>NC_084887.1:10735993-11069993 GCF_958979055.1 Alnus glutinosa
AATAAAATTATCAATCTAAAGAATATAATTCAATAAATTGACATGGAACTTGAATATGCGTAAGAACATTGAATCTATGAATATTATGACAAGAGTATAGGTGTTATCATTGATGAGGTTTCATCTTCAACCTTAGTTGAAGATTTTAGCCTCTCATGACTAAAAACACCAAAAACTCTTGAAATGAAAACATGAAATGATAGAAACAAAGAACAGAAAGAAGAACAGAAATTTAATAACTTTAAATAAAAAGAAAGCAAGAATGAAAAAAGAAGAAGAACGGAAAATTAAATAACGATAAATAAAAAGACAACAATAAATTAAATTGACGAAAAGAAAGAAGAATGGAAAATAAAATAACTTTAAATTAAAAGAAATTTGAACAAAGTAACAACTTACAAAATCAAGACAAGAGCTAAGACAAATGCTCTGAAGGAAATTGGTGCTCTAAGTGGTGTCTAGCTTTGGGTATTTATAGAAGAAGATTTGGTTAAACCCAACTTTTACAAAATGACACCTCTACCCCTCTAAACCCTAATAGGAGAAAAGAACGCTAGGGTTTAGGCCATATTTTCAAAAAAAGCACCTCTACCCCTAGAAAATCCAAATAGGATTGTCAGCAATAGTCAGAGCATTGGAATTCGCGCATGCCACGTCAACCCTGATTGTCGCTCGATCGACTGTTTTGGTCGATTGATAGACAATGCTCTCGATTGAATATCTTGATCAATCGATTGACATCGATTCTTGAGCCCTTGTGCGCCTTTCAGGTGCTTGATTCTCTAAAGATGCTGCCACGTCAGCCCTAACACCGGTGCTTTGAATGGCTCTAACGACTTCTTCTCCTGTTTCTTTGCAAGTTCCACAGAAAATACTGCATTTTATGTCAAAGTTCTGCATGATGGTTTGTAATTGGCTGCATTCTGTTGGACAAAATCACTTCATTGTAATGATGCCTTTTAACAAGGATTCCGCTATTCAGAAGTGTTTCTAGAAGATTCTACACAGTTTGCAAGTCAGGAAATTCTGTTCCCTGCCAGCCGTCCAGACGACGTGTCATACCGTTCGGACGGCTAATGCAATGTCAAACCGTCTAGACGCACATCAGACTAAAGCATCATCCGTCCGGACGACGTGGATTTCTGTTCGGACCTTCCTTTGTGTCGAGAAGCTTCGAACTGTTCCAACTTGCGCATTCGTCTGGACGTT
This sequence comes from Alnus glutinosa, assembly GCF_958979055.1. Taxonomy (NCBI): domain Eukaryota; kingdom Viridiplantae; phylum Streptophyta; class Magnoliopsida; order Fagales; family Betulaceae; genus Alnus; species Alnus glutinosa. Next base: position 10,737,203 of record NC_084887.1, read on the forward strand.
TCAGCAGCCAGTCCGAACGACTCTCAATGTTCGATCAAGCTTCAGGATTTCTTTCCAAACACAGATATGGGAAGATTGCTGCAATCATCCGAACGACGTTGAATCCCGTCCGAACGCGCTCATCCATAAGGCAAGTATCGCTATTCAAATCCAGACGTCTGGACACCAGCGAGCATGGTCCGGACGCACGAGCATCAGATATGGAAATGGCGTGCATCTCATCAACCATCCGAACGACCATCCTCTTGGTCCAAACGCTCGAAGCCTTTATATGAAAATTACTTGTAGCGGACGTGCGACCGTCCAGAAGACAGTGCACCACCGTCCGGACACGGCTCTCAAACAGGAAAGATCTTCAGCGAAATTTTTGAAATTTCGGTCGCACAGTTGTCCGTCCGGACGACCTATGACCACCGTCAGGACGGAGCCCAGTTTTATCAAGCCAGGCGCTCATTTGAACTGTCAGCCTATAAATAGAGGCCCCTAGGCTTAAGAACAGCAAGAATTCAGTATTGAATTCCACTAGAGAGCTATATTATGAGGTTATTAAGCTGAGTTGATCTCTTTGAAGCCGTTGTTGTGTGTGCTGTTGCTGCGCTTAACTTGAAGTCTATCTTAGGGGTTGGCCCTAAGGTAAAGGATTCCATTGAAGACCCCTTCAGGTAGGAGACCTGGTTGGGAGGCGTTCGTGTTGGGTTACACGTTCGAGAGCAAGGTATAACCACTGCATCAAGGGTATGTGAGTGTTACTACTTTGTATCTGGTCTTGTCTTCTGAATAATGGATATCCTGAGTTTGACTGCCCCGGAGTGGTTTTTCTCATCTTGAGTTTACACTTCGTTAACAAAAATTCTTGTGTTATTTATTTTTTGCATTATTATTTTGTTAACACTTTGAGCGCACACTTGCTTTATATTAGAAGTCAATTTCCATTTTTCAATTGGTATCAGAGCTCGGTACACTCTGTTAAGATTCAATTCTTGAGTGTTATTTTTGACTTCTATCTGTTAACATGTCTCAAACTCTTAATAATGTTCCTGCCTTTGATGGTACGAACTATGGCTATTGGAAGGCACGGATGCAGTTCTTTTAAAATCTATTGACTGTTGAAGTATTGTTGAAACTGATTGGACTAAACCAGCGGATACAGCACTCGAACTAGTCCCTCGGAAGAATGCACGACTTTCAAATGATACAGCCCTCCATGCTCTATGTCAAGCACTTTCACCGTCTGAATTTGCAAAAATCTCAATCTGTGAATCTGCTCAAGAAGTGTTGTAAATCTTGGAAACAACATATGAAGGCACTAAACTTGTAAAATTTGCCAAACTTCAAATGTTGATTTCCAGATTTGAAGAAATTAAGATGTTGGAAGAAGAGACATTTGGAGAGTTTTACTCCAAGATGAGTGACTTGAGAAACTCCATGGTGAGTCTTGGGAAGCCAGTCTCGAATGTAAAACTCATCCGAAAGATTCTAAGATCTTTACCTGAGCATTTCAGGATCAAGCTGACGACTATTGAAGAAAGCAAAGATCTTGAAGAAATGAAGATTGAAGAGCTGGTGGGATCTCTACAAACATATGAGCTGTCCTTGCCCCGGTCAAGAAGCTGAAGACCGTTGCCCTGAAGGCTTCCAAGAAAAAGGTAGAAGCCTCATCTGGAGATGACTCTGAGGAGGAAGAAAAAGATGTGGCTATGTTAGCCAAAAATTTCAGAAGACTAATGAGAGATGACCGTTTTAAGAAGAAGTTTTCTGAAAAGATGAAGAAAGCTCCCAGAGAAGCTGAACCTGAGGAAGAAGAAAAGAAGGATACTAGAGGTCCAAGATGTTTTGAATGCTTAGGATTTGGGCACATAAGGGCTGATTGTGGGAACCTCAAGAAGGGCAAAAGGAAGGCTTACAATGTGACTTTCAGTGATGAGTCAGAAGAAGAAGCTCCAGAGTCTAAAAAATTTCTAGGCTTTGTGGCTCCACTTGTTGAAGAAAAGGACTCATATTACTCGGAGCATAGTGATAATGGGGAAGAACTCAAGAAGGCGTACAAAACTCTCTATGTAGAGAATGAAAAGCTGAAGGAAGGATGTAAGCAGCACCTTCATGATCTAAACAATTTGCAGGATGAGAAGAGTTTGTTGCTGCTCAGAATACAAGATCTCGAGGAAAAGCTACTAGAGACGCAGCTCCAATTAGAAAGAGTCACTGTTGAAAAACTGACTCGAATGCTGTCCATTCAGAAGAGCCCAACCGACAAGACTGGTCTTGGGTATGTTACTCCTCCCACTGACACTCCCTCTACTTCCAAGACTGTATTTGTCAAACCTGTAGTCCCAGAGCCTCCCCCATTGCTGAAGATAAAAGGAAGGACAAGATTAATGATCATGTTCTAGGCACTCAGAAGCCTCATTCCATTAGAAGATCTTTTATATGCCACCACTGCGGTCTAAGTGGGCATATCTGACCCCAGTGCTCCCTCTTTAAAGCACAAAAGGCGAAGGCTAAGAAATAAGTGCCCAGACAAGCTAATCATGGCACTAGACCTCTGACCCAGCATCAGACTCCATGGTATCAGGCACTTTACCAAGCTTCCTGGAGGCAAGCACTAAGGCATCAAGTTCCTCAATATCAAGCCCCTTGGTCTCATGCACCTTGGCACCAGGCATCTCAGCATCAGCGACCTCAGCAGCGATTTGTACCTGCCAATCACAGTGGCAAATCCAAGATCAAATCCAAGCACTCTAAAAGGTAGCAAAAGGTGAAAGAGGATCAATACTACAGTGAGCCACCTACTTGGATGCAGAGCATGATGGAGTGGATGAGTCAGCAGATGAAATCCTATCAACAACCACCCACTGGAAGGCAGGCTTGGGTCAAGAAGAAGAATAACCCCATGAGGGGGAATGGACGTACCTAGCAGGAGAAGGTGTTCATGCCTAGGATTTGGTTCCTAATCTTAAGGCATCAGGTTTGATTGCTTGACTTTTACTTGTTATATCCTATGCTGTAATACCCCGTATTTTAAATATAGATATAAATATTTATTTATTAAAGAGCTTCTATAGTTTTAGTCCAATAAAAATTTAAACGGACATTAAACTTTGAAATTACGAAAATGTGGTCAAATGAACTCCGTTTTGGTCGATTCAAAAGTCAAAACGCTCGTCTCAAAGTCCTCTAACTACCCTCCGAATTTCATAATTTTTGGACTTCGTTAAGGATATAAAACACCCGTGAAAATTACTAGCCCTGTTTTGGACGAAAATTAGCATTAATAATTTATGGCCTATTTTATTAATGTGCAAACTCAGCCCAGCCTTTAAAACAGCCCAGCCCAACACGTTAAAGGCCCAGCCAGTACCCATACACGTTGATCACGCCCAAACTTGCTCTCTACATTAGATTTCTTGTACACCAAAAATATCTTCTACTTGCTGTCCAAGGAATTTCATCCAGCCATTGATCATTCTTGCTACCCAAGAATAAATCCCACCCTTTGATTCTTCTTGCTGCCCACGCCTGGATTCACAGCCATTGATCAGCTTTGATGCAAGCAATCTCAACCACCCGTTTCAGTATAAAGAGAAGCAAATTTCCCCTTTAGTTCATCGCACAGTTTCTTCTTCTTCTTTCTTTTTCGGTTTGCAGCAACTCTTCCTCCGCTTGCTTCTTCTCTAAAATTCTGCAGTGTTTTCCTGGTTTTTACAGCAAGATCCCATGTGTCTCTGTCTCTCAATCTGCAGCAAAACAGCAACCCAAGACTCTCAAATCAGTCACGGCCAGCAACTTCTGCAGAAACTCTTCCTTTGAGTTTCACAGCAGCTCTTAAAACCCGAAAAAAACAACCCATCTTCTCCTTCCTTTTACAATTGCAGAAAATTTCCTTAAAAACCCTCTATTCTCTTGTCCAGAACAGCAAAGGAATAGGATCCTCTCACCGTGGGTAAGTCTCTCTTCCCCAAACTCCCTCTCGGTAGCAAATAAGGAGATAGAGGACAGCACTTGTCTTATTCTAGAAGGACCTGTGTGTGTGCTGAAATGGTGTTGAAAACGTGTGTGTGTGTGTCTTTTATTGGATAAATAAGAAAGGAAACCAAAGAAGACAAGAAAGAAGTCACTTGAACCTTTTCTTTAGTTTTTTTTTTTTTCACCTTCTCGGTCAACACATGTGAAAAGAGGAGAAAAAGGAAATTAAAAGATGAGAATAGGAAAAAGATAAGACAAAAAGAAGAGATAAAGGAAAAGATAAATCTAGACTTAATACCTTTCAATATTTTAAGAATATTTGATAAGTTTTTTTTAAGGCTTTAATTTATTTTAAGTTATTAACTTTGTTTTAATATTTTAATATTTTATGATTTTACAATTTTTATTATTTAAGTATCTAACATTTTTAAGTTGTATTTTAACATGGTATTTCAAGTGGCGTATTTAAGTAATAAATCACGCCGTTATGATATCCAAGTAAAAATAAATATTTTTATAAAGCGCTGTTATAATGCCTAAGTAAAAAGCTATTATTTTACAAAAGTACTATTACGCCATCCTAATATTTTATTTTAGATGTTATCGATACTAATGTCGTTACTCTGCCCGAATTTTATAAGAATAAAATAAAGTTATTATTCTATTAACTTGTTTTGAAACATAAAACTCATTGATTACATTTGGTAACCTATTATGTTTATCTGTTATAAAAATAATATATGTGTGTTTAATTAATTAATGAAAGAAAAGAAATAATAAGGAGAAGATACCTTAGTTTAAGTTTTATATTTCAAATCTCAGAATATTTCTCTAAAAATTCTTCTTGCAATTTATTTAGGTAAAAAGTAGCTAAAATACTGCTCAGAAAATACCAGGTAAGGGAAATACTACCTCAAAACCCCGGCAAAGTTTTAATAAAACTTTTTCAAAAAGAAAAGTCGGGGATTTTCTAAACTCTTTCAACTCTTTTAATATTACTTGTCTTTTTATATTACCATTATAAATATGCTCTTGTTATATGATGTGATTGAAATCTCATGTGATCATACTTGGTTTATTTTTGATACATGTACATCATATGAGTAAAGATGATGATATCATAGTATGTGTTACATGTGCACTATATGAGCAAAGGTTGATGATATCATAATATATGTGTTATATGTGCACCATATGAATAAAGGTTAATGATTTCATAGTACATGTTTTATTTGCACACAGTTTTACCCCCGTGGTACCATGTCATAGACGATCCAGATCATATATGTGTTACGTGTTATGTGCTATGTGTTATGTGGGTAGCATGGCAACCACACGGAAGGACTAAAGTGTGGGCTACCGGCCGGGGAGGCCTTCACCTAGGGAAGTTCCCAACCCGGTACGGCTCTCCCCTGTGACGACAGGATGGGCTCATAGTCGTCTTTCGAGACAAGCCAAACGTGCGCCGCTCATGGTTAATTAGCGGATATTGGACCAAGGGTGGTTAAAACTTACACGTAGCATAAATAATTCATGCACCATTTTACATTTGATATAATTGTATGTCAATTTACTGAGTTGTCGAACTCACCCCCTTCTTTCCCCAAATCTTTTCAGATGACACTGTAGACTGGAGTCTTTTCGTTATGGATGGCATAGACCCTACCCCTAAGAGCAATAGATCAATAAAGACCGGCCTAACTTTTGTATTGTGCATATTTATTTTGAATTTCTGAAAATATGATGTAATAATTAAAGAACTACTATGTATATATTCTTATAATGAAATATAGCCATGCGCTATTCCTGGGAAATTGTGTGCATGTTTTAGATTATAGAGATGTTTTATAGCTCAAGTTCGCGTTCCCCTTATATCCCAAAACGGGGGCGTGACATATGCAATCTAGGAACAAGTTTTGTTCTGCCCCTTATTTCTCTTGAGAGAGCATTGCAGGTACTTATTGGGGAAGACAGAAAAAGTAGGTCGAGCGACTATTTTTCTGTATTGGCATCATCGAGCTCTCACAGGTTTGATCTTGCCTTGCATATGATGTTATTTCCATATTGCAATTTTTTAATAATAAAAAAAAATGGGGAGAAATTGCAGGAAACTTTTCCTTTTCTTGGCATATCAGATATTGCATGTGTTTTCATGATATCTCAATTCATTATGCACTAATCTACTTTACTTAGATATGATTGAGAGTTTATGACTATATCTGCCAAGTGATTTTCTTGTATATACAATATTTGGATAGCTTCTTTCCTCATGCGATGAAAATGTACACTATCCAAGACTTCCTTAAAGGTACATCTCTCCTTCTCTGAGTTTTTGTTTCTAGAGATTCTGGATAAGAGAAGAGGTTTTTGATAAGGTGGCCAAATTGACCAAATGCTAGTTGAACCTAGAACCTAAAAATTCTGGCATTCCTTCTAGGTTGCAGCATCAAAAGATCAAGCAGTTACCATCACGAATTCTGTATTATATATGCATACTTTCTGCTTATGTGCTAAACTTGTCTTGCCCTTCATGGAGCAAGTAAAATATTTACCTTGTCCTTCATGGTACAAGTAAAACAATTAGATGCTGGATGCTGCATCTTAAGGGGAGTGTATCGGATGAGGGTGGATAGGCCCTAGTAAGTTATAAGGTTTGACTTTTGACTAATCTTTCACTGATTTTCTCTCTTGTCTAGAAAATCTGGTTGCATTTTGTCATCTCAGTGAAAGTCATACCTTGTGGGAAAAGTCTTCACACACACACACACACACACATTGCATGAGTTGAGTTGCCTATTTAAATTTTCTATCTATGGGAAAATCTTTGTGCTGATTGAAATCTGAACTCTCTCTTATATCTCTACTTAGTTTTGAGATGCTATTTGATTGTGTTATCAGTTGATTATGCATGTGTGTTCTGCAGCTGACCTTAGGAAATTTAATTTCTACAAATTTTCCTCAGTTTTTTACATTTTCAGTGTGAAGCGTCCGGACGGCCTCTCATAGCATCCGGATGGGTGTAGATCAGACGGCCGGACGTTACTCTTGTACGTCCGGACGCATGCGGCTCAGACGGCGGGACGGTAAGGTTAGACGTCCGGAAGCGAGCGACCTGTCCGCATGTTTCTAACGCAGCGCGCGTCCGGACGGTGTTAATAAATCGTCCGGACGAGGACCCCATAGGATCTATAAAAAGCCCTGGCTGCCGCATTCTCACCCTACCCCACCAAAAATCTCTCTTTTGGCTTCTAGTGAGTGATTTCTCGCGAGTTTTTTGCATTATCTTGTCCTCTCTTGTCTTTTTGTGCATTGCTCCCTCATTCTAGGTATTCTTCTAGCCTTATTCGTTTTAGTTCTTTTTAAACTGTTAGATTTTGATTAATTAGGGAATGTTGTTGAGTCTTTCCAATGCATATTTGTCATATCTGCTGTTATCATGGACTGTTATTTTTGGAAAAAAAATATTTTACTGCTGTCATAATGTCGGATTTTTGCACTAACATGATTATTTCTTTTGGATTATTATTTTTGGCAAATCTTGTTGATTTATTTTGCAGAACCATGTCAGCAGGCAATCCACAGTGCAGAGTACGCCAGAGGACAGAGGGAGATAGGGCAGCTCTCAGAGCCAAAATTATGGGCCTCCCAATCATTGCCGAGTGGAATGTGGTCCGTTCTGATATTATGGTGGCTCCTCTGGATAGTATCCATGACACTATCCAGACCTATCATTAGGGATATCTTCACAGCTGTGCCTGTGTGGTGTACACCAGATCGGTTAGACTTTTCTATGCCAACCTCGAAGTGGTGCAGGACAATGACCGCGGGTTGATGCTTCAGTCCACTGTTCTTGGGCATACTATCACTGTTGATCCCCAGATCATCAGTCAGTTCATTGGAGTTCGTGTTCTCCAACTTTCCGTGAGCCCTTACAATGAGGTGGTACTGCCTCCATCTATGGAAGATCTCCGAGAGTTCTTCCACGCAGTTCCACAGGGAGAGGAGCGTTCCACCACCATCAAGATCGGTGCCTTATCCGCCCCTCATCGTATGTTGGCCAAGATTGTTCAGCACAACTTATGTGCAGTTGTCAGGCGCAGTGACCTGATTTTGAAGAGAGCTCAGTTTGTCTACACCATTCATCTTCACTTGCCCTTCTGCTTGTGCAAGCATATTTTGGGCGTTATCATAGAGGCCCGTGATGAGAGCAATACCGGTCTTCCCTTCGGCTGCCTGCTCACTCAGATTATTCTACAGTCAGGCTTAAGTATTGCTGGTGAGCCGAAGATGAAGATCCAGGATCCACTCAGCAAGCAGACGCTGATGAAGTCAAATGCTCAGCTGCGGAGAAATGATCTAAATGACAATGATGTGCCCCCGCCTCCTCCTATTCCTCTAGGCATACCGAGTAAGGCTTCCTCTTCCAAGACTGCACCGCTACCACAACCAGATGTTAGCTATTCTCATATTATGGAGGCTCTGGCAGCTATCCAGGGGGCATGAGTTCCTTGCAACTGTCTATGTCCTCCATGTAGCAGTCCATCTCTACCATGCAGCAGGAGGTTCACTCCATCAACCTCCGGGTAGAGCAAAACCAGCAGGACCTCCAGGAGTGCCTCAAGTTCCACCATCCATCCAGCAGTGATGACGAGGAAGATGCGCCGATGGCCGAGGATGCTTGAGCTTCTTTGTGTTTTGTAGTTATCTTATTTTCTTTTAAGACATTTGTGTTCTATTTTGCTACTTTTGTTAAACTCCTGGATTATATTACTCTGTTTACCCTGGTCCTTCTGAGACCTTTAGGGGGAGTAATTTTTGTTGTGGATGATTTTTATAACTCTGTTTTACCCTTTGTCCCTTTGTGACAAAAAGGGGGAGTAATTTTTATTTTTGGACCGGGATTGTATTTTTATCCGGTCAAGTGATTTTTGTCCCAGAATGGTCAAAGGGAGAGTTTGTTGGTTTGTAATTGGCTGCATTATGTTGGATAAAATCACTTCACTGTAATGATGTCTTTTAACAGGGATTCAGCTATTCAGAAGTGTATCCAGAAGATTCTGCATAGTTTGCAAGTCAGAAAATTTGGTTATAAGCTTCGAACTTCTCCAGCTTGGATCCATCCGAACGATTCAGCAGCCCGTCCGAACGACTCTTAGTATTCGATCAAGTTTCAGGATTTCTTTCCAAACACAGATATGAGAAGATTGCTGCAACCGTCCAGACAATGTGGAATCCCGTTCGGACGCGCTCATCCATAAGGCAAGTATTGCTATTCAAATCCAGACATCCGGACACCAGCCAGCATGGTCTGGATGCGCGAGCATCAGATATGGAAATTGCGTGCATCTCATCAACCATCCGAACGACCATCCTCCTAGTCGGGATGCGCGAAGCCTTTATATGGAAATTACTTGCAGTGGATGTGCGACCGTCCGGACGACAGTACACCATCGTCTGGACGCGACTCTCAAACAGGAAAGATCTTCAGTAAAATTTTCAGAATTTCGGTCTCACAGTTGTCTGTCCGAACGGCTCCAAGTTTTATAAGCCAGACGCTCATTTGAACTGTCAGCCTATAAATAGAGGCCCCTAGGCTTGAGAACAGAAAGAATTCGGTATTGAATTCCACTAGTGCTTAGAGAGCTATATTGTGAGGTTATTGAGCTGAGTTGATCTCTCTGAAGTCGTTGCTGTGTGTGCTGTTGCTGCGCTTAACTTAAAGTCTATCTTAGGGGTTGGCCTTAAGGTAAAGAATTCCATTGAAGACCCATTCAGGTAGGAGACCTGGTTGGGAGGCGTTCGTGTTGTGTTACACGTTAGAGAGCAAGGTACGACCACTGCATCAGGGGTATGTGAGTGTTACTACTTTGTATCTAGTCTTGTCTTCTGAATAGTGGATATCTTGGGTTTAGCTCCCCCGGAGTGGTTTTTTTCATATTGAGTTTCCACTTAGTTAACAAAAATTTTTGTGTTATTTATTTTCCACATTATTATTTTGTTAACACTTTGAGCACACACTTGCTTTATATTAGAAGTCAATTTCCATTTTTCAATTGGTATCAGAGCTTGGTACACACTGTTCAGATTCAATTCTTGAGTGTTATTTTTGACTTCTATCTGTTAACATGTCTCAAACTCTTAATATTGTTCCTGCCTTTGATGGTACGAACTATGGCTATTGGAAGGCATGTATGCGGTTCTTTTTAAAATCTATTGACCGTTGGAGTATTGTTGAAACTGGTTGGATTAAACCAGCAGATACAGCACTCGAACTAGTCCCTCAGAAGAACGCACGACTTTCAAATGATAAAGCCCTCCATGCTCTATGTCAAGCACTTTCACCGTCTGAATTTGCAAAAATCTCAAACTGTGAATCTGCTCAAGAAGCGTGGCAAATCTTGGAAACAACATATGAATGCACTAAACTTGTAAAATCTGCCAAACTTCAAATGTTGATTTCCAGATTTGAAGAAATTAAGATCCTAAAAAATGATCCTTAGCACTCTTTCTAGCAGGACCAAATGCTGCTTCGAACCCGTCATCACAAAAACTATCTATAAAACAATACATGTTTCATAAGTGAGAAGATACAAGTTGGCTTGACAATTCGGATTGGCGGGTCAGGTTCGTGTCAACCTGACTAACCCGCCAGCATGTTACTGGCAAACCAGAGCCCGACGCGATTATTAATTAGGTCGAAACCTGTGACCCAAACACGACCCGATGAACATGATTACTTAACGGGTCATGTCAACTCAATACGACCCAATTCGAAAATCAAAGCCTACAAAGTTCAAAAAGCAGAGAAGTCGAGAAGGTAGCCACATCTATGAATCCAAAACCGCACAATTCTTATAAGGCAATTACAAATAACCAAATTATATAAATAAAAATAGTAGACCAGCAAATCTCATTCCAAGCTTCATAAATTAAATATAATCATGGACACCAACAATAGAATCCCAAATACAAATAAAATAATCAAGAATAATAAGAACAGCAAAACCCAAAAAAGAATCACACGGTTTGGATCGAACCGAAGTCACCGAACTGTGAAGGGCCTGAAGGCTAAAGCTAGGTGAGAGTCATGAGACCGTGAGGCGTTGTGGCTCAGTGGCTGTGTGTGTGAGGTGTCGTGGGCTCATGGTTGCGTGAATGGTGGGTGAACAAGTGGAAGACTAAAAGTGAAAATTGAAAGTGTGTGTAGTGTGGCTACTGGCTAGGGTTCTGTTTCTATTTCTTGAAGTTTGTAATTGTTTATATATATATATATAACCGTGTTATAATCGTGTTAGCAGGTCATAATCGGGTTGACCCAATTATGACCCGAACCTGATAATGACAAACTCAAACCTTGTGTTTTCGTGTTGTGTTTATGTCGAGTTCACAAGTCGTGTCCAAAATTGACAATCCTAGATACAAGTGTAAGTTCACGACTTAGTGAGTAATAATGCACATGACACACAAGTTATCAAATGGTGAACTCAATTGAAGTTAAAATCACATGTGAGAGACTATTCTTTCATTGTACAAGATGATGTTGTATGCAATATAGATATAATATATATGCTTATAACAAGAGTCATGTCATAGTTCAATTCCATATGGTCTACCCAGGATATTAACCCCTTCCCTGCAGGGTTTGCGCTGTACCGAGGGACTTGTAATACAACACCGGTGCCTTAGATATGTACGCATACCGTCATATATCAGTAGCCTGACCGAGTTTGACCTCAAGTAGCCCGCTCTAAGATGAGTGCCAAAAAGTGTATATTTGGACCCCTTAATTTATATTAGTTAAACCTTTAGCTTTGTTACTTTTTGATGTTTTGGTTAGTTTTAGTGTTTTTGCGTTTTACAGGGCAATAAGAGAAAAATGACAATTTTCAAGGCAAATATACATAGAAAAGCTGGATTTTCGGAAGTGCTGAAAAAGTAGATCGATCGAATATTAATTCGATCGATCGAATATTAAGTAGATCAATCAAAAAGTAGATTGATCAAAAAGTAGATTGATCGATTTTAAAATCGATCGATCGAATTTATGCGGAGCTGGAATTTCAGAAACCCTAGCTAACTCTATAAATACCATTCTTTTCTCTTTTATTTGGAGAGGAGGCCGCTTAGGAATGCCCTAGGGGCCGATTTCACTGTATCTTAGGGTTTTTGGGTCGATTTTGACCTAGAACTTCAATCTTTTGTAAGTTTATTCGTTTTTAATGCATTCTTGTAGTTTATTTATGCTTTCTTTGTTCATGTCTAGCTAATACTTTCGTCTAGGGTTGAGGATGAAACCTCACCAGTGAATAGAAACTGAGTTTCATGCTTGTTTATGCTATTTGAGTTTATGGGCTTGATTTCTCATTGTTCTATTTCGATTTTTGAGATTATTTTTGGATATCTCTTGTGATTTCCGGATACAAGTGATGATTTGATATAGTTTCATTAAATTGATGGCTTGGGTTTTCATGTATGTTGGATATTCATTGTGTTTCATTCTATGGATACATTTGATGATTTAGTTGAAACTAGATATCTTTTGTGATTTGTGGAAGAATGGATTCATTGAATGATTTAAACTATTTTTGAAGCAAAAGTATAACATACCTAAGATTTGCATTTGAAAACCTCAAAATATGTGTGATGAGCATGAGATTAGGTTGTTGTGATTTGGTGGGTGTGGATTCCAAAACCCTAGACCCCTTTTATTTTCATTAATTTTGTTTATGTTTTCTTTCATAAAAAACCCCTAAATTTGGAACTAGGTTAAAATAGGATTAATTTAAATAGAGATTAATTTTCGCAACTCAATTCCCTGTGGGATCGACCTCGCACTTGCAAAACGCTATATTGTAAACGATTCGTGCACTTGCGAGTATTATAATTTGCACAACACTCTACTAGCAAAGCCGTAACCGTGACCCCCATTCAAGCATAATGCGCCGATCAAGAAACAACCATTAGATCCAAGGCCCATCATAACACATCATAAACTTTTGACTATACAGAACAACCCGTATAACAATAAGCCCATGGCCATTTTTTCGCACTAGACGATGTACCATTCAATGCAATTTAGTCTTCACTGTATTTTATATGCATGCTTTCATAATTTCATAATTTCATTATCTTATCATTAGTCACACATTTTCACAAAATAGAATTCACAATAGTAAAAATGACATTTCATGTGAATTGTAAACATGCATGTTTTGATACACAAAATATTCGTGCTATGTAGAAAAATAATAATAAGTATCCATGTAATTTTTTTCTCACTTGTATCGCACGGCTTCACAACTTTGAAATCTGAGAAAACCCTAACATAATCCTTAAACTCGAGCTAAACAGGTCTTAAGTTTTGAATAGCTCAAATTAGGCTTTCTGTCCATCTGGTGATTGTTCTTCCAGCGCATGGCAAACATTCATCTTAGACGTCATTCGTTAGTCTAGTGAAGGGTGATCGTCCGATACTCGGGTAGAATCCCAATTTCAAACCCAAAAGCCATAAAACTAGTTCTAAGAAAGTCCTAAGGTTGCAACATGATCTCTAATAGAGTCCTAACCTTAATAAAAACTCCATGCAATTTTCTAGGTACATTAAACCTTACTCAAACAACTAATCAATCGATAAACTAATATTTAATCCAAAACTGGCTAGATATATTATCAAGGCAGTATGTAAACAACATAATAATTCTACAAAAAAATGAACTAGGCTAATAAGGTTACCCCATTGGGATGAAAAGGGGCTCATTCCTCGTTCAAAACACTCTCTCACACACACAATAGACACATTAAGCAAGAAGGGGGTGGAAATGGTTGGAAATGATATGAAGGCATAGGGTGTGGTAAATTTATATTAGAAGAAATCGAAGTGGATAAGAATCAACTAATCTAGCGTTTGGCGAACATTTGCCAAGTGTATCGTGAACATTCGTGTAAAATCTAAGGTGAGGCGATCATTCGGCATATAGTCGTGGTTGTTCGTGTTACAGTTTGACACACATGCTGAATGCGTGGAATGTACTTTCTAACACACAGTACAATATGCCAACGATCGTTTGTGGTAGGGACCATGACTTTCCTAGGGGAAAAATGCGAACGTTCTTGGTTCGGTCAACTTAAAAATTCAAAAGATTCCAAATTCCTAATTATCCTTGACAATTATCTGGGGCAATACAATGACAATAGCTGAGTAAGACCTAGACAATTCAGTATAGGAGACTTGGTGCTGAGGGAAGTGATAGTAGCAACATGCAAGGTATCCAAGGGAAACCTTAGAGCAAACTAGGAGGCACCATACAAAGTTATTGATTTGTAAAAGGTTGGGGACATATCACCTAGAAAATATGGAAGGAAAAAAGCTACCCCATCCTTGAACATTGAGCATCTACTAATGGATTTGCGAGAAGATATTAAGCAACATGGGCTCCAGAAACCTTCATCAGTAAGCAAAAAAAATATATATATATTAAGCAAAATTTAATCTAAACTCCCCTTGGTCAAAAGCTCATCGAGGTGATCGCGAATAACCAGATTCAAAGGACAACGAGGATTCTCTAAGGCAAGTTCAATACAAAATGGGCGAGGGCAAAAACATTACAAAATGGACAAAGGAAAAGTTCTTCCAAAAATGCTCCAGGGGGCAAATTCCTTGCAAAAATTCCATGGGCACATACATTACGAATTGCCAAGAAAGAAAAATACAAGTGCAAAACCCAAAGTAAAAGGGCCACTCTGTGGGTTGCATTGTCATATCTCATCGTATAGAATTCCTTACTCGGTTGAAAGGATTAAACCAAGTGTATAATTGAGGGGCAAATAGTGGTGGGAAATATATTCTACCCCTCATACCTACTACAAGCCAATGGGAGCCTCACTTTCTCGAGCCTGATAAGGAGCCCAAAGTGAGCAGTGAACTGAGGGACTCCCCGGATATATACCAAGGGGCCAATGGACTCCTAGTATGTCAAGGAGCCAAAAGGCCCCACAGGGCATTGGGGAGCCAAGGGATACCTGGAAATTTGAGCGAATAGACAACCTACAGCACCGAGGAAGCCTCAAGACTTCCACCGAACGGAGGCCAACTCAAAAGCCTTCGACCAAGGGCGCTATGACCAATGGTAGTGTGATCTGATGAGTGCCAAAAAGTGTATATTTGGACCCCTTAATTTACATTAGTTAAACCTTGAGCTTTATTATTTTCTGATGTTTTAGTTAGTTTTGGTGTTTTTGCGTTTTTGCAGGACATTAAGAGAAAAATGGTAATTTTCAAGTGAAAATACATAAAAAGCTGGAAATTCAGAATTGCGGGGAAGTCGATCGATCGAATCTCAAGTCGATCGATCGAAAATTGCCCAAAGTCGATCGATCGATTATAAAATCGATCGATCGAATTTATGCGGAGGTGGAATTTCAGAAACCCTAACTAACTTTATAATTACCATTCTTTTCTCATTTTTGAAAGGAGTGGCCGCTTGGTAGCGCCCTAGGCGCCGTTCTCACTGTAGTTTAGGGCTTTTGTGTTGATTTTGACCTAGAACTTCAATTCTTTGTAAGTTTTCTTTGATTTTTAATGCATTCTTGTTGTTTATTTATGCTTTCTTTAGTTATGTGTAGCTGAAATTTCGTCTAGGGTTGAGGATGAAACCTCACCATTGAAGAGAAACTGAGTTTCCATGCTTGTTCATGCTATTTGAGTTTATGGGTTTTGATTTCTCATTGTTCTACTTCAATTATTGAGATTATTGTTGGATATCTCTTGTGATTTCCGAATACAAGTGATGATTTGATATAGTTTCATTAAATTGATGGCTTGGGTTTTTCATTTATCAAAATGTTGGATATTCGTTGTGTCTCATTCCATGGATACATTTGATGATTTAGTCAAAACTACATATCTTTTGTGATTTGTGCAAGTATGGATTCATCGAATGATTTAAACAACTTTTGAAGCAAAGTAGAGCATACCTAAGATTTGTATGAGAGAATTCGAAATATGTGTGATGAGCATGAGATTATGTTGTTGTAATTTGGTGGGTGTGGATTCCAAAACCCTAGACCCCTTTATTTTCATTAATTTTGTTTATGTTTTCTTTTGTTAAAAATCCCTAAATTTGGAACTAGGTTAGAATAGGATTAGTTTGAGGCCCCGTTTAGTAATCCTCTTCCCCTCCCCTTATGGATAATTTTTTTTGTTGAGTAAAAGTTAAAAGTGATTGATGTGATATAAAGTAGAAAGAATTTATATAGAAAAGTAGAAAAATTTTGTATTGTAGTGAGTTTTTTTATTTAAATAATAATAAAAAATTGTTGATGTGATATAAAAAGTAAAAAATATTAAGAATGTTTTGAGTTGATGTTTTTTGGGAAAGGTGAAAATAAGGGGAGGGGGTTATTAAACGGAGCCTTAATTTTCGCAACTCAATTCCCTGTGGGATCGATCTCGCACTTGTAAAACGCTATATTGCAAATGATTCGTGTACTTGCGAGTATTATAATTTGCACAACATGATCTACTAAGATAAGGAAAGAGAATCATTCTTTATTCACTTGCCAATTTAAAGCCTGTAATTCTAGGAGAGGAGATCAGAATATGAGACTCTCGGAGAGAAGATTGGCCCTATTACTTACTAGTCTTCTACTTTCCTTAGGAGAATAACTCTATAAAAAGAGATCGAAAACCTAAGCAAAGGTACGTGATCAATGATGAGTGCAAAATATTACATATTTAAACCCCTTAATTTACATTAGTTAATTCTTTAGCTGTATCTTAATCTAATGTTTTGTGTTAGATTTGTGTTTTTAGTGTTTTGTAGGTTGTTAAAGGAAAACGGCAACTTTAAGGAGAAAAATGCAAAGCTTTGAAGAAAGTACACTTTAAGAAGACCTAGATGATGTAGGTATGTTTAACCGAATCAATGAAAGGATTAAATCGAAATTTCTCTAATTGGAGTCAAAATCGGATTGGATTAAATTTCAAATTCTGCATATGTAATAGTATTTTAGCCATAACTTTCTACTCAAGTATCAGATTAAGTTAAAATCATCGGCATTGGAAAGCTAACTAAACATACTACAAATCATTGTGAAATATGATTTTCCTAATTCAGACGTATGTTATGTCAAAAGTGTCCTATAATATAAGAACGCAAATCTAGATGAATCCTATTCCGATTTGTACTAGGATTGCTTCCAAATTTGACTAGGAGATTGAAGTACAATTCTTCTAGGATTTCTAGGGCTTCTAGGGTTTGTTTGCTCCCTATAAATAGACTGCTAAGCCTCAAGAAAAAGAGGGGGGGGGGGGGGGGAAGCTAGAGACCAAATATATTTTCTTCTTTTTAGTTTAGTTTTTCTTTAGGTTAGGTTTTATTTTTCATAATCATGTGTAGCTAATTCTCAACTAAGTTTGAGGTTGAAGGCTTATCGGTGAAGTTTAACAATACTTCCATGTAAGTCTTTATTATCTGATTTTATTTGGTGTAATTTTTTCATTGTTTTACTTCTTTTCAATGTGTGGAATGATTCTTGGATATCTTTTGTGATTCAATGATACATTTGATAATTTGAGATAATTCACATAATTGATTGCTTGATTTTTATTTATAAAACAATTCGATATCCCTTGTGATATATTCTATGGATACAATTGATGTTTTGATTTAAATTGGATATCTTGTTATGATTTACGGATACACTTGATGATTTAATTTAAATTGGATTTCTTCTGTGATTTGTGTAAAGAATGGATACATGGGATGATTTTGATTAACTGTTTGAAGCATAGTAAAACATACCTAGAATTTTAATTGTGAGAACTTTGGATTAATATCGACGAACATGGAGTATATTGTTATGATTCGGTAAGTGTGGATTTCAAGACCTTAGAACCTTTTCTTTTGTTTTATTTTATTTATGTTTTCTTTTATTCACCAAAATCAAATATTTTTTGGAACTAGGTTAAGATTTAATTAGTTTAGAAAAATTGTTTTCAAGAACACAATTCTCTGTGGGATCGACCTCGCACTTGCAATCCATTAACTGCAAACGATATGTGCACCTATGAGTACAATTAAAATTTCACATCAAGTTTTTGGCACTGTTGCCGAGTAGCTGTTTGATTTTTGAAAACAGTTTATTTCTAAATTGATTTTATCTTTCTACTAGTTATAATTAGGATTTTTATTTTTATTTGTTTTTGTTATTTCTATTTCTAAAAAAATAAAAAATAAAAAATAAAAGATTTTATTTTTATTCTTTTCCTGTTTTGTTTGTTTTATTTTCTTTTTTCTTTTTCTTTTTTTTTTTAAAAAAAAGGTTGATGTTTTATTTGGGATATTTGCATGCTATAGAGTGAGAGTGAAGCATGAATTTTTCTTTTGATAATTATAACAATTTTTCTGTACAACATGCTTCACCTAGTGGTAGGACACCTGCTCCTACCAACTACACTCACAATTTCTACCCACATAAACCATGTTCGTATTGCTCTAATCCTTATCATAGTTCTAGTAGTTGTCCATCCTGAGGACAACGCTCCAATTTTTCATATGAGCAAATGAACACCAATTTCTCCAAACGAGGGTTTGATTCAAATTCCAATTTTTACAACCCAGACTGGAACAACGATTTTGATTTCTCATGGCAAGCTCAAGCCACGGGAAATTATGCTCCCCAATACCATGAACTGTACCATCCTGAATATCCGCAGTTTGATAACCAATCTTCTCATCCTTTATCCTACAATTATCCAGAACCACATTCATCATTTGAAGACACAATCAAAGCATTCATACAAGCAAGTACCCAAAATATTCAAGAGCTTAAGAGTGTCACCATGAGCAACAACTAGATTATACAAAAACTTAAAACTGTCACTATGAGCAATAGCTAGAATATACAAGAGATTACAAATGAGATTAGTGATTCAAATCAGTTCACGCATCAAGCTATTGTCAAGATGGAAGGAGAAATCAATTATTTGGTTGTTGAATTTAACAGAATATAGAAAGAAGAGTTTCAAAGTCAACTAATGGCTAGAGGGCACTACATGATTGATGATGATGATGCTAGCAATTCTTGTCATGAGCATGTCCCTGCCACCACCATACTTGAGAGTGAGGAAATTGTGGATAACAATGAGGAGGATGAAAAATAGGAGCAAGTTGAGCACACAGAGCCAATTGAACCTCCAGCAGATACAAGTTTGTCCAATGATAAGGAAGTGAGTCCTGAAGCTCATTCCTTCATCATTGTCCCTCTTAAGACACATCATGAATTCAAAGCTTCAATTATTCAATGTCTCAAAGAGCCATCGTATGCAAAGATTCTCAAGGATTTATGCAGACAAGCGTACAAATCTAGGAGTCATCATCCTAAGAAAATATTTCCAAGCAAGCAAGTTGACTACCTAAGATGGCGAAACATCCTCTCAGAGTGCTATAAAATTTTAAAGAAGAAAGGGTGGAAGGGATTGGTTGGCCATCCAAATGATCGGGGAAGGTATGGTATTTTTTTTTTCGCATTTAATTTCTGAGTTCTTTTTCCTTTTTCCTTTTATTTCTTGTCATTTTATTTTTGTTTCTGACAGCAATTAACCTTTTGATGTTTGCTTCTATGAGAAAATATTGATGTTAGTTTTGTTGATAGGTATTTTGGTATTTAAGTTTGGGGGAAGCCTTGGCCTTTTTCACACCTTGATGTTTCCCTACTTTTGGTAATGTATTTCTATACTACACATTGAGGGCAATGTGTAATTCAAGTTTGGGGGTATGAAAAAACACTCTGTCTATTTGTTTGTTTGTTTATTTGTCTTTTTATTCTAAAAAATTTTCAAAAAAAAAAATTGTGTTATATTGTTGATTGAGCATGATTACATTGCAACTATGGTTTGCATGTAATTGATTTGTTTAACATGTTGAATACTGCATGTCTTTAGAAATCTGAATCTTTTCACTCATTTGTTGGATTAGAGAGACTTCACTTGTTTGAATTGATTTTCACAAGCACATTAGCATTGGTTCTGTGAGGTATGAGATTTGAATTAAGGAATGTGTGTCTTAAGATTTGTAGTATGAATTGTTGACGAAACATTGGCTTAAATTCAAAAAAAAAAATAGCAAAGAAATTTTTTTAATAATAATAATAATAATATCATTAGTTTGAGTTCTCATTAAGTAATCGGGCCTCTTACCTCATTAAGCATTGAGTGTTCGCGTAAAAAGATGAGAAATTCAATTTGATTGATTGTATGGCTAGTTTGACTTCGTTGCATTTTTTACTTAAGTAATTAAGCCCTTAGGGATGTTTCTACATCTAGTGCCCTAAAACGATCTGGTTTGGGAGTCACTGGCCCAACACTCGTTATATAGGTCAATTAGAAAGCTTAAAAGAGTCAGGCATTGCACAACCGACCTACACACACACACACACAAAAATGTACTTTTCTTCCAAATTTGACTAAGAGATTGAAGTATGATTTTTTTGGGATTTCTAGGGTTTCTAGAGTTCGTTTACTCCCTATAAATAGACTGCTAAGCCTCAAGAAAAAGGGCCGGGGGGGGGGGGGGGGGGGGGGAAACTAGAGACCAAATATATTTTCTTCTTTTTAGTTTAGTTTTTCTTTATGTTAGGTTTTATTTTTCATAATCATGTGTAGCTAATTTCTCAATTAAGGTTGAGGATGAAGCCTCATCGATGAAGAACAACAATACTTCCATGTAAGTCTTTATTATCCGATTTTATTTGGTGTAATTTTTCCAATGTTTTACTTCTTTTCAATGTGTAGAATGATTCTTGGATATATTTTGTGATTCAAGGATACATTTGACGATTTGAGATAATTCACTTAATTGATTGCTTGATTTTTTTTTATAAAGCAATTGGATATCCCTTATGATTTATTCTACGGATACAATTGGTGTTTTGATTTAAATTGGATATCTTGTTATGATTTATAGATACACTTGATGATTTGATTTAAATTGGATTTCTTTTGTGATTTGTGTAAAGAATGGATACATAGGATAGTTTTGATTAACTGTTTGAAGCATAGTAAAACATACCTAGAATTTTAATTGTGAGAACTTCGGATTAATATTGACGAACATGGAGTATGTTGTTATGATTCGGTGGGTGTAGATTCCAAAACCTTAGTACCTTTTGTTTTGTTTCATTTTATTTTATTTTGTTTTATTTTGTTTTATTTATGTTTTCTTTTATTCACCAAAATCAAATATTTTTTGGAACTTGGTTAAGATTTAATTAGTTTAGAAAAATTGTTTTCAAGAATTCAATTCCCTGTGGGATCGACCTCGCACTTGCAATCCATTAACTGCAAACGATTCGTGCACTTGCGAGTACAATTAAAATTCACACCAATCAATACACCCTTCGTTCTCGTAGCCTATTACCTTCACAAAAATCCCTCCATTGACTCAAGCATCGAAGTGTTCCCCACCGACCCAAAACCAACGAGTCACCCATTTCTTTTAGGGGTTGTTTGTGCAGGTGTAATAGTTTGGGCTTTGGTGGTGAGGTCAACTATATCAACAAAAACGATGGTCCAAAACCTACTTGAAACATTGGCCCATATGCTACAATAACAATGACCATTATTTAAACTGTTGTGCGGTTGGAATAAAGCACATAAGTTGACGTGGGAGTGCTCCATCTCCGATTAGGAGTGCTTAATCTCCAGGCCTCTTCACCATGCTTTCCATCCTCACCAACGCCAAGCACGAAACTCTCCCTCCAAAGACTGTGAACGAAGTGTGGCGTAAGATTGTCTTCGGCGACCGGGGTTGGGGTTAGAGATGTTGGGGAAAGGAGGAAAAAAGAAAAGAGGAAAAGAAAAAAAAGAAAAAGAAAAGAAAGAAAGAAAGAAAGAAAGAAAGAAGGAAAAAGTAGTAAAAAAAAGAATAAAGAAAAGTTAAAGAAAAGAATATTTAAATGGTAGAGGGAAAGATAAATGAAACTAGTGTAGTATATTTGAATAGGGAAGAATAAAGTAGTTTGGTTCTTTAAATTTAGAGAAAATCTAAGGGAAACTGTTGGGAGTGCTCAAACACTCAGGAAAATTAATTGCTTTCTCGGTCTTAGGGCTTCCATCCTAATGGCATGTTTGGGTGAGAGTGATTTTTCAAATATTTTGTTGGAACTGGTATCCGAAACTCCAATTGCATTAAGTTGCTTTTCTATAAATTGTATAATATTGAACATTAGACATATATATACTATTGCTTTACATGTACATATATGTTTGAGTATTTCATAAGATATACATGTAAACTCCTTAAGTCACATTGTATTTGACTAAGGTGTGAGTAATGAAATTATCACACATAAGATCAGAGTCATAGGTCCTTATAATTTATAAAAGATAATTCGTAGTCGTAATTGGAATTGAAAAATTCATCTAGACTATAACATGTCAACCTTAACGATCTATTTTGATTAGGAGAAGCAGGTAGGGCTTCAGGTTGATATGTTGGTGTAAGTGCAAGGTAGTGTCATGCACCTAACGGTGACCACGTGAGTCATCATTCTTTCAACATTTTGATTAAGAATGATGTACGTGCACGACAACTTATAATAGTTACTCTAAATCCTTAGGTTTACGAGTTCCATCCTTAGAACGTGTGATCATGGGATGACATGGGTGAGAAGATTATGAACTCATATGTGAAGTGTAGGCCATTTTGATGTACAAAAATGCGATCAAATCACTAGTCAAAACTTCTGTGCATTGGGTGATTGCATGTAGCATTGTGGGAACACCTTCTTTAAGAAAGAATTAAAATCCTTTGTCAGAAAGAACAAAGCAATCTTGATGTAGATTTATCGAGGTTGATTATCCTAAAGCTCGGGCTTGAGTGCTTTCGGTGGAATTTACTAAAAATTAATTTGTGCAAAGTGAGATGAAAAACTCACAAGATACAAAAAGGATAAATCATGTAATTAAATCCGGAGTATCAAGGAAAAGAGGTAGTGAACTAAGTAATACTGTATTGACTTTGGTTCGTCTACGGAATGATTCCATGGAAGGGTAATATATAATAAATAAGTATGTCATGGGGATTGATTCATTAATTTGAAAATACATATTAAAGTGCAGTCACATTTGTTTAGTGGAATAAATTGTGATTAAATAGGGTCAAGTGAAATACTCAAAGCCCTTTTGAAAGCTAATTTTATTTTTTCCTTTAAGTCCCTCTTTGAGCTAATGTAAATTGATCAGTTACTATAAGCCCCAATTATGTATTTATTTATGTTAGATTATTTTATTTAATAAAACATGGCCCAAAGGAACATGATTCCTAAGTGTCTCATTACTTAGAGATGATTGAGCTTAATAATTAATTTCTAAGGACTTAAGCAATTTAATTTCTATGGGCTTAGGAATTAATTTCTATGGGCTTAAGCAATTAAGAGTTATGGGCTCTTGAAATTAATTTCAAATGCTTAAGTTGAGATAAATGAGCATTAGGCTTTAGGGATTAAACCCAAGCCCATGCTGGAAAAATATGTAGTAAAAGGATAAAGCAAAACCTATCCCTAGATACATGGTGAGATATTATCTCCCCATTGGTCGTGCACCATTGTAGTTAGGAGAAGGAGTTCAACTCCTCCTAAGGCTCCTATGTTCTCTTATCTACATTTTTTGAATTATCTCCTAACCCTATTATATGAGTATATCCAAGTCTATAAATAGAGGGCTATAGTGAAGTATTATTAACCAATTCATTACTTCAAGTTGTGAGTCCACACTCACGATCATATTCAATCATCAAAGAGAAGATCTGAAGGTTGAGTCATGAACACGAAAAACAAGTTATTTATCATCCAACATGAAAAATTTAAAGTCAACTAGCCCATATAGCCAAGGAGTGGTAGTTTATTATTAAACACGTTCAAGTAAGTACTTTAAACATGTTTGTTTAAATTATCTAACTTTGTTTATCTTGAAGAAAAATTCTGGGATCGATATTCCGTTGCGTCTAATTTGATTAATGCATGATCCCTAACATATTTTTCAAATACTGTTTTTCAAATATCAAATTCTACTTAACTTTTATCTAACTTTTTCTAGTTTTGTCTAAGATTTTCTAAAACCATCAAAATATAATTTTAAAAAACAAATTCTATTAGTATTCACAATTTTTCAAAAAATCACACATCCAACCGAGCCATAAAATTCTTCCACTATATTAGGGCCAATTTTAAACGAGCCTAAGATCTTGGCATTGGCTCCCTCGGTCTTTGACTTCTCGACCCCATGTGTGTTTTCTATATCACTAAGAGCAACTTCAGCAGATTAGCTAAAGCGACAATATTAGCTAAATTTTACTAATATTGTAGCATGCTCACCTCAAGCAAATTAGCTAGAGAGGTTAGCTAAAATGCATTTAATGCTACAGTGAATAACAATGTCTTGCTACTCACTGTAGCACACTACATATTTTATTGATTCTTTCATTCTTTCTTCTTCAACGCACCACCCCATCCCCACTTGTTCTTTCTCTATTTTCTCTCGGAAACTAAATCTATTTTGTTTAGCCAAGGAAATTTCCAAAACCTTATCCCCATCACCACCTCCCCAAACCAACACATTGCCAAGCGCCACCAACACAAATCCCAGATCACACATTCTCTAGTGTAATACCCAAAAAATAATAATAATGATAAATGACAATAATAATAATTAGCACATAATTAGTAACTAAGGCCTTGTTTGGAAAAGACGTGACCGGAAACAGAATAGTGGGCAATCACTATTCACATTTTTCTACTTTATTTTTACATTTTACATTTTCCAATAACAATCAACATCAAAATATTTCAACTTTTTCCACTTTTTATATCACATCAATAATTTTTTTTATTATTTAAATAAAAAAAATATCCACTACAATACAAAACTTTTTCATTTTTCTATACTTTTTCTTTATATCACATCTATCACTTTTTACTAATTCTAAAATTAACAACCAACTACTCTGTTCTGTTCATCCACTTGCCAAGCATACCCTAAATCTCACTTTATATAAATATACTTTCATTATTAATTTACTAGACTAATTATCCTTAACAATAAATAAATAATAAATTTTAAACCATGATCAAACGTTTGAAGTATCTTTGGAACGTTTGGTATAGACCCCTACTCGAACGTTCGAAGCATCTTTGAAATGTTCGATGTGGACCCACTTCCTTGCTCATAATAGTAAACTGAACGTTTGAGCACGTACATCGAACGTTCGACCTTGCCTAGAAATCAATTTTAACCTATTATCCACCTTATTCAGCCTTATCCCCTTCAAACCCTCGTCTATTTCAACCACCTCACGCCTTTCAGACTTCTCTACACCTCCATGCAGCCTTACTACCTGATTTCTTAAGTGAAAGAGAGATCCTAGAAAGAGAAAAGGTGATCTTGGTATGAAATAACTTCTTTGAGGTAAACTCTAAACTTGTTTTTTATGTTGTTAGTATCCTAATCATGTGTTGTAATGAGTGTTGGCTACATTCTATTGGATAAAATCACTTCTATGTAATGATGCATTTAAATAGGGATTCTGCTATTCAGAGGTCTTCTAGAAGATTCTGCACAGTCTACAAGTCAGACAAATCGGATCCCTTTCAGCCTTCCGGACGACGTGATATACCGTCCGGACACCCAAATGTCCAAAGCATCATCCGTCCGGACGACAAGAACTTTCCGTCAGGACCTTCCTCTGTGTCAAGAAGCTTCGAACTGCTCCAACTTGCATCCGGCCGGACGTTTCAGCAGCATGTCCGTATGACACTCAGTGCTCGACCAGCTATGAGATTTCTTTCCAAAACACAGATATGGGAAGATCGCTGCAATCGTCCGGACGATGTGGATTCCCGTCCGGACGAGCTCATCCATAAGGCAAGTCGTGCATTCAAAATTCAGACGTCCGGACATCAGCCTTCATGGTCCGGACGCGCGAGCTACTTATATGGAAATTGCGTGCATCTGATCAACCATCCGGACGACCATTCCCTTGGTCCGGACATGTGAAGCCTTAATATGAAAATTGCGTGCAGCTGAAGTGCGACCGTCCGAACGCGGCTCAAAACAAGAAAGAATTTCAGCGAAATTTTGGAAAGCCGATCGCACAGTTGTCCGTCCGGATGCCTTATGTCTACCGTCTGAACGACGCCTAGGTTTATCAAGCCAGACGCTCATTTGAACCTACAGCCTATAAATAGAGGTCCCTAGGCTTGAGAATTGCAAGAATTCGGTATTGAATTCCTTAGTGCTTAGAGAGTATATTGTAGAGTTATTGTGTTGAGTTAGTCTCTCTTAAGTCATTGTTGTGTGTGCTGTTGTTGCTCTGATCTGAAGTCTATCTTAGGGGTTGGCCCTATGGTAAATGATTCCATTGAATACCTTTTTAGGTAAAAGACCTGATTGGGAGGCGTTCGTGTTGGGTTACACATTAGAGTGCAAGGTACGACCACTGCATCAGGAGTATGTGAGTGCTACTACTTTGTAACTAGTCTTGTCTTCTGAATAGTGGATATCCTGGATTTGTCTGCTCATAAGTGATTTTTCTCTTAATTGAGTTTCCACTTCGTCAACAAAATATGTCTCATTTAATTCCGCATTTTGATATTTTGTTGCTCATATTTTTGCACACATTTGTTTATATTGGAAGTCATTTTGATTTTTCATAAACATATCATGATATGTTCATAATTCATCTCTCTTAAAAATGAATATTTTCTAAAAAGTTGGTAGCTTACACTCATTTTTCATTAACTCTCACTTTGGCATGATTTAAATGTTATTATTAAGCTATTTTGAGCCTTGGTTATGAGGGACAATGTTCTGGCAGCTTTGAGATTTTCATGCATTCTGGTTCCCCTCGAATGTTCGCAACATTTGACCGAATGCTCGACCTTTGCTGGGCAAATGCTTGACCCTGATACCGAACGTTCGATAGTGACTAGAAAGGGTTAATTAGGGTTTTGATGATAGACTTGTGACATCCTACATCGCTAGGCATGGGAATGAGAATGTGTTTATATGTATATTCGCATCATTCTTGACACAACGCGTTTTAAAGCTATGATGGTCATGAACCTATCAGAACTACGCAATTAAGCGTGCTTCTGCGAGAGTAGTATCTGGAGGAGTGACCTTCTAGGAAGTCTGGTTTTGGAGCCAAAAGCGGAAAAAATTGTGTCATTGGGGGTGGGTCGTTACAAATGATATCAGAGCCATTTCTCATCCTGAGATGGGGGGAGCGTGTACAAGCCCATGAGGGTCGCTAGCGGTCACTCGCTGCGATGCCAAGAATGGGGTGATCCCAAGAGGGTAGCCAATGGGGACTGTAACGACCCACCCTTAATGACAGAATATTGTCCGCTTTTGGCTTCCCCAAACCAGACTTCCTAGGAGGTCACCCATCCTGGTACTACTTTTGTAGAAACACGCTTCACTGCGAAGTTCTGATAGGTTTCATGGCCATCACGGCTTTAAAACGTGTTGTGTCAAGAAGGGTGCGGTTATACATATAAGCACATCCACATTCCCAGGCGATGTGGGACGTCACAGGGACACTGGGTCCGAAGAGGGGTTGATTGTGACGTCCCACATCACCTGGGTATGGGAATGAGAATGTGTCATATGTATATTCACACCCTTCTTAACACAACGCGTTTTAAAGCCCTAATGGCCATGAACATATCATAACTCTACAATTAAGCGTTCTTCTGCGAGAGTAATAATATGATGAGTGACCAGGGAAGTCTGGTTCAGGTGAGCCAAAAGTGAACAATATTATTTCATTGGGGGTGAGTTGTTACAAGATTAGAGGGATAAAGTTGTATTTAGGATTTTTATGTGCATGTTAGTATTAGGGTATGTTTCACAGTAGTGGGAGTTTGAAATGTCAAAGCCTATGGATGAGCGTTTGAGGTAAGTAAATACTTACAAAGCTAGTCTCATGTTAACGTGCAATATGTTAGTAGATTGAGCATGCTTTATGTTTATAATGATATGTCATGAGCCTACTAATTTTCATAACTGCTTTGTGATGGGTATTACTTATTTTACAATGAAAATTAATTAACAATATTTGCATCATATGACATAGTACACCGGTATGTGCGGTTGACAGTCATGGGCTTACTATACAGGCTTGACTCTATGGTCACAAAGGTTACTTTGAGACGATGATAATTGGCATTGGATCCAATGGTTGTTTTGTGACTGGCGCACCATTTACGAATGAGGTCACAGTAAATGGACTTGGTCGGGCTACTAGTATTACAAGTCACTCGGAATAGTGTCAACCCTGTCAAGAAGATGTTAATATCTTGGGTAGACCATATGGAGAATAGCTATGACCTTATATATATATAGTCATCAATTCTTCAAAATAAACCACCTTTTTGGCTGGTGTAATGACGGGGGCAATACACACCATTTTGCAAAAACCCACACTTATAATTCTATAAATATTAAATATTACCTAAGGCTCATTGTATGACCGGTCTTGTAATTATTTATTTACTCAGTTGTTGACTTACGCAATTATTTCTCTTCCACTATGAAACACCTCGGTGTTTTGCAAATTAGAAGGTTACGTGATGGTAGAGTGAGAAATTTGATAGGACGAAGACACCAAGCCGATGACTCATATTGTAGGGTTAGGGTAAATATAAGTTAATTATTATAGTAATGTCTATTTGGAGGCTTTTAGTCTATGATCGATGATACATGATTAGAGTCCCAGATCATGAATTCCGTTTCCACATGCCTTTTTACTGTAATAAATACAAGGGTATTCCTTTAGTCAATTACCAGTTACTTGAACTGAGGGAATCGCCAATAACTCTCAAAGTTAAGTAAATACAATTACCTAATTTTTGGAGTGTTACATTCGAGACCCCCAGGTCTGGCTCGCCCTTTACATCGCCATGGCTCATGCTGGCCTCACTTTCACCATCTTCATCATCTACTATGTTTGCAAACTCCTTGAGGAGTATCTCCACCCCATTTAATGGGCCACGCTCTGCTCCATCCCTCTCTTCTTCCACGAGCTTTCACCAAATCAGCCACACCCCGAAGATTAATCTCGTCGCTTATCAAAACCCAAAAATGGTATTAGGGCCAGGGAAAATTGCATGCCCGAGCTAACCGATACATCATATCAAAGATCTTCCAAAATCTTTATTATTGAAAAGAGAAAAAGATCTCAAAATAATGGTGTTTCGATATTTCTTGTTCAATGATAGAGCCATAAATTTACTATTGTAGAGGCCAATTAAAAATATGATAAACACAATTTAAAATAAAAAAAATATTGTTAATCAACTTCAACCCTTGAGATTTCACAATTAAAGTTTTAGAATGATGTTCTTCAACTACAATCCTTAGAGATTTAAGAAGACGCTCTTTGAGATTTGAAGTTTCATTATTAAAATCCAGCAGTGTATTACTTCCTGGAATGTCAACTTCTTTTCTTTTGAATCGACAATTTTTCATTTCGACATGATTCATGAATTTCAAATTTCAAATTAAATTACAACCCTATAAGAGATAATTAGTGTTGATAAACAAGAAATGAACAATCATAGAATAAAAACAAACATATATATAATTGTCTCTATGGAAATAATCATCGAATAAATCATATAATAAACTAACCATTGGGTCTATTCTTACGAAAAAAATATATATTAAATGATTGGTTAAGGCTGTTACATCATCATTGTGAAATAAACATATAATATATAGCATTACTTTCCAACTTTTTTCTATATATATACTTATATCTCTTGAAATTTTCAAGAAAATAATTTTATATTATTCTCTAAGCAGTAAATACTGCTTAATGCAACCAAAACAATATAACTCACCATAAAAGAAGATGGCTCACGAACAAAATAAATTTTCTTAGAATTTTTTTTTAAAAAAAATTGACAATTCTGCAGGGGCCATGTTAAAGATTTTCCTTATAAATAAATTTTTGTTAAAGGGTTTGTGGGGGCCACGACCCCCACTGGCTCTAATGTGGCTATGCCATTGTTCTTGTTGCAGTCGTAACCGTATTTTGTTTAGAGAAATGTTGGGCTGTACCTTGTCCCACCTTTATATGTGTTTTTAATTTTTAAACAAATAAAATAATAAATAAAATAAATTCTAACATATAACGGTGGGACAAGGGGTATACACCCTAACATTTCTTGTTTATCTATTTTCTCATTTATCTCTCTCCTTTCCTGATGCAAAATAACGGTATTGGATTAGTGTTTGCAACAATGTAATAAAAGAAAATGATAAATGATATTTACAAGAAAGTAGAATATATAATAAAAAATTTATTGAAATTTGTATAAAAAAATTTACTAGCTAAAATTAGGGGTGGGCAAAAACCCACCCACCCACATTGACATGCTCCCCCTGCCTCACCCCTAAAAACACGGTTTTTCTTTTATTTTTATTATTTTTTTTTATTTTTACGATAAAGGTTGCATTTTAACCAACCCATGCGGGGCGGGGCGGGTTGCAGAATGGAGTTTTAAAAAATCCTAGGGACCTGCCCCTCCCCACATGAAATAAAACACAAACATAAAAAACCCTACATTTCTCATTCGTCGCACTCTAGAATTTTCTCTCCACTCTTCTTCCTCCCCGAAAATCTCTCCCCCAAATCTTTCTTCCATTTCTCTTCACTCTTCAGCCTCCCCGAAAATCTCTCCCCAAAATCTTCCTTCCGTTTTGAGCCTCATAACTGACCCGCAGCAGGGATGGAATCTGCCATCAAGATTGGAGTAACGGACATCATGCGCCCACCATTCACATTCGGATTGACGGAAGCAGATTGGGCTCTTTCACAGTGGGGACTTTCACCAGCCCTCTGGTCGATCTGCATCCCTTGTGGCGAAACTCCTTCAATACACACATCCCATGGATCCGGCTGAGGCTCAAGTCCTAGATCTAAACCCTTTGTAAGTTTCTTTCCTCATTAGTTTCAAACCTTAGTGTTAGTTTCTTTCCTCGTTCTTTCTTCATTTGTGTTTAGTTGTGTACAGTTTGGTTGATTTATTTTTGGTTTCACACAAAAACCCGCACTACCCCGCTTAGCTTGCACCCTCGCCCTGCAACGGATTCCCCTTTTTAAATGCGGACTGCGGGTGAGAAATTTTCAACCCATAAGGATGCGGGGCGGGGGCAAAAAGGACGAAAATCTACCCCGCCCTGCTCCATGCACAACCCTAGCTAAAATAGAAAGTTGCACTATTTCATAATCTATTTTAACTAGGGCAGGTAGAGATGCTCTAAGATCTCGCCACGTTTCCGAGTCCACCCACTCATAACATCCCGTGAAATCCCACCAATCTTAAACGATCTATGGGCCGTTACTAAAAAACAGCCCATAGATAGTATTATAAAACCAAACCAACAAAAATAGAAAAAGGAAACACAACACACAGAACAGCGAGAAACATCCTTCATCTTCTCTTTCAGTTTCAGATCCTTCGAATCTCTCTGTGTCTCTTCCTGTCACGAGACAACAAAACAAAGAGAAGCCAAAAGTGGTGGATGGCAAAAACCAACAAGTACGCCTCTATCAACTTCAACCACATCTACGAGAAAAGCCCTTCCACCAATCCCAACCACAGCAGCAACAACAACACCAAGCCCACCAGAAACTCATCTTCTTCTTCTTCCTCTTCGCCCTCTTACTCTGCAATCTCGTCCCCCAAAACCCATGGCCGCATGTTGGTCCTGACCCGACCCACACCCACACCCACTCCCAAACCCGCCACCATCCCACCACCGCAGCCTCTCTCTCCACAGCCCCAACCCCAGCGATCCCATCAAATCCCAGGTCAGACCCCATCCGAATCCGGTTCGGACCACATTTCTCTTCGTCCGTTGGGGCATACCGGGACCAGTTCGCCGGTTTTATCTTCGGTTCCGAGTTTGGAGAAGGAGAAGCAGGTGGTGAATCCCGTGTTATCGCCGAAACCTGGAAAGTTTGTGCCACCGCATCTCAGGCCGGGGTTTGTGGGTAGAGAGGAGCGATCTGTGCCGGAGTTTGGCCGGGGCAGGGACTCGGGCCGAAACAATTTCGGGTCTCCGGTTAAGTACGGAGAGGATGGGCGGCCCAAGTCGGGTGGTGGGTATGACAGGATGAGGGAAGGTGAGTCGGATCTGGGGATGGTGATCAGGCCAAGGTCGAGTGGGAATCGGCCGAGTTCGAGCGGATGGTACGGTCCTTTGCACATTTCCCCTCTTTTTTTTTGGTTCCTGAAATTTGATCAATGATTATTGATTAATTAATCTGTGTCCTTGTTGTCATTCTTTGTTTTGTTTTATTTTCTTTGCATCTGTATGATGTTTTTGGCTACTTTTTGCACTGATTTTTAGTGCCGGGTGCTTTTCTAGCTTGGTTCACATTTTTATACTAGGTGGATGTTATTGTATAACATACTATTTTTCTTTGTGGGGTGTTTTTTTAATGGTGGGTAATATATGCTTATTTATTTCTTATAAAAAAAAAATATGCTTATTTGTTTAGGAGGATTTATACAAAATATATGGCATGAGCTTTTGTGGGACACAAATAGGACTTGAAACTAGGTATTTTTAATGGATCAGGATCCCCTACAATTTCAAAAAAATTTGTGAATCTCAAATTTCTTTGAAATCAAGCCGTTTTTCACATAGAAATGACGTAAAAAATGCTATATATTAAAGATATGGCATGTTAACAATGAAACAAAAAAAAAAAAAAAAATACAAAAAAATCTTTCCGAAAGGTTTTTTCTTACACTTTATGTCGTATAAAAGCTTTGAGCAAAAAACTGTTTTTCAATTTAGTAAAAAAGAAATGTCTTTTCAAAAGGGAAGAAAAAGTCTTTTGAATTGATTTTTTTTTTTTTTTTTTTTTTTTTTTTTTTTTTTGTTTCATTGTTAACATGTCATATCTTTAATATGTAGCATTTTTCACGTCAATAAAATGGAAAAAGCGGCTTGATTTCAAAGAAATTTGAGAATCTCAAATTTCTTTGAAATTTTGTAGGGGATTCTGATCCCTTTTTAATGGGGCTCGAAATGGGATATTGTTGAAATGTTTTTTCCGGTGTAATGATTGCAATTTCAATTGTTGGGAAGAGGTTAGGTTAGGAGACTAGAGGGCATGAATAAGAAAATAAATTTCAAAGTCATTAATGATATTTTCCATGCCTGTTCTGGTGACTGCCTTGAAAGGAATACGTGCGGCCAACTGTGATTAGTTGATCCATACAGCCAACCCCCAGTTTTGATGGGGATTGAAGCTTTGAGTTGAGTGTCATCAAAATGCATAATTTCACTATTATATCTTGTTCTGGAGTTGTATTCCTAGTGGATTGGACAATACATGAGGATTTGATGAATATTCTCTGTTGGTATTGATTGAGAGAACTCTTAGATGTTGCATGCTATTGCAGTCGTTATGGTTTAGTAGACAAACATGAGTGGCTGTGATCTTTACTTTGGCTAACCCTACGTCCACAGTATAGGTCATGTTCAGGTAGATATTAAGCTGAGCTGGTCTGGGTATGAATTATGATGTGTTGTGTTAAACCTATATCTTTGTGTCGGTATATGGTAAAATACGAAGAAAAAAGAGAGATGTTGACAATCGACAGGTTTCTGTGGCCTATAGACTTGAGAAGATGGAATTGTAATGTGATGAAAATATGATAGATAACCTAGATACTGTACTTATATGAAAGAATGAGGATAAGAGAGACCTATATAATTCAGCGGTTGTATATATGGGTTACTCAGTTATGATGTTTGTTAGGTTACAGTCCTTTTAGCAAAAGGTGGATGTGCTTGAGTTGCAGAGTTTCTTGTTTGCATGAGTTCTGTTTGATGTACAGGTTGGAAGTTGATGAGGAGAAGGAGGTGGCAGATGGAATAAGGATAGATATGGGGGGACTTTAGTAGGATCAAGATGCAGTTTCTTTGTGATTAAGGTTGTGGTTTTGAAGGGAAAAGTATGAGATCTATGGTGGTATCAAAGAAATGATAAGATCAGAGATAATTCCCATTAGGCCTCTGATTTTAGAGATGTGGGGTTTTTCCAGCTGCAAATGAGGGGAGTGAATTAACATTACTGGAGAGAAATAAGGAATTTAATGAGGATGATTTATTGGTGCTTCATTTGTTTTTTGGTCCCTTGAGTTATTCTTGTAGTGACTTGGTTGAAATTTTTGTTTTGCACCTAACAACTATTTAGGGTTTGGGGAACTGATATTTAACCACTAGTTTCTTGGGATGCATCTCCGATTTTGGGCCCAAATGAGAAAGACAAGTAATGTAGTTGTTTGAGGTTACCAAATTAGAAAAAAGTAGAAAATAGGTACCACTTCCCAAGCAGCCCCCCAAATCATCTATGACCTTATAGTTTTAATGTAAAACATTATCTAATGTAAACATTTTCAGATGAAAAAAAAATCCTGATTCTCTGGTTTTTGGCACCCTAAAATTTTCGCTGTTTTGTTCACACTGAAAATGTAAAATTATTAAAATTCAGATTTCCAAACAAAGTTTGCTTAAATAGTCCCAGAGTCTTCTTATCCTCGCCCAACTTAGCATACCCATATATCATCTTAGTCCAAGAAGTCCCATTTTATCTCAAGTATTTCATCACACATCTTCTGAGTATACCTGATTTCCCCACACTTTGCAAACATGTCAACAGTTGAGTTTCCCACAAATACTTAAGAGAAACAACCAAGGCAATAAAATTGATCATCATAGTTTTGATCTTCATTTTTTATTCTTATATTGCTATAAATTATTTTATGCTGGATAGCTCCCAAAAGAATCTCAAAACTATGAAGAGAAAGAAGAGGCAAATGACTTGATACCACCCCACTCATCAACGACATTATCAAATCTCTTAGAGGCTATTGACTCAAACTTATACTTAGCCAACCTACCTATAAAAAAAAAAAATTTAGCCAACCTAATAAAACTCAAGCCCAGCATCCAGAACAACCGAAATGTGCAGTTTAGTCACACGATAGAGTATTCAAAGTTCAATGAAAAATAAATCATATGAACTTTGTGGATGCACCATACTTGCCCTTTTTTTTTGGCATCTTCAAAGATTGTCAATCGAGTTCCGGTGTAATGCCATCATTGAATGAGTGTAGGCGAATTGTGTTTGAGAGGGTTTGCCTCTATGTTGGGTTGGGTGGGTGTTTCATTGGCGAGGGGTGACTCTGGTGGGGGGGCTGAGTTGGTGGAGGTGTCCGGCAGGGTTTGGTGTCGACGGGAGAGGGAGTGATGCCTGAGGTGTGCTATGGTGTGGGTGTTTAAAGAAAGGGGGTCTGAAGAAGAGTTGCTGATGGGAAATGTTTTACGCCTTCAAAAAATATAAACCATTTTATAAAAAACAAGAGGGCGTTTTACATTTTGACTAAAAATGTTTTTCGATTGACCAAGTCCAAGCACAATCAATATCGAAAATGTTTACGGAAAATGTGTTACATCGAAACAAATGGAGCTTGGACATGGCTCGAAAGATTACTTGGGGTTATCTATAATCTATATATTGAGTCCACTACATTTTATACCAAGTTTTCCACATCATAATCTGAGTTATGCTTAGGAGGCATCATTTCTCCTGACTTCCTCCCTCCCCGTCTTTCCTTTTCACCTTTTCTGGTGGGATGCTTTGCTGTTTCCCCAATCAAATTACAAAAGAAATGTCGATTTGGCAATAAAAGATGAATTAATATTTTTTTTTGATAAGTAATAAACTGGTTTTATTAAAAGCGTTAGGCGCCTCTAAGTACACCAGAAGTATACAAGAGAAAACACCTAACTAGAAAGCGGAAAATGAATAAGAAAATCACCAAAACTGAGCGAGAAAGGGGACACAAAAGCTACCGTCCAAAGATACAAAGTATGAAAAAACGAAGCTAAAATATCCTCCAAGGACCTCTCCAAATCTTCGAAACACCTATTATTTCTTTCATTCCAAACACACCAAAGAAGGCATGTCGGTACCATCTTCCAAATCACAGCACTCCTCGGCCTTCCAGATGTCCACCAACAAGCAAACAAGTTAAAGACTCTCCTAGGCATAACTCAAGACAAACCAAAACGAGTAAAGAGAGCACTCCACATAGTGTAAGCCACATCGCAGTGAAGAAGGTGATCCACCGATTCCTCATTTCGCTTGCACATGCAACATCTATCCACAAAAAATAACATGCCTCTTCTTGAGGTTATCTATTGTAAGGATCTTACCTAGAGCCGCCGACCATACAAAATAAGTTGCCCGCATAAGAGCCTGAGTCCACAACACACTCTTCCAAGAAAAGTGACTCCCCACAGAGAAAGCCAAAGAGCTAAAGAAAGACCCGACCTTGAACAAGCATTTTTTTGAGGAGACCCACCATAACCTATCTTCACTACCTCTTCTTACATTGATTGAGTGCAATACCTGGAAAAAAGAAGCGAAGACATCCTCTTTAGAAAAGCTCATGCTCCATTTATTAGAACCACCCAAGAGCTCCAAATTATCCGCAACAGAAGCATCCTTCGCACGAGCAATTCCAAATAAAGCAGGAAAAGCTTCCTTAAGAATTGCATCCGTACACCACGTATCATGCCAAAATTTGGCACTAGCCCCATCCCCCACCTCAAATCTATAAGGGCCCAAGAATTTCTCCCACAACCCTACCTCAAGGCACCTGTAGGCTCTAAGGAGCACCAACCTCCCCATAAATTGCCAAACTTGGAATCCACTGCAATTCTCCACCAAGCTTCTCTCTCAATCCCATAACCCCGCAACCATTTGCCTAACAGAGCCCTGTTAAACATCACCAAATTTCTGATACCCAGCCCGCTTCCTGAAATTGGGTTATAAACCTTAGACCAACTCACCAAGTGATATTTGAACTCATTACCATTCCCTCCCTATAAAAAGTCTCGTTGTAGCTTCTTAATGCGAGCACCTACACTTGCCGGGAGAGAAGAAAGAGACAAAAAATACTTGTGTAAGTTGGCAAGGGTACTCTTGATAAGGGTGACTCTACCTCCCTTTGAAAGGAATAACCTTTTCCAGTTGGCCAACCGACGTTCAGTATTCTTGGTAACACCATCCCAAATATGAATAGATTTATATGAAGCCCCAAACGGAAGACCTAGATACTTCACCAGCAGAATGGCAACCCCACATCCTAAGATATCGGCTAAACTTTCCACTTAATCTACATCGCCCACAGGAATTAATTTTGACTTGGCCAAATTAACCTTCAAGCCCGAGGCAGTTTCAAACAGAAGAAAGAGACTTCTAAGATATTGGCGAAATTATCCGCAATGTTCTTGAAAGAGACTGCGAGGGTGAACTCCCCGACACTTATCGACCTTCTCCACCACCCTTGTGTCCCACATTATAAGGATGCCCCCTGAGGCCCCACTAGAATCCAAGGTACACCAGTCTATATGATTGCATCTCCATAAGCTGCGCACAACGTTGTGTGTAAACTATGAAGCTTAGTTTCTTGACAGTAAATAAAATCCACCTTCCAATCTCTGAGCAAATTACTAACCCTTAGACGTTTTCTCCTCTTGTTCAACCCCCTCACGTTCCAAGAAAGAATTCTTGGTTTCATAACACAACTGGATGCCCCCTCGTCTTCCTTTTACCACGGCTGGAACAAGAGCCTATAGCATCGTAATTGATTGAGCTCTCCAAATTCTAGACTGATCACCCAGCACTTCTAGACGACGTTCCTCTTCAAGAAATGTTAAGAGGGCCATCAATTGCAACTTATGATCCACATACGAGATTCCTACAGTGGGATAAATTTCATTAGCACATTGAATAACCAAATCAGAATGCCCCGAAAGACCCCCTGAGGTTGGGGAATAGGTATTTAGAGGAGGCAACCTACCAATATCAACTTCTCCTACCACCTCTTCCGCAACGCACAAGTCCAACCTACTGCTAGCTTCTTCAATACACTGAGCTCCCTCTTGAAACATTACTTTTGAACACCCAATTGGCAAGCTGGAACTAGGGTTGGCATAACGGGTTATCGCGTCAAGTTTGGGTTGACCCGCCAACTCGATTAGGCCAATCCGAACCCGACATGATTAGCTAAACGGGTTGGGTGAACCAACCTGTTTAGCTAATCGGTTCATAAACGGATTATAAACTGGTCATAAACGGGTTGGTGAGTCATAAACGATTTGATTCGTTTATAAACGTGTCATAAATGGGTAAATCCGTTTATGACCCGAACTCGTTTAACCTAAACTTAAACCTAAACCCTGTAACTTCGTGTCCTATGCGTGTCGAATTCGCGGGTTATGTCAAAAATTGCCTATCCTAGTTGGAATTAGCCCTCTGCATAGACCGAGCAAATTGAGAAAGAACCATCGGCAACTTCAAACCAGTCGACCAAGATGCAGAAGACCCAACACCAGCAGTCACGGAGCTGAGACCCAGAGACCACGGCCCAAAATCTCTCACCTCGACCATCGGAAATTGCAAACTCTCACTCACCGGCGTCATCTGAAGCATCACTTCACGATCGTCGGCCTGAACCACACTCATCGACGCAATCTGCTTTGACTTGACCCTCACAGGTGTCTTAACAGCCATCAAATCCTCGTCGAAATCTCCATTGGAAAAGGACCCACCGCAAAAGGGTAGCTGGAAAGCCCCAACAGACTACTCACCACATCACTCACCGGGAGAGAACGCACCAAAGGAGGTAGCACAGATCCCCCAGTAGACTACAACGTGCTTGGATCACCAGGCTGACCCGCGTCCAAATATTCCAACGAATGGGCCGACTTACTGTGACAGTGGCCTTCCCTTTTGGGTTGGGCTATTGACCCACACCTGAATCCACCAACAACTTCTCATTAAAAAAGTCTTCCTCTTGGGCTTAAAAACCTTGGTATTGGGTTTAAAAGCAACGGTGGGTTGCTTCGAGGTGAATTTTCCTCTAGGATTGGGCTGAGCTTTATGTGAATTTAGCTTATGCTCCCTGCCCAGAAGCCCATCCACAGCTGAGTCCAGCCTCATCAAACAAACGCCTACTTCCTCTTTTAGCTTCAGCAACGTCTCCCTTATATTGGAGAGTTGGAGGCTTTCACCAAAATGAAAGAGTGTCAGAAGCCACCCCTCCCGTCACAGCTTGCTTTTCAGAGACCGTTGGACCACACTTTGAAGTGAAAACCATGGAAATCTTCATCGGAACCGGAATTACTTCCACCGGAAACTAGGTAAACTTTGCCGGAACTTTCACCTTCCTCTTGCTGATCGTCGGAGCTTGGATAGACTTGTCCGTGGAAACTCCCGCCGAAAGTTCTCTCACCCACTTAGGCACCTTGGCTACTTGCCCTGGACAAACACCAAGACTCTCCTCCAATTGTGGCAATGTCTTTTAGGGGTGTAAATCGGTTTGGTACCCGGTAGGTAATAACCGATAATCGGATCTACCGGAGCGGTTACCGGTTTTAGCAATTATATATACCCAAATATAATCAGTAACCGGGTATGTATGTATATATATATATACATACCACTG
This sequence comes from Alnus glutinosa, assembly GCF_958979055.1. Taxonomy (NCBI): domain Eukaryota; kingdom Viridiplantae; phylum Streptophyta; class Magnoliopsida; order Fagales; family Betulaceae; genus Alnus; species Alnus glutinosa. The sequence goes on from NC_084887.1 coordinate 10,776,770, forward strand.
ATAACTCAGTCAGGACAACAACGCATGATCTTCAACAGAAGATGATTGTTGTTCTGGTCCTAATACATATTTGTATTGTTGGAAGGGTCTTTAGAAGAGGATTCTCTAATGGAACTATGGTTGAGAGGGGCTGAATTGGAAGCACATGCATGTCTAGGGATGACTTAGACAAGCTTCCTTGCTATGACTACATAGCCAAAGAAGAGAGATGCAGCCCAGTGGATTGTTCAGTTTGCTTGGAGAACTTCAAGATGGGTGATTAGTGCAGATTGTTGCCCATGTGCAGGCACAGTTTTCATGCCCAGTGTGTGGATGAATGGCTTTTGAAGACACCCATTTGCCCAATTTATTGAACTGGTGCTGAATCTTGGAAGGGCGGTCCGGTTTCAAGGAAAGGGAGTAGCCATTTTAGTGATCTCAGTGTTGAGTTGAGAGGGAGCCAAATAACAGGAAGCAGCCATTTCAGTGATCTCGCTTGCTTCTTCAGCTGTATCCCAATCAAATGCAATTCATGGCGTTTAGATGCTATCTACCATTCCAAGAGCACTACCTTTGGATCTGCTATATATATATATATATATATATATATATATATATATATATATATATATATGAACCGAAATTATCCTCCTCATCTTGAGATAGAATCGAAATTGTCTTTAAAAAAATTCATTTTTTTTTTTTTTAAATTTCAGTACCCTGTCCTGGTAACCGGGCATCAACTGGGGTAGCCGGTTATTACAAACCTGGTTAATCGGCTACCCAGTTACTAGAGCCGGTTGGCGATTTTGGCCAACCGGCTACCCTGGAGCTGGGTACCGGTTTTAGCCAATAACTAGTAACCGGCTCTAGGTTTTCACCCCTCATGTCTTCATCAAAACCTCTACGTAACTCCTGCTTCCCCTCACCGCTTGAACCTCTAGCAGTGGCGCCACCAATCTAACTTCAACTCTAAAGTGCTCGTTAACCAAACGTAAAGCCGAGCCAAAGAGATCCCAGCCTTTGTTGCGTCTTCCTTCTGGAATTGGGACCGCGCCACTTTTCCTTCCACCGTCATGTTCCTCAACCATCAAGAAGCCACCGTGTCTGTCAAAGCAGCACTGAACAATGATCTGGGAAAACCTAGGTTAAGCTTGATTCCAAAAAACCTGAGAGTCTTCCACTACCACCAGCTCCTCGAAGATGCGTACCAACCAAGCTATCTCGTCTCTATCCATAAGAATAGTCCTCAACTTTCCTTTGCAATTTTCACGGAAGCGGACCCCTGTTTCACCTTCAACTACCACCAATTCAAAATCCTTGGATTCCACCAAACATCTTCTCGAGATCGACATGATTCCACTAGAAGAAATGCTAGAACCTGGACAAAAGTAATCCTTTTCTTTGGGTCCTGACTCGTGGATAGAAAATGCTTATCATATATTTTTAGGACGAGAATGCCACAAATGCAGAATATTTTTTGTTCTTTTTCTTTTTTCAGAATTGATTGATTCATGAGATAAATCACAACTTTATGGTTGGCCCCTGTATTTGATAACATACTCTATAAGTTTAGCTTTTTTTTACTATGGAATATGGTTCTCTCAGTTAGTGTGATTTTCTTAATATATCTATCGCTGTGAGCAATGGACAGATTTGTTGATAATCGACTTCTTTCTTGGGAATCACTTGATAGAGCAGATGGACACCCCAATAGCGACCAGCGGCATCTTTTTGTCTCTGTTACTCGCATTGATTTTCAGAAGAAAAAAAGGAATTTGGATTCATGGAAATGACCAAACCCAACCAGTTGCTTACCTTTTCAACCCCAGGTGATAGGATTTGTATCAACTTTTAAAGTGTTGTATTGAAAAAGACAGGCTTAAACGACCACGTACTTTTTTGATTCCTGGCCATTGGCTCTCTTATACAGGTGTCAGTGAATGTAGAATCAACTTCTTGTTTTTGTTTTTTTTTTCCAAGGCGCGAGCATCTTGTTTGCTTGCTGCCATTTTGATTGTTCTTTTGTCTTCATCCTACACTAATGATGCTTCTTGTGTAAAAAGATTTAATGCGTTGCATTATCTATATCAGTTCTTGGACTTTGTTTAATTTAAATATTGGCATATGTTTCAATATTGGAGTTTATACACAATAATAAGGCCTGAATTTATACCATCTAATTACTTGTTTTGGAATTGGACGGCAAGGATGAGATGGCCAGGATCCTACCCGTAAATCTCGACCTTGCGATGAACCAGCTCGACAAGCATTAGTATCAGTTAATTTTTCATGTGTTTTGCAATTATGTGAATGGTTTTTCATTGAACTTTAAAACACGTTGGTAGGTTTTCTGCATTGAAGCTTTGTGCCAGAAAAGGTTAGTTTAGTGCTTTTTAGAGTTGTATATTGTTTGCGGTACTCGATGAAGCTTAGAAAAACAAAAGGAAATTCTATCGCTACATATGAGTGTTATCAGAAAGCTGCTGACATTTCACCTTTGGTTGCGCGTGAACTAACCCCCACTCCGGTAGATTAACAACCTCAGCAATCTGCCAGTGCCAGGGAAATGTTAGCCTGCCCTTAACAGTAAAAAATTTGCCTGCCCAAATGCGAGTCGGGCATGAACTGCTGATCAGGCGATGTTCGATCTCAGTCCACACAAGTATTCTCTACAGTGATTAATCCGTAATACTTTAAATAATTTGTTTCTATTACTGAACCAATTTACCGAACTAGGGTCTTTATTTTTGAGCTAACCAGGAACCTAGTTGCTGCACCTTGTGTGTGTGTGTTTCCTGGTTGCTGCACCTTTATTGTGTGTGTGTGGAGCACTGCGCCCATCGCCATTGCGGGTTGGGATGCCACACGTCCCGACTTGTCAAGATAGCCTAAAGTTGTGGCCTAACGGGCTCATGTAGTTCAGCTCATCCCGGCAAGGCCTCTTAAATCGTGGTCTCGTGCACTCAGCCTCAACCGAATGAGCCTCTTAAGTTGCGATCTCGCACACCTAGCCTTGACTCAAACCGATTGGGCCTCTTAACTCGTAGTCTCGTGCAACCAGCCTCCACCTCGACTGAATGGGTTTCTTAAGTCACTGTCTTGCGCACCCGGCCTCGGTCTCAACCGACTAGGCCTTTAAAGTCAAAGTCTCGCGCACCAAGTCTCGGCATCGACTGATCAGGCCTCTTAAGTCACGGTCTCAAGCTCCCAGCCTTGGCACCTATTGATTGGTCCTCTTAAATTGTGGTCTCGCACACCCAACCCCGGCATCGACTGTTTGAGCCTTTAAAGTTGCAGCATTGGGCACCCAGCCTCAGCTCCAACTGATTGGGTCTCTCTAAAGTGGCTGTCTCGTGCACATAACTTCAGCACCGATCGATTGGGCCTCTTAAGTCATGGACTCGTGCACCAATTCTTTGCAATGATCGATCAGGCCTCTAAATTTGCGATCTCATGCACCTAGCTTCGACTCGACTCAGCTAGATCTTAAGAAGTAGTCCAACCTGCGCACTTAGCCTCAGCTCGACCTGGCTAGGCCTTAAAAAAGTGGCCTAACGCACACGCTTAGCCTCGTCTCAACCCCTCTAGGCCTTAAAGACGCATCCTAACCCTCACAGCTCAAGTCATCCTCGCCTGCACACCTCATGGCGCAACTTACCTGTTCATTGTAAGCACAGGCCCTGCACTTGACATCAAATCATCAAAATCAAAATAATGAATCTCATTTGTGGTCTCACACTAAGTTTTTAGCTCAACTCCCATTCCAGCTGACCAAGCCCCCTCAGCTTTGCCGCCTCTAACATATTCCTACCAAACCATAGGTTCGCTCAAGACTTGCGATTAATAAGAAAGGCCAATCCATAAACTTAGTGTCAATAAAATAACCAACCCCCTACGAGAGTGAAGGATATCTTGAAAAGGGCCAGCGAAATGGCACAGAAAGGGGACTGACTTGTGAATAGCGCTTGAAAAAGTTTCAAATGACAACTCTACCTGTGGGCAGAAATCAAATTCCCGATACTCAACCAATTAGACTTGTCGGGCATGAGAACGAAGAGCAACTTATGTGGATAAAAAGAGGCCTAAGGCCCAAAGCCTAAGACCCAATTGAAATAAAATCCCAAAATGCTAGTAGGAAGCCTTGGATAAAAGACCCCATCATCTAAAAAATTGAGGTATGCGCCTTCATCTTTAATCACACATTCTTTTCATTCCATCTCTTTCTTAGATAAAATTATTGACTTAAGTATCGAAGGCTCCCCCGCTAGCCTAAGTCGGCACTACTTTGACGGTTATTTTCTTATTTTGCAGGTGCACTGTTGTCTAGTCCGGCTGCATAATCAATGCCATATCACTAAACGAACAATCTTACCGAGTTTTGAAAATATTATAGACCGACTTTGTGTTTCTACTAGATTGCAAATTTCCAGGATAGTAATCAACCAAATCCAGATTATGAGTTTTGATAATAACCTAAACTTATTTTGTGATTACTTTATGCCAAAGAGGATTAGAATAAGCCTCACCAAAAAATTGTTTGTGTCAAGTGGCAATAAAAAGATGGTTGTTACCTGATTAGAATGGCTAGGTTCGAGAATGATATTAGAATCAGCCTCTCGAGGAGTGTGAAAAGGACCAATAAATATATCATATATATTCGATACCATATCTTAGAAAGCCACACATAGAAACAATGTTCAAATTCAGTTTGAATATAAGGTTGAAGACAAAAATAAACAAGTGAAATCAAACATTCAATGGAAACTATAATATGGGAAAGTTTCGTTGAGTTGTTAATTAATTATTAGATTTTATTGCTCGTGAATATGACAAGGAAAATAACATGATTAAATGTTGTGGTAGGGACAATATATCATATAGTTTTGTAAGATTATTTTGTCAAAAAGTTGTTAGGATAAGATCTAATTTGTGCTTATAGCTAGCATTATCAGACAAGAAAACTACTTTAACAAAGAAATTTGAAGCATCCGAGAAGACAACTCCCCACTACCTCTCAATCTATGGAATAAAGAATTAACAAGTCCACCATTCAGAATTCACGTACTTTAATTCATTGTGTATAAAAGAAATAATTAATTAGCAGCATTATGCGGGAAACAGTAAATCACCAAAAGGCAAACTAAGAAAGCAATCTATACATCTGTATGTTAATCATACAAGGAGAAAGAAGAATGAGAAGCTAATTACTCATTCGTAATCGGGCTGGATCTCTCTTGTGTTGTAACATGATTAAATGTTGTGGTAGGGACAATATATCATATAGTTTTGTAAGATTATTTTGTCAAAAAGTTGTTAGGATAAGATCTAATTTGTGCTTATAGCTAGCATTATCAGACAAGAAAACTACTTTAACAAAGAAATTTGAAGCATCCGAGAAGACAACTCCCCACTACCTCTCAATCTATGGAATAAAGAATTAACAAGTCCACCATTCAGAATTCACGTACTTTAATTCATTGTGTATAAAAGAAATAATTAATTAGCAGCATTATGCGGGAAACAGTAAATCACCAAAAGGCAAACTAAGAAAGCAATCTATACATCTGTATGTTAATCATACAAGGAGAAAGAAGAATGAGAAGCTAATTACTCATTCGTAATCGGGCTGGATCTCTCTTGTGTTGTGCAGAATCTGCAGATCAAGAAACAAGACTGAAAAGAAAGGGAGAAGAGAAGGTGGGACGAGTAATTAGGGGAAAAGAAGGGTTTTATTTTTCAAAAAAAAAAAAAAAAATTAGCCCCAAACGACACTAAATTTAAGTTTAGAGTCGTTTTTGTAAGTGAAATGACTCTAAATGGTTAGATTCATTTACTGTTCAAACAAACACTAAATTCCTTATTTTTTTGTTGTAGTCGTAGTAGTAATTTTTATTTTTATTTTTTTTTTAAAAAAAAAGGCAATGAAGGAAACTAATTGTAGTTATTCTACATGAACGTGACTATATCTAGTAGCACTTGTCCGATGGGAGCCGCACTGAAGGGTCTTAGACAGTTGAAACTGCAGGCGTTCCCTTAGGTCGAATTAGGCTATAGCCTGATCCAGTTCCATCACGGCATCAATGAGGCCCAAAGCGATTGATAATAATAGAATTGAAGATTCCCATTTTAAGAGTCAAACTCTTATCCTAGTACATATCCAACCACTTTAAAAATTTTCTTGATACCACTGAACCACCACCAATTATGAACGATATTTCTCTAATAGGTTGCCATAACTAGTGTATAATCGATCCAATTAAGGGATCATGAATAAATATCTGGTTTGTTCGATGTATATAGTAATCAATACTTTTATAAGTGGGTAGTTTCTGAAAAAGTCTTAGTAAGAGTTTAATTTAACCCCATATATATTTTCTTCAAAATTTATAATTATAATATAAAAATTATAATTATAAATAATAAATAACATAGGTCTTTTGTTTCTTTTTTCTGCGAATCTGCATCTTCAATCTTCAAGTGAATTGACAAAATAGATTCACCAATTTTACAGTTCTTCAAGTAATACCGTATCCACTAGTGGTCATCATCAAAATATTGGAAAGAATTAAGAGTGCTGTTGGGATAAGTGATGATTAAACATAGTATTAAAGTAAAGGCCTTAAGTTTGAATCTTATCTCTGTCATTCACTTTTTATTTCAATTAAATATTCTACGTGTTAAGCCTAACTCATTAAGAGAAACTTTGAGCCCACACGTAAGCAAGAGTGTTAGTTTAATCTTTTTGAATAAGTGGTGATTTAACATACTTCTCTACTCTTAGGTTGAAAAAATATGAGAAAAATGCAAAATGAGTTCTTAAGCTTTACCTGATTTGCAATTAGCTTCTTATGATCGATATCCAAAAAATGAACTCAGAGATCCCCGAGACACTAACTTAAATAGGACACGTGCGGGAAACAGTGAATCATCAAAGGCAAAGAAAGCGATCTATTTAATTACTTTGCAAGTTAATGAGATTGATGTGATATAAACTAAAATGTAGTTTGATTTTTTTTTTTTTTTGATAAAAAATAAAAAAGTTGTTTTGTAAAGAGTTTTTATTTTATTTGAATAGTAATAAAAAATAGTTTATGTGATAAAAAAAGTTAAAAAGTTTTGAAATTGACTTTTTTTTTTTTTTTTTTTTTTTTTTTTTTTGGAGAAGTGAAAAAACAGGAGTAGAGGAGATCGAGGGGAGGTTTACCAAACAAAACCACTATCTTATGCCATTGAAACTTTGTTATTGTCAATGCATGGGGGGGGGGGGGGGGGGGGGGGGGGTAGGATTCCTGTAGATTCTAAAATTATGAAATTTTGGTAATTTGTAAGTATTCGAACTTTGGAAAATGCCACATATTACAAATGTGGCATGCTATCGAAAAAGTCATAAATAATTTTTTTTTTCTAAAAGACTTCCTCTTCACTTTTGCAGAGACGTTTCTTGTTCATAAGATTAAAAGATAGTTTTTTGCTCAAAATTTTATTATAACATAGAAAGCAAGAACTTGATGAAAATATTTTTAATTCTCAACATTAACATGCTAAATTTTTAATAGGTAACATTTTTCAAGCGTTTTAATATCTAAAAATGGCCAAAATTACGCAATTTGAAAATTTACAATTTTTTTAAAATCGTTGGAGATATTGATCCACCATTGGGAACCTCAAGTTTTGTATCATTAATGAGGTTCAAAATGGGATGGTTGACATATAATAGACAACAAGATAGATGATCTGTTTCATCAATAGTACAGGACTGTTATTAAACGTACACATGCATAACGGAACATCATAAAATTTTCAAGCCAAAAAAGCGAAAGCAAATAGGAGAAAAAGCCCCGATTATTGTCATGATCGTAGGGACTTTCATGCACGATCCTGGTGCTGTCAATTAAGATTTAAGGGTAAACCTCAATGAGAGACCTGAGGCCCATTATAGGAGTTATGTTATAATGACTGAAGCCAGCAGCCAAGAAGAGCTTCTTCCATTCCTTTTCATTACGCTCTCTGCCGTTAACGTTCACCATCATCAACAAATCGAAGCAGAGTTGTGTTTCAGTTGTCTTCTCGTCGGTTTCCTGGTTTTCGAGGACCATGTCTATGATTATCACCTTCCCTTCCTCGTCTTTGCAAATTGCTTCTCTACACAGCTTCAATATCTTCACACTTTCTTCGTCATTCCAGTCATGCAGAATCCACTATTCTCAAATTCAACCCACAGTTACACACTTGTCATAACATTGGAAAAAGAACATTTTTGTAGTACTGCATGTAAAGTTATGCTGACATGGGAAAAACCAAAATCGATCCGCAGTATTTATATAATTTCTCAACAATATAAACTAAACCAAAAACTAATATTGAAGATGATCCAAGTTAATTATATGAGGCAGGGAATTACACAGGACTGTTAAAGTATTATTAAATGATTAAATTTATCTCTTTCTATTAATTTTAGTTTTTAAGACAAGTGGTGATTTAACAAGAACTAGGAGTGGAGCTAGAATTTTTGGAAGGGGGACAAAACTAAAAAAAATAAAATTTGAGAGAAAAAATAATTTTGAGGGGTCCATTTCATAAAAATACCAAAAATTTAGAAGAAATTTTTAAAGTACTATTGTGACATTTAATTTTAAATTTTGAGATGGCCTCGAACCCCTAAGACTATAAGGGTGGTTCCACCCCTGACCAAACAAAGAAGCGGATTTTCTGCAAATAAGACGGGAATCAGATCACGGATTGTAGCTATCTCAAGGAAGGTTTAGCCTATCAATGGAAAATTAGAGGCTTTGTTGCTTTGGCTAAACCCTAAACCCTAAACAGCTCTAGTTATGCAGCTGGTTGATTGGAGTTGTAGATCAGTTAATTGTTGGATGGTTTCTCCAATTTTGTTCCATGTATTTTTTTGTTCATCTGGAGTGTTGTCGTAATCTAGGGTTTTATTTCTAAAATTTTACTCATTCATCAAAAATTAAAAATAAATAAAAAATTAGAAGCTAGCTCAGTATTATATATATGTACCTTGAGCAAAATGGCATTTCCAGGAGGTATTGCTTCAAACATGTCCCCTTCAATGAAGTCCAAGTTCTTGGTCCTCTCCAAGTTAGCAACAACATGTGGAAGATCAAACACAGTGCACTTTATGTCGGGGAAAGCGTCGGCAATGGCAATAGCCATAGTTCCTGAGCCACCGCCAACATCAACCAAGGATTTCAATCCTTCGAAGGCCCATTTAAACTCCTCGATCAAAACCGCCGCGATTAGCTTGGAGTCAGTGTGCATGGCCTCATAAAACGCGTTTTTGAACGTTGGTTCATGAGCCAGGTGATCCCAAAATGTCCTCCCATTTGCCATCTCAAACGGTGTGGGATCGTTGCTTTGGAACCAAGTAGTCATGCAATTCCACGGGGTAATAAAACTGGGTTCGAGCAGCAGAACCGCAAGTGGCGCTGCCCTCAAGGGCTCATCTTTCAGGAGAAGGCGGGAAGCAGGTGTGAGGATATACCCTTCTTGCTCATCATTTTCAGCAACTTTTTGTTGGGCGAAAAAGCCAGAGTGGACAAGGAGGCGCATAAGGCGGTAGATGCCATGAGATTTGGAAGGGTGGAGATGGAGGGCTCCGACAAGCTTTGAAAGAGTCATGGGTTGGCCATGGTTATGGATGGTGTCTGGGATGCCTAGCTGAATAGCAGATTTAAGGGACATTGAGTTTACGTAATTGCAAGCATAATACCATATCTGAGCTTGAGCTTGAAGTAGTTCACTCGCACTAACTTCATTGCTCAAACCCATCATCGATCTTATACGATCCAAATTGGCAGCTGCCTGCGGTCTTCTTCACCTCTAAGCCGGGATATTGATCTCTTTATATAGTAGTAGTCCCAGTGGAAATTATTGCAAAACGGAGATATGATGGAGAACTGATGGGATCGAATTGACGCATGTTTCTCGATCAGCTAATAGAGAAGGGTTGAGTGGTGGAAAAAAAACTAACACGTGCGTGAGATTTAACTGTTGCTTTACGACCAGAAGAATTAAGAAACGTTATTTGTCTGTGTAGAAATATATATATAAAATATAAAATATAATATAAATTAATATGAAAGCGAAGGGAGAGACAGAGGGAAAGTACAGAGAGACGTATATCTTGTATATTCACTATATTCAACTGTATTACAAAGCTCTGAAATTATAGCTAAGGAGATTATAAGTGAAGAACAAGTAAGCATAAAGTAGACTTGAACTAATTAAGAAATGGAATAAACCATACAAGGAAATAAAATAATAGAGAATATAAAATAGCTAGATTTGATTACAATCAAATCTAAATGGAAAATATTCTTATAAGAAAATAAATCAACAGTATATATATGAAATATATATTTTAACATTGTGCATGGTTTTAGAGTGCATTTGAGATTGCGATTTCATAGAGAAAAAGAGCTATTTTAAACCAAATCGCAGAAAATGAACCGTTTGGAAACTGCGTTTTTAAAAAATTGCGATTTGAAAACGCAGAAAAGCGCTTATTCAAATCGCAGACAATTGGGTACTTTTTTGAAAATACAGTATTTTAAAAGGCTAAACTGCGATTTTAAAGGTCAAACTGCGTTTTTAAAAATCACTTTTTTAAATCGCACATTTTTAAATCGCTATTTTTAAATTGCACCTTTTGAAATCGCAAACCCAAACGGACCCTTAATCTTTTTCCTTTTGGCAGATTTGTAATTTGGTTTACTGGCTGGAATAACAAGTCTTTCTAGCTTGCTTTTAGTAATTATGTTCATACATAATAGTATAGGTTCCAAACCCTATAAGTTTAACAAACTTCAATTTTGTTTTTACTAATTCTCATAGCACATTTTTAAAAATAAATTTACCAAAAATAACCCTAGAACTAAAACCCTAGCCACCTGTTAGGAGTTCGGTCGCCCGATACAAGCCCACATGCATGTAAAGGAATAAATCTAGTTTGGCTTATTAGCGAGGGCCCACGAGCAACTTTCATCCATTACAAGACCAAACATCGATTGGAACCATCGCTCATCTTCTTTATCAAGGCTCACAACTGATCGTGGGTTCGACCTAAGCATTTGCCATGATTGTCACAAAAAACCCTCATTAACACAAATGAGATTTTGTCAGTGATTTATTAGACACGCGTTAAGAAGGGGATATTTGGATTATCTCTTTCGTTCTGCGATCCCAAGTATGACAACAACGTACGTGGTGCTCTACAGTACTCGGACATGGCTACTATCACATCAATTCCACAATTCAAGAAATGCACACACCACAACCTGATGACATGAGCCGTTTGGCCATACCAACGCCCTCTTAGTCAAAAGGTGTGTGTTGAGAGAAATAATATGTATTGAATCATACTCAAAACTGTACATGAGAGGCCTATATATATAGGCTAGTACATGAAAGATATATACACAACATAACCCATGTGGGACAATACACAATATATATAATAATATAATAATATATAATCTAACACCCCCCCTCAAACTCAAGGTGGAGTGCAAGAGACCATCTTGAGGTTGGATACAAGATTGCGGAACCGCCCTGGAGGATGAGACTTTGTGAAGAGGTCCGCGAACTGATCACGAGACGTGACAGAATGAAGTCGTAGAGAGCCCTGAAGAAGATGATGACGGAAAAAGTGACAATCAATCTCAATATGTTTGGTCCGTTCATGAAAAACATCATTATGGGCAATCTGAATAGCACTTCTATTGTCACAGTAGACAGGAGTAGCTGAAGAAAGAGTGACACCCATATCTTGTAATAGCCATCGCAACCAAAGGAGCTCCGAGGTGGTGTCAGCTAAAGCACGATATTCTGCTTTAGTGCTAGAGCGAGCAACAACAGACTGCTTCTTACTGCGCCAAGAAATAAGAGAGGTGCCAAGTAAGAAGCAATAATCGGTGGTGGAGCGACGATTTGTAGGATCACCTGCCCAATCCGTATCAGTATAAGCATACAACTCAAGAGTCTTTTGCGAGGAGAAGTGGAGCCCATGAAATAATGTCCCCTTGAGGTAGCGAAGGATGCGAAGGACAGTAGAGAAATGAGTAGAACGGGGAGCAGCCATAAACTGACTCACCTGATGGACAGCATATGAGATATCAGGCCTAGTAACAGTAAGATAGACAAGGCTACCAACCAGATGCCGATAGAGAGAGGGATCACGGAGAGGCTCGCCATCCTGTAGATTGAGGTGGACATTGAGCTCAGTCTGTGTGTCGACGATCTTACAGTCTGTGAGATTGGCCCGTGAAAGCAGATCAGATATATACTTAGCCTGTGTCAAATATAAACCATCAGAAGAAGAAGAAATCTCAAGGCCAAGAAAATAGCTGAGAGTGCCAAGATCCTTCATCTCAAAATGCTGACTGAGGAACTGCTTGAGCTCCAGAATACCAAGAGAATCATCGCCAGTGATAATCATGTCATCAACATATAACAACAGAAGAATGATGCCTCAATTTGTGCGGCGAATAAACAAGGCAGAGTCATACGAGCTGATGGAGTAGCCAAGACCAGAGACAGTGGCGCTAAATTTAGCAAACCATGCCCGTGGAGCTTACTTTAGTCCATAGAGAGCCCGACGAAGACGACATACCTTGTTCGGAGGAGAAGAGAGACCAGGAGGTGGCTGCATATAGACTTCCTCACTGAGATCGCCATTAAGGAAGGCATTTTTGACATCCATTTGAGAAAGTGACCAATGTCGAGAGGCGGCAACAGCCAATAGAGCACGCACAGAAGATAGGCGAGCAACAGGATCAAAGGTCTCCTCATAATCCACACCATACTCCTGAGTAAAACCTCTGGCCACAAGACGAGCCTTGTATCTGTCAACAGTACCATCAGAACAAGTCTTGATTTTGTAGACCCACTTACACCCAACAACAAACTTCCCTCGAGGCAAGTCAACCAGATCCCATGTATGGTTCTTGTGTAATGCATCAAGTTCCTCTTTCATCGCGTCCTGCCAAAGAGGGTTAGTGGAAGCCTCACGATAGGAGTGAGGTTCATGTAAGGCAGCTAAGGCATGAAAACAATGAAAGTCCTGGAGATGAGATGGAAGAGACTTTACCCGAGTGGATCGGCGAAGAGCAAGTGGGGAGGCAGGAGCCGGAACCTCGGAAGGAACAGAATCTAGGGACTCAGGCGTAGCGTCATCATGAGCATTGGAAGACTGCGGCTCAAGTGAGGAAGACTCGGGGCAAATATCACCAGAGGTAGAGGGAGAGAGAGGTGTCTCTAGAAGTGTGGTGAAGGGAGGGAAAGAGGGCATGCAAAATTTCCCTACTTCATGAAATAACTTATCCTCCCAGAAGACCACATTTCTAGAGATGCGAAGGCGGTGTGACACGGGATCATAACACCGATAACCTTTTTGTTCTACCCCATACCCAAGAAAGCAACATAATCGAGAACGAGGCTCGAGTTTGGTACGTTCATGAGATTGGAGCAAAACAAAACAGGCAGAACCAAAAACACGAAGTTGATGGTAAGTGGGAGAAGAGCCAAACAACCGCTCGTGAGGGGTACAATGTGCAAGAAGAGGTGTAGGCAACCTGTTGATAGTGTAGACAGCTGTAAGAGTGGCTTCACCCCAAACAGGAGTAGGAACCAAAGAGGAAAGAAGAAGAGCACGAATAGTGTCTAGAATGTGCCGAAGTTTACGTTCAGCTCTTCCATTTTGCTGTGAGGTGCCTGGACAAGACAAGTGAGGAACAGTGCCATAGTGTTTTAAAATATTTTGAAAAGCCTGTTGAGTATATTCTAAGGCATTATCAGAACGAAAAGCTTTAATGTGTTTAGAAAACTGAGTCTCAACCATTTTTGCAAAATTGCGATAGATATCCAATAATTCAGAATGTGATTTCATTAAAAACACCCAGGTGTAACGAGAAAAATCATAAACAAAAATCACAAAATAGCGTGAGCCACTCATACTAGGAACAGGGGAAGGCCCCCAAACATCAGAATGAATTAAATCAAAAGAAGAGATGCAAAAGACTCACTATTATTAAAAGGCAAAGCTGGTTGTTTCCCAAGTTGACAAGAAATACAATCAAAAAACTTATTGGACACTGAACCTAATAAACCCTTAGAAGCCAAAACCTGTACCCGAGACACAGATGCATGACCAAGACGCGAATACCAAAGAGCAAGAGATGGCGGCGATGAAGCGGCAGCAGTAGAGACACCAGGGATGGAAAGGTGTAAGGAGGAAAGCTCAAACAGTCGCCCAATTCTACGCCCGGTCCCAAGTGTCTGGCCCGTCCGAGGATCCTACACATACACACCAGAGGAGTCAAAAACAAGTCTATAACCCAATTCACACAGTTGCCCAACAGATAAGAGATTAAAGGATAATTTAGGCACATGAAAGACATCAGGAACAGAAAGGAAAGGTGTATGAACAGTGCCTAAGGATTGAACCGTCATAGAAGAGCCATCAGCTGTGTGAATTAAAGATGTATGTGGTGGAGGGACAGAAGTGGTAAATGAAGAGGCATATGGCGTCATATGGTTGCAGCAGGCAGAGTCAAAAAGCCAAGAGGAAGATTTACCTGGCAAAACGGAGAGGATAGAGGAAGATGCATTACCAGAACGAGCGAGGACCTGGTTAATAATTACCTCAAAGTCAGCTGGAGATAAGGTGAGAGTAGATCCGGTAGAGTCGCCAGAGGGAGCAGCTGGGGCAGCCGAAGAAGAAGCACTCTCAGTAGTGGTAACAGCTACAGCATGTGTAGAAGATTTGGCTTTGCGCCAACATTTGTCAATGGTATGCCCACGACGGCGACAATAGCGACAAAAAGGATTGTCACGATTCTTGGAGGGTCCACGAACAGACCTGTCAGAGTGCTCGGTTTGAGGAGATGGAGCAGCTAATACAGGATGAGTATGCGGAGTGTGCTGAGAGCGCAAAGTAGACAATCTTGTCTCCTCTCGAACAAGCTCACAGACAGCCTGGTCCAAAGTGGGAAGAGGAGAGCGATGCAAAAGTTGCCCACGAACAGGCTCAAAATCATCCCGCAGAGCCATCAGAAACTGATAGAGACGATGCTGGTCCCTGCGGGCAGCATACATCTGAGCATCAGTAGGGTCCCTCCAGGAAGGATTAGAAAGAGCCAACTGATCCCATAAGAACTGCATGTGAGCAAAGAAATCCGTAATAGTCTGATTTGATTCTTGCTTCAGAAGATAGAGATCAAGAATAATCTAGTACTCGCGAGAACCATCAATCGATGAGTAGCGAGAAGCAAGCATATCCCAAGCACCCTGTGCATCATCAAAACTGCCAAATAAAGCCGCAATAGAAGGAATGGTGGTGGCACGGAACCACGTGAGAATCTGATGATGTTTGCTGTCTCAATCAATGAGACGAGTGTGGAAAGCAGCATCAGTCTCGGCATCGACTTTAGTAGGCTTGGGGATATCCCCAGTCACATAAAGCCAGAGCTTGCGGCCTTTAAGAAAGCTTCTCATAGATTGGGACCAAACAATGTAATTAGTGCCATCCAATGTAGCATGAATATGAGTAAGAATCTCGTTTTGTGCCATCTGGAGATGCCAAAAGCAGAAATAGACCAGAAAAATGAAATCAGAACGAGAAAATAAGTAGAAAACACCAGGTCAGCCGAGTCAACGGTCAAGGTCAACGGTCCACTGTCAAAGTCAACGGTCCACGGTCAAAGTTAACACTGACGTGGCACTAGGGCTGACGTGGCACCAGGCTGACGTGGCGCTAGGGCTGACGTGGCGCTGCAGAAGGTTGGCGCGTGAATGACACGCGCGAGGGGTGGCGGCACGTGGGCGCGTGAACCAGCAGACTGCAATCTTCTAGAGGCGCGTGGAGGCGCGTCCACCGTCGGATTTGGACAAAATTGGTGTCCTTGAGCAGCTAGGCGGCTGATCTAGGGATCTGTGCTGAAATTGGAGATATCAAACGGCTGGATCGTCTGACGGCGGAGCGGCAGCAGAGTTTGGCGGCGGCAGAATCTTCAGGCTGCGCGTGGAGGAGCGTGAATGCTCCGATATGGCTGTTCTCGACGGCTCTGGCACGGTGGTCTCCCAAGGTTTCGATTGGTATATAAACCAAGTCGAAACAAGGACTGGAAGACGGAGAACCGAGGGAGACAGAGCGATGAGATATGGCGGAAGCGACGGCGGCGACGCCGGAAAATTGCTGGGAAGAGGTCGAAGAAAAAGAAAATAATAAAATAAGTCGATGATTCAGAACCTGTGCTCTGATACCATGTTGAGAGAAATAATATGTATTGAATCACACTCAAAACTATACATGAGAGGCCTATATATATAGGCTAGTACATGAAAGATATATACACAACATAACCCATGTGGGACAATACACAATATATATAATAATATAATAATATATAATCTAACAGTGTGATAACCCTTTCTTTGCTTTTTTTTTTTTTTTTTTTTTTTTTTTTTTTTTTTTAATATATACAAACTTAAAACAAGTCATTATAATGGCATGACGATATGTCACAAAGTCAACATATGGTACATATCCCATACTATGTACATGGTAAATCAGAGTATAACATCAATCTATCTATGCGGCGGAAAATATGAATCTGAATAGCGGAAATCACAACTATAAAACTATTGCAAGTTAATTACAACAATCAGAGCCATTTAACATCTATCTGTTTAAGGCTTATCAAAATGTTAATTACATCACAAAAGAATGGCTAACAAATACGTGCCACAAGCGACACGAGCCATATACAAAATAACAACAAAAGGGACCATTCAAGTCCGACACCACTACGATCTGAGCGAGAAGCTTCAATCGCACTATCCCAAATACCTAGCCACCGGGTCGTTGTTGACATCAGCGGTACCTGCAGCCAAAGCATCTATATCCATATGGTCATGGTGTTAGCCACGTCCGTATAGGTGAAAGTACGAGTTCACCACCTCAGTAGTATATTACACACTAGTTTTCTCAATGAGCCAACATTTTCTATTCTACCATATGTTTACAATAACGGCTACTTGTGGATTGATAATTTTATAAAAAGGTTTCTTTAGCCTATAAAGTAGACCATGGTATTTAGTTCACAAATCTATTAGTCTACATTACACACATCTATACATATATATCATGTGACTCAGATATTCCCATATACAAGCTTTCTAAACATTTGGGAAATACAGGCATACAATGGTATCTAAGAATAGTTGACACTATGCCTCGGCCTTTTGCGTATACAAGTCATCAGAACCGTTGGAATCCCAATATACGCACACTCCCAAACATGGTATCATATGAAAACATTCGACGTATTGTCTCGGCTATATACACATGCATTTCTTCCAAACTTTTGGGAATAAATGCATACGTACACTCCTAAACTTTACATCACATTAAAAACAAAACATCGTTATATCTTGGCCACACATGCATATAAGACATTCCGAACCTTTGGGAATTCCAATATACATGCACTCCGAGTATATAACATACATGACGCTCTGAACTTTTGGAAACTCATGTATTACACGTACTCCAAATACATGCCCTCTCTTGAAATCTACTCAACGTCATTACCCGATCGCGCATACATACATGACATTCTGAACCTTTGGGAATTCATGTATTCCATATACTCCAAATACATGCCATCTCATAGAATGTAATGCTAACTGGTCGAATATCACTAAACATATGCTTTCCGTCCCAAACCAAAAAATATATGCATACTAATACTAATACTAATGTTATGCATGCTCATCATCTGTTTCGGTTTCTTTTGCCCCGGGGTTTTTCTATTCGATGGTCTTATACTTGCTTTGATGCCCCGGGGCTCTCTACCTGGTGGTCTTACACATGCTATTTCTGATGCTCCAGGACTCTTTATACCCAGTGGTCTTACACATACTTTTTTTAATGCCCCGAGGCTTTATACCCTGTGGTCTTTCCATTCATCATTACTTTCCATATACATGCTTGTGCTTTGTGTCATATAAACTTTGTGTCTTTGCTATCTCACATACAAATCACTTTATCTCATGCTCTTTTCACAAACTTTCGTAAACCCATGCATACAGAAAACACTTCTCAACCCACACGTCTTCAAACATAATTTAACAACTCATTGTCTCATCATAACATCAATTCAACATACTCAAAACAATTCACATGCAAATATCATATGAAAATACAATTGGCTCGAGGTTATTAAATCATATTATTTTTTTTTGCATAAAATAACATAAGGTTCTCAGTGAGTAAAATACTCACTTTCGCTGCAAAATTTACAGCTTTCAGAAGAATTCTCTACCAAAGCATTTTCTCTACCAAAGCCTTTCTAAGTATCGCTGCATTAACACATTGCACGATACATTAACAAGAACACAATATTTCTAATTCTAAACTCACATCTAGCTCTTAAATTGCTTGAGAGTTAGACCCATAGAAAACCCATAGAATTTTTAGGGTTCCAATCAACTACCCAGTCACAAATAGCACTTAGTTGGGTGTGCCACGTCAACAATATTGGACAATTGTAGGATAAAAATATCTAGTATTTCTATTTTTAAAAACACCACAATTATATCTATCATTTGTTACACACCACATCTCTCTCTCTCTCTCTCTCTCTCTCTCTCTCTCAATCACTAATCGTTTGCTGCACTATCTCGATCTATAACAACCCAAAACATAAAACTATTGTTAATATAAAAATCTTTTTAAAAATATATGTAAATTTTTAAACGAAGTGTATTAACTATATTTCTACAAAATGTTCTTGTGGTTTTTCAAAAAAAAAAAAAAATTAAAAGAAGAGGGGATCAATCACCCTAGGGGGATCTATCCCAAGGGCCCCAGGAACGATCCTAGGGTCCAAGAAACTGTAGGAATCCATCCTAGACTTAAGAGAACTGATCTCGACACAACAGGAACTCGTTTTTGAGTGTTCAAAACCCTAAAACTCGATCTTCAGTCCCTATAAAACTGTATGAACCCTAAGAACCCTAGATCAAATTGTTTGCACAATTTCTTAGCCTCCAGAAGTGTCAAAGAGAAAGAAGAATCTCAAACCCAAGGTTTCTTACAACCTCAAATGAAGAAACTTATTCCTTTCAATAATTTTTTCAAGGTAAAGCCCAGAAATGTTGCAAACCTATTGTCTTTCTTTCTATAATCCTTCTTTATATACGTTGTTTGGTTGTTTAGATCATGTCTTGGGTTTGAGATGTGTTGTTTCTTTTTTTCTTTAAAAGTAATATTTCATGTAATGATTTCAAAGGAGAGTAGTTATTTTTTGTGTTCCTTTATTTGTTATTTTCAAAAGAAGGACAAATACTTTATGTGAAATTTTTCACACACACACACACACACACACCTTGTCTTTTGTATGAATTGTATTGAAGACCTTTTTTTTTTTTTTTTTTTTTTTTTTTTAACCAAGGCAAAACCTTTAATGCTTTTGTATTAAAGGTAGAACCTTGAAACCTAAATGAGTTCTTAATTTTTATTGGGAGTTGTAGAACCCTTAGGAACATTTATATTTGATTGGTTTGTGTGCTAGGGGCTCAGAAAAACTCGAAACAGGTGTTGTATCGAGCTAGGATCGACCCCTATTTAGGCAGGATTGATCCCTGCCCGACAAATTTTTTATGTCTAGAATTAGATCTAAGCATTCGAGGTAAATAAACTTATTATGGAAGTAGATAAAAAAAATATTTTGTGAGAACATCACTTATAACCCCTGATCTTTCATCACTTTTGCAATTAGGGTATCCATCTTTCAAAATTTTCAATTTCAATCCTCTGTTAGAATTTTACGTTAAATTCTATCAAAATTGCCAAATTTTCAAAGATTCAGGCATGGGTATTTTTGCAAATTCCATTAAATTTTGACCAACACTTAAGTTTTTTTCTTCTTGTTTTTCCTAAAAGGGGGGGGGGGTATTTTGAAAATTTTGACAAGATTTAAAGAAAACTTCTAACGCATGGTTGAAATTGAAAATAATTGAAAGATGGATACCCTAAATTGACATTTTTTAAAGTTTGTTTACCTTTTTGTAAAAGTGATAAAAGATCATGGGTTATAAGTTAAGTTTTCCCTTTGTATTTTTTAGTTGAGCTCCATCATGATCATGTACTATTTACACTGTAATCTCCCTAAAAGTGAGGTTTTCAGTGGAATGGGACAAACTATTGTAAAGCCAAGAGCACCCTCATTCTTATATAACTCGTTATGTGTAACAATCCATAATTAATGAGTTCCATGTTGCTTTCTACCACATTGTTTTAAACGAGTTCTTACCATAATAATTGTTTTCGTAGTTTTTGTTTTTTTGTTTTTTAAAGCAAAATGGCAGTGGAGGAAACTAACTGTAGTTATTCTATATGAACATAACTATAGTAGCACTTGCCCGCTGGGAGCCGCAAGGGAGGTGTGACGACACCTTTTTTTTTTTTTTTTTATTATTACAACATATAAAATGGATCCTCGTAGTGGCACGACTATTTGTCACTCAGCCAACATATAACACATGCCCCATAACATGCACCTGATAATCAGAGTTACATCTAAGCAACGGAAAACATAATGATACAATCATAATCTCAGTGGAAAAGCATATCTATAATAAAACCTGTTGTTTACACAAAAGAGCCATCGTGAGTCTATCTGTTTAAGGCTTAACAACATTTACATTGTATAACAAACGAATGGCTACACAAAAGAATAAGTAACACGCATGTCACAAGCCATATACAAGATGCACAAAAGAGTGGACACCATAATCTAACACATTACAACTGTTGCGTTAGGCTTCAGTCGTAATATCCCAAATACAGAGCTACTGGATCGTCATCCACCTCAGATGTACCTGCAGCCAAAGGGGTAGCATCTATATGGTTGTGGTGGTAGCCACATCCATATAGGTGAAAGAATGAGTTCATCATCTTAGTATAAAACATACCGAGACTTGAGTAGTATAAAAATCACTTAGTTTTCACAAAGAACTGAGTTTTCTTTTCTATCATACGTTCACTATATCGCTACCGTTTTGAGTTATGAAATCCGTCTCTTAGAAAAAATAATGTAGTCGGTAAAGTAAACACCGATATATTAGAAATACATGAAAGTATACTATGTAGCTATGAAAATATATAGAAGTTCTGGTCATCTCACCTTGGAAGCTTCTACATATAGACCCATCTACAATATATTACTTTTATATTTGGTAGCTCCGCTATGCTGAGATCTAGCGTTTCCAAATGTAGGTAACTCCATGTCAAGTGCATTACAGCTTCGTGCTGAATGAACGATAGTCCGCCTACCTACTACAGGACACTTGCATTACCCAATATGGTAGTGTAAACATCTAAGTATATTGAATATCAAGACAATGGCATCTTGCTCAGCAACACAAAGATCCAATGTTTCCAAATATAGGTAACTCTGTGTCAAGTGCATTACAACTTCGTGCCGAATGAACGACAGTCCGCCTACCTACTACAAGACACTTGCATTACCCAATTTGGTAGCGTAAACATTTAAGTATATTAAAGTTCAATTCCCTTAAATTAATGCAATCTAGTCGATAGAAATATACATATGTTCTTGCCCATTAAGGCTCATATGCATACCTAGCATAAAACTACTAACATATCATGAAAACGTCACACTCATAAAGGCAATGCTATGCATGCTTGTTGTTGTTCTCCGTTGGTAGTACCACGCGGCTTAAGTCCCCCAATAATTAATTCATTCCTCCCTGACAAATACCATGGTGCTTATGTCCCCCATTAATATTTGTCACGTACCATGGGGCTTGATTCCCCCATTAACTTGTTCATGATTCCCTGTCAAATACCATAAGGCGTAGGTCCCCCAATAGTATATGCCAAGTACTGTGGGGCTTGATTACCTCACTTAAGGTTTGTCTATTCATGTTTCATTCTCAATAGTTATACCGTTGGGTTACCCATAGAGTTCTAAGGGTTCCAAACATATAACCTTAAACACTAATCACTAACCCAATCACAATAATGTTAACCCATAAGGAAGTCTTAGGGTTTGAGGAAACTTACCCAAAAATTCACTCAAACAATATCTGACGTTTGGGGAACCATAAGCAAGCTCTAAGTAGCACCAAACCTAAAAGAAAGCACTAAATCAAACTCATATTTCTCTAGATTTAACCAAAAAATTCCAAAAATATGAGTTTAGTGATTTACCTCAAACAATGGGTAGAAATGTAGATCGGGCTTCTTAAAGTAAGATTTGAGGTTGAACGGCTAGATCTTCGTAGATCAGGGATTCTAGGTGAAAAGCTAAGAGAAAATGGTGAGAGTAGGGAGAAAAATCGAAAGAAAATGAGCCAAAAGACTCATTCTCGGATTTTAAGTGCAGTGCCGTTCGGATGAGTATAGACAACCGTGGTTTAAATCGCAGAATCTTTCGGTTCTGAGACTACCGTTAGGACGAGTATAGACAATCGTCCGGACGCGCCCGCATTGGGCGACCAACTGCTAGGCGCGTTTGCTACGCAGT
The DNA here is from genome assembly GCF_958979055.1 of Alnus glutinosa. Lineage (NCBI taxonomy): Eukaryota > Viridiplantae > Streptophyta > Magnoliopsida > Fagales > Betulaceae > Alnus > Alnus glutinosa. The sequence goes on from NC_084887.1 coordinate 10,799,329, forward strand.
CCGGACCTCTTTTCGAACCTCGACTTCTGCTTCGACCGTCTGGAGCCCGGTCCGGACCTGATCTGAACGCTCCCTTTCTGTCTAGGACGTCCAGAGGAGAGCAAGCACCCGTCCAGACGCCCAACTCAGCAACTCTATTTCAACTACTTTTCTACTTCCTCTTGACATTTTAGGTTTTTTTTTCTAGTGTTTTACTGACACTTAGCTATCTTTAATTCTTTGTATACTCAAATTTTATTCTTTAATCGTTAAGTAATGTCTCCGGCATTACAGGAGGGGCCTAGACGGTAGGAACTACAGGCGCTCGCTCAAGTCCGACTGAGCCATAGCTTGATCCAGCTCCATCAGGGTATCAGTGAGATCCAAGACGACTAATACTAATAGAGTTAAGGATTCCCATTTCGGAAATTGAACTCTCACCTTAATACATGTCCAACCACTTTAGAAATTTTCTTGAGAACACAGAACCACCGCCGCTTATGAACAATTCTCTAATAGGTTGACATAACTAGTGTGTAATTGATACAATTAAGGGATCATGAATAATTATTTGGTTTGGTCGATATATATCGTAATCTATACTTTTATAAGTGGGTAGTTTCTGAAAAAGTCTTAGCAAGAATTCAATTTAACCCCATATATTTTTTCTTTATAATTTATAATTGTAATATAAAAATCATAATTATAAATAATAAATAACATAAAGTTCTTTTGTTTTCTTTTTCTGTGACTATGTATCTTTAATCTTCAAGTGACTTGATAAAATAGATTCACCAATTTTACAGATCTTCAAGTAATGTTGTATCCACTGGTGGTCATCATCAAAATATTGGAAAGAATTAAGAGTTCTGTTGAGATAAGTGATGATTTAACATGGTATTAGAGTAAAGGTCTTGAGTTCAAACCTTATCTCCGTTATTCACTTTCTATTTCAATTAAATATTCTACATGTTGGGCCTCACTTATACCCCATTTGTTTCGGCGTAAAATATTTTCTATAAAATGTTTCCCTTATTTTTTTGGTGTTTGGTGCAATCGAAAATAATATTCAAACTGAATTTTTATTATTTTTCAGTTTGACCAAAATAGCTTCTTTCGTTTCGAAAAATGATTTACATTTTTAAATTCTATATATCATTTTCCGAGTTTGAGTTTCTCATTCTCAGAGCACTGAACCATCGTTGGACAACCACCAAGATAGACACAGGCCACCGCCAAATCACCACCAAATCATCCTGGACCATCACCAACCACTCTGGGCTATTACTGGGTCACCACCAAACCACCTGCTACCATTACTGAGCCACCCCCAAACCACCGTTGAACTACCACTGAGCCACCCTCAGACCATAATTTGGAAAGAATGAGCTTTTGCCTTGATCTAGTAGCTAAACCCATGCATGTGAACTGGCAAAGCAAAACAAATGGGTGGTGCCAATGAAGAGCAGTTCTGTGCGACACGATTCGGAAGAGAACATGTTGTTTTACCCTAAAACACGTGGGGTAGTTGCGTCATTTAGAGAATTTTCTTAACCTAAATGTGTTCATCTGCGGAACCTTTAAGTGCAATATATAGTTGACCGAAGGACATTATTTCTTTCCATGCAAGAGCAGCTCTTCAGTTGAGTTCTTTCCACAGCAGGAACCGACCAAGCAAGTGAACTGGCAGTAAAAGGAGACATGCTTCTTTCCATAGCAACATTGAATGTACACATGTCTTCTTAAGGAAAGAATGGAGCTAGACACATGTCCTGCATGACCTAATAGTGTCGAACTCCTGTATGACCTAGCATGCGTGGAACCGTAGGCTTTATATCATATATATCACTCTTTTCGTTTGTAAGGGGGTGTGTATGTGTGTTTGAGGCTACAGAGTATGAAATTTCAGAGGAGAAAGAAGTGAGTTTAGGATTTTCCTAGCTTTTGGATCTCAAATTTAAGGTTTTCAATTTGTAAGCATCTCAATTTCCATGGATTCAATTATTATTGTTTTATCTTTCAATTCGATGAGAGACTAAACCCTCAACTAAGGTTGAGGATGAAGCCTCACTTATGATTAGTAACACTATTATTATGTGGTGTAATATTTTTCAATTTTAATGAGTTTGATTTTCCATTTGTTTTACTTCAACTCAATTTTGTGCAATGATTCTTATATATCTTTTGTGATTCAAGGATACATTTGATGATTTAAGATAGTTTCATAAAATTGTTTATACTTGGTTTTCCTTGTAAAAAAAAATTGGATATCCCTTGTGATTTTGTTCTACGGATACAATTGATGTTTTGATTTAAATTGGATATATTACTGTGATTTATGGATACACTTGATGATTTGATTTAAATTGGATTTCTTTTGTGATTTGTGTAAAGAATGGATACATGGGATGGTTTTGATTAATTATTTGAAGCAAAAGTAAGACATACTTAAGATTTTATTGAGAGAACTTTGGGAAATATTGTTGATCATGAGAATATATTGCTATGAGTTTGTGAGTGCGGATTCCAACACCTTAGTGCTTCTTTACTTGATTAGATTCACTCTAATTTTGTTTATACTTTTGATCTTTTTATTCACAAAAACAATCTCTTAACTTTTGAAACTAGGTTAGGATTTGATTAATTTAGACGTAAATTTTGTTTGCAAAAACACAAATCCCTGTGAGATCGATCTCGCACTTGCAATCCATTAACTGCAAACGATTCGTGCACTTGCAAGTACATTTAAAATTTGACAACAGGGTTCGAATGTGCAACATTCAAAGCTTATCACTTTGCCGGTGGGAACTTCATTCACTGCCGAGACTTCGCTGTCAAGACAAATCTCGGCTAGTTGAACCTTGCCACTGAGGACTAAAAGCTTTGAATGTGCAAGTGCGAGATCGAATGTGCAACATTTTCCAAGAAGGAGAAGGTTGTGTTTCAAAGACAAAAAGAAAGTGGAGAAGAGACAAGATTTTTTCAAAGGCAAAAGCACAAATGAAGGAATGGCTAGTTGGGGGGGGGGGGGAGGGTATTTATACTAGATATCCCAGGAATGCCAAGCGGCACATTAACTCGGATGTGATTGCAAAGAGCTTTGCCCAAGGTACTTCATGAGTACCCATCGGTAGGAGCCACCATATTACCGACATGTGTCCCTAGTATACTTAGGTGCACGGGGTTCCCGAGAAGTACAATGGGCAGAACACCAAGGGAGCGACACGTAGGTTTAGAGACAACGCATAGGCGAGCAGCACACAAAATTCTTTGAGTGGTCCATCAAAAGATGTGCTGCATCATACAACCGGAGAAATACAGGCTTCCGGGCGTGCTGTAAATGTCAGATAGCCCGAGTGTCACAGGAAGTATGCGAACCTCAAGGTCAGAATGTTATCAGGGTTCGACAGAAAAACGGCGCTGAAGATGCTCCGTATTCTTCCATCAGAGGAATTGACAGGCGGACCGCCGGATCGTGGACATGTGTTTCAGGGGCGCCCACACGTGTAGGATTTCCAGGGTTTATAGCTAGCAGAGCCCCAAGATATCGATATGTAGGCACAGAGACAGTACATCAGACAGAGGTCTTAAATGATTCACCAAAAGGTGTATCGGGTCATTTGCAAAAGAAAAAAAGAAAAAAGAAAAAAGAAGAAGGTTGCCTCGCTCGGCACAACAAAGTTGAAGGATGTTCAAAGCCCCAGGTAAAACCATGCCTCGAATTGCAAAGGTGAAAAAATTCCCATTATCCAAGTTCAACTCAGATAAGGGAAGTGGAAGGTAACTGTTGGAAATAATCTCACTCGGCCCGGTCCATTTGGCAGATTATGTGCCTCTAAACCCACACTGTCCCACTAGTGGATCTCGGGCCTTGAGCCTGCAGAGTACGAGTCCTCAGGCACGGAGTTTGGTTACCTAGAAACGCTAAGCACTGACATGACCATCAGAAGAGGCAGAGCATGATCTCGAGAAATTCGGGATCAAATCGAATTCAAGGAAATCCAAGAACGAATTTGATCCCAAATAATCCTCCTAGGATCTATATAAGTAAGGAAAAAGTCCCAATTCGAGAAGAAGAAGGATTTTGAGTTCAAAACGAACTTTGACAGCGCTCCTAGGTCAAGATGGGAGCATGAAACCCAAATGCAGGTTTGCCTACACCTCTTAGCCTATAAATAGGCACTTACACTAGGTATAAACTAAAGACTAAATTATTATGCTCTTACATACTTCTCCAAAAAAAAAAAATCAATTTTCTCTTGTACTTTTTTTTTTTTTTTTTTTTTTTTTTTTCATCTTATTTGTCTCTTGACAAAGAATAAAAGAAATGAAGAAAACTTTGAAATTTTCTGATAGGAAGGAGATTTTGCCTAATGCTCCGTTTGTTTTGACGTAAAATATTTTACATCGAAAAATATTTTTAACAAAATCATTTTTCAGTAAAAATTATTTCCTAAAAATACTTTTTAGCATTTGGCTTGTACGGAAAATGATTGACAACGGAAAACAGCTGGCGACTTTCGGCAACATCCGGCAGTGGTCTGGTAGTTTGAGAATGAGAAGTTCAAACTCGAAAAATAGTTTATGAAATTTAAAATTCGAAACCATGTTGTAATCAAAACTAAAGAAGCTTTTTTGTCAAACTGAAAATATTTTTCCATTTGACTAGCACTTTTAGTCTTACTAAACATTGAAAAATAAGAAAAATATTTTTTTAAAAATATATTTTGCCGAAACAAACGGAACCTAATTATGATTTGAACTTCAGTGATAAAAAATTTTAAAAAAAAATAAATTGAGCAGGACAAACTCATTTTAAACCTGTCCTAATTCATCTTGCTTTTAGTAGGACAGGGACAAACGTAAAATTCAACCTAGCATGTAGATCCTTTCCAACAATTACGCTTAGTGGTTTGAAAAACTTGTGATATTGATAGGAAGGCTTCTTTCATTGACTAGTGATTAATTATTGCTGGGTTAGTTGTTTACACTCAAATGAAAACAGTAAAAACAATTATAGTGTTTAAAAGAAAAGATTGTGGCTAAAAGTAGATACAGCTAATGATCATTCTGAAAATCTTAGACGGAAAGATTAATATTAATTTTTTTCTTGACCAAATATCATAATCATAAGGGAAAAATCGTATATAGTTCTTAAATTTTGATCTTGTTTGTATATATATAATCGTTGAGTTTTTAATTTCAAGAATAAAGTCATCAATTTTGTATAGATTTTAAACATATATATAGGTCAATCTGTTGTTTTACCGTCAAAGTTAACCGTTTGTCATCTCCCACATATGTCTCGTTTAAGAGATATGATACATTGCCACTTCGAGACACAACTCCTCACCACCTTTGCTCACTCGGCAACTCTTACTTTTATTTTTATTTTTATTTATTTATTTATTTTTTTGTTTTTTTAAGAAAAAAAAAACCCTAAAGCTAGTTAAGGAACCACATTGTCACATAGGCAAGGTAGTCAAGAGATGTATCTTACGGTGGCAAAAGATCAGATCCTCTCATTTAATACATCAGCATTCATGTTAGCGAGATATGATACATTGTCACCCCAAGACACAACTCCTAACTATCTTTGCCCACGCGTAGGGCAAGCGATTTTGACACGACCCGACAACCCGACACGAACACGACACGAAATTAGAGGGTTTGGGTCTACCTTAAACAGGTTTGTGTCATAAACAGGTCGACCCATTTATGACCCGTTTATCTCAGTTTGGCAGGTTGGGTCACGGGTCACCCGCAGGTGACCCGCTAGACACGATTAATTTTTTTTTAATATATTTTATTAAAAAAAAAGAAATGGAATTAGATTTAGATTATTAGGTAATTTAGGTTAGGGCCGAAAAACCCTTACTTCTTCAGTCTTCTTTTCTTTCTCCTTTAAGCTTCAGCGCCGCGCCGCCGCCGCCCCCTCTTCTTCTTCCTCCCACTAGACCCGCTCGACGCAGCGACGCTCTCTCTCTCTGCTCTTCTTCAGTGTCGCCCCTTCTTCTTCAGTTCCCGATGAATGGCAGCGGGGGCGCGGGGGAGTTTGGAAGGGGGTTGGGGTTAGGGAGCGCACAGTTCGGGGACGTTAGCGGTGCGAATCGAGGACGTTTCGGGGTGTTATCCAATGAGTTTGGACCTGAGAGCGAATCACGGCAGTGGTGGTAGAGGCAGTGCTAATGACGGTGGTGTGAGGAAGCGGCGTGATTTGGATGACGAGTCTACAAAGGGCGTCTCCACCAACAATATTGGCAATGGTAATGACAAGGTATGTGTTCAAAATTCATCAACTTTCCTTTATTAGCTTTCTTGGCTTTGCTAAATCTATGGACAAATCTAGAATTGATTGAATGAATTGAGAAATGGGTATATGAGTGAAATAACTTGTAAATCATGTTTTAGTTCCTAATTTGATGGTCTGTAATCTGTATGTATAATACCATACGGAGTTCAGAGAATGAAAAACCAAGTGTTTGTGCATGTTTAGCTTAGATTATGAGGTTAGGGGCAAACAGGTTGTGTCAGGTCATGTCGACTTGATACGACCCATTATGCTAAACGGGTTTCACTGGTTGTGTCGGGTGACTCATGAAATTGTTGTGTCATGTTTAGAGCCCTGACCAGTTAACATAAACGGGTCGTGTCTGGGTCTAGCTTAAACGGGTTGTGGGTTTCCACGGGTCGTGTCGAGTACCTGTTTTGCTAGCCCTACCCACGCGGCAAGTTATACATTTTTTTTTTTTAAAAAAAAAAAGACCCTAAAGTTAGTTAGGGAATCACCTTGCCACATGAGCAATGTGGTCAAAAGTTGTGTCTTGAGGTGGCAAATGGTCATATTTCCATGTCAGCACCCAGTGTCAATGCCACGTGGACAAGTGGCAAATCATTCAAAAATAATTTTTTTTTTTTCCAAAAAAAAAAGCTCATGTTTTCAACTTTTCATGTTTGTCTAGTATATGTTTCCTTCTCCGATCCGTCTACGGATCATGGTGGGTGGTCATCTTCAATTCGTTCTGTAGTGGCTGATTCCGGCTGGATCGATTTGTAGAGTCATACTTCATCTACCATATATACGCCATAATTAAGTCTGAAAATTCTTAACGCCTCTAGAATAAATTGTGTTAGCTTAACCCATTTTTCATCAGTTTTTTCTTTTTTTGTATGCGTTATTTGGCTCACATTTACAATATTCTAACTGATATGCCTAGGTGGTGCGTTGGGTTCAATGGAATATTATACAAAAGAACAAAGGCAGGCTTTTGCAATCAAATCTCGTGAACGTCAAATGCTAATTGATGAGGATGATTACCATTTACCACTACAATTCTTTTTGATGTGATTGAGTGTGTTGTGTTCAGTTTTTGAAATTCCGAGGACCGAATTTTCTCAAGGGGGAAGGTAGTAACGACCTAAATTCTAAATTAAAGTAAAATTGTAAGCTTGGTTAGGTAGATGGGCTTAGAGATGTATATGCTCATTAGTGTGATTGGATTTATCTTAGTTAAATGGATTGATGCACCCTTAAAAGCATAACATAGATATTTCTATTTCAAAGTCCAATATTAAATACATGATTAATTTAATGGTTAATTAGCAAATAAAGTATTAAGAGGGTATTAGATTGAATCTCCATAAAACAAATTTTATACTTTTGCACAAATATGACCTATTTACTTACAATGAGATTTCTTATAAAAACTCTAGTTCTAAACACCCTAGCCGTCCATGCATCTTAAAGACTCCAAGTTTGAATTTTAAAGTATTATTTTTAAGGCAAGTTAGTAAATTGCATCAATTAACTTTAATTCTCTTGTCATGAACCTAGTCCACATTACACCCTTATTTAAATGAAACAAATTTGGATAGAATTAATGCATAAAATAAGATTATGGAAAATTGCATTGAAGAATTTAAGAGAGAAATCATTTGTTCTTTATTAATTTTTACAAGATTTTCCATCATCAATATGCATCAACAAATTTATTTCAAATCACATTAAGATCCTATGCAATCTTTCCTCAATAATTTTTGCCCATGTGTGCATACCATCACGTTTAGAAATTGCATGGATTAAGGTTAGCTCAATATTTTGCACATTTTGTGCATATTAATGGATTGAAATACTTTTCTTTTTAGCCATTCATTATCACATGCAAATATTTTCTATATCACATGTAATACCATAATTGAAATTTAAAATTTCAAAATAGTCATAATTTTCAACACATATGCGGTTAAGTATGACAAGATTTTTATTACATTCATTCTTGCATTAAAATCGCATGGGGTTTTGTTTTTTAGACAAAGTAATTATATTTCTTATCATTGAATACAATCCTCCACGCCACTTTTGGCATTTATCTAAAAAAAAAATTAATTTATCAAAATTCCCTTAAATCACTTCATTCTTAAAAGCCCTAGAGAAAAAATTGAACCTAATGGCCAAGACACAAACCCCAGCCTCAATTCTCTACCCTAGCCGTATACATTAGACTCTCATCTATTTTTTCTCTTCTCATTCTTTTAATAAAATACACATAGTTGTCTCTCTCGCTTCCTCTTATTTTACCATTTTTTTCAAGAACACCAAAACCTAGCATTACCCATTGGTCTTCAAGAAAATCTCAATGTACTCTCTCTCTCTCTTACTCTCTTACTCTCCCAAATTTATATCAAACCACATGGTTATAAAGGAAAATAAAGTTTACCACCAAGTCATTTCAACCTCTCATTTTCTTTCAAGCAATAAGTTTCTTGACCTTTCTTTTTCCCTTCCCTAGCAAAATATTTCAATGGCTTCAATAGATCAATATGTGTCTATTTGGATAACTTCAAATTATATATTATCACAATTAATTTTACTAACTTTGTTTTCTGCTACCAGATATTATAACATAAACTAAAGGCATGTGTTTACTGATTTTAATCATTTAATATTTGATCTACATGAAATAGTATTATCTTTTGACAAACCACGAGTATGCATGGGATTTATTTTATTTAACGAAGGACTTACATAGTAATACCATATTTAAGAGCATGATAGATTCAAATAGTACATATACTCAAATCCCTTTATCAAAGTTACTAAAAAATCATGAGTTATTCTATAAGTCTAAGAATTTACGTTATGATCTCTATATCATAGTTTTAAAACACATATGGATCGAATGAGTGAGAACATGTAGCTAAACCATGTAGTGAGTTCATATAATTATAGTTTTCAAAATACTATGCATAAATCGTCATCAATGATTTAAGAATTATATTTTTATGTAAAAATAATTTAAGGATTTGATTAGGAACATGCAAAGGTGAGGTAGGTCAGGACCTTACAAGACTAAATTTTCCATGAAAACAAATTTAATTAAAAATATTTAACTATGCAAATTTTCATTAAACTACTTAATCAATTGCGTTGCTTTCACAAAAATATTTTAAATGATTTATGGTTTGGATTAGTTCTGGAAGGACTACAAAAGGAAAAAATAAAAAATAAAAAAATAAAAGAAAAGGAAAATGTTTAAGAGATGCATTTGATCCATTATACTAAAGTTTTGGACCCGAGTAGTTGTTTTAGTTAAGTTGGGTGGTTGGTGTATCCTAGCTCGGCTAGCAGTTAGATATTAATATAACCGTACATTTGGTTCATGTAGTACCTAGACAAGAGCAAATTTTAGCAGCAGTATCGAGGTAAGGGAATCCTTAACTTCTTCTAAATATAATTTCATTGCATGATATCATTATAAAATATCTTTATTCTTTATGAAAATTCTTATGATATGTTATCCTTATGTTTACACTAGTAATTGCGCTTGCATGAAATAATTTTTATAAGATATTTTTAAATCCCTATGATTATTTTATATCACTCAATTAACTTGGTATGGGTACAACCCTTGACTTTTATGGAAATTTTAAATGAAACGCCATCTATTTTTGGAAATTCTATGTTTGGAAAAGTCACAATTATTCTATTGAAGGTAAGTTTCCAATTATAGAAAGTTTTGACAAAGGAAATTTATAATGTCATGAAAACCATCCCACACGTATTCCTAACAAGTTTCATGAGAAGTAAATGAAAGATAAATAATTTATTATGTCAAGGACATGCGTGTGGAGGAGTTTATTTTAGCCCTAGAGATATTCACAGATGTGTGAGCTCGGTACCATTTCACAAAATGGAAGCACAACCGCCGAAGGACATTGAGAAGGCAGTGATTTATCTCTATGTCATGCTAAGTGCATTTCGATTAATTAGCTGATGGGTAGGTTTGCGGCTATTATTGCTGCCATTGTCACAAGGATCGCGCAACCCTAGTACACAAAACGTAATAGTGTACAATGGCCCTAAAATGAGGAATTTTATTTAGGATTAAATAGTTTATTGGTACTTGAGTTTTGAAAACTTTATTTTTTAATACCTGAGTTTCAATTTGCATCACAGATGGTACCTCAATTTTGAGAAATGACGGAATTGGTACCTCAGTCAAGTTTTCCGTTCAAAAACTAACGGCCTGCCACTTAGCAGGAACACGACACATGTCCCTTGCGACATGTCAGCACCCACACAATTGCCAAATCACCCAAAAAAAAGTTTAAAAAAAATAAAAAAAAATTACAAATTGTTTGGGTGATTTGGCAATTATGTGGGTGTTGACATGCCGCAAGGGACATGTGTAGTGTTCTTAGTGGTGCTAAGTGGCAGTGACATGGTGAGAACTTGATTGAGGTACCAATTCGGTTTTGTCTCAAAACTGATGTACCATCTGTGATGCAAATTGAAACTCAGGTACTAAAGAATAAAGTTGTCAAAACTCAAGTACCAATAAGGTATTTAACCCTTGGGAAAAGTACACATAATCCCCTCAAACTACCATCTCATTGTCAATGTACCCCCCAAACTACCAATTGTGTCAATGTCCCCCCTTAAACTACCAAAAAATGTCAATGTCCCCCTAATGACAAAAATGTCCTTTATAAAATTATTAAAATAAAATAAAAACTAAAAAAAATTATTAAAAAAATAGAAAATAACAAAATTTTATTTCAAAAAAATAATAAAAAATTAAAACTGTTTTTTATTTATTTTATTTTTTTAAAAAAATTAATTTTAAGTTTTTTTTTCTTTTTTTTTTTTTTTTAAAAAAAAATTGTTCTTTTTCGTTTTTTTAATTTAATAAAAACTGTTTTTTTTTTCTTTTTTTTTTTTAAAATTAGTTATTTTTTGTTTTTTTGTTTTTTTTTTCTTTAAAAAAAATTGTTCTTTTTTGTTTTTTAATTTAATAAAAACTGGTTTTTCTTTTTTCATTTGTTTTATTTTTTGTTTGCTTTTTTTTTAAAGAATAAAAAATTTGTTCTTTTTTTATTATTTTATTTTTCGTTTTTTATTTAATTTTTTTAAAATATTTTTTTTTTAGTTTTTATTTTTTTTTTCTAAGTTTTTTAATTTTAGTTTTAATTTTTTGAATTTATGAGGACATTTTTGTCTTATTCAAAAAAAAATTAGGGTCATTTTTGTCTTTTTATTGGTCTTAGGGAGGACATTGACATTTTTTGGTAGTTTAGGGGGGGACATTAACACAATTGGTAGTTTGGGGGGTACATTGACAATTGAGTGATAATTTGAAAGGGTTATATGTACTTTTCCCTTAACCCTTTTATTTATAAGCAAATATTTATATGATTTAAATGAAATAATGGATTTATATTTTATATCTTCCCAAGATTTAAAGAGTAAGAGTGTTACAAGTATAGTTTTAAAGAAAATATATTTAACTCAACCATTTTATAGTTGAAGATTTTCTTACTGAACGTTTCTCGCTCACACTTACTTTGTTTTGTTTTTAGGTTATGAGCAAGGTTTAGGACGCCGGAATGTGGGGTTAATTAGAAGATCCATAGAGAGCATGGTCATGAAACATTTTATCTTAAATAAGTTCAGTTATAAAATGACAAATTTTTTTATCGCCATCATGATATTTTGACCAAATGTTTCCGCATTTACAATTTTTTTTTTTATTTGACAGAATATTCTTAACATGCATTTAAGTCAGAATTTAGTTAATTGCTATGGTAGCCTTATAATACTTTGCGCCTTCGAGAGAACAAGTAATCAAACCTAGTCCTAGCGATTGGGGATGTTACAGCTGGTTACAATGACCCACTTCCAACGACACAATATTGTCCGCTTTTGACTCCCCTGAACTAGACTTCCCAAGATGTAACCCATCTTGGTACTACACTCACAGAAGCACGCTTAACTGCGTAGTTTTGATAGATTCATGACAATCACGGCTTTAAAATGCGTTGTGTCAAGAAAGGTGCGAATATATAGATAAGCACATACACATTCCTATACACAAGCGATGTGGAAAATCACAATCACCCCCTCTTGGGACCTAATGTCCCTGCTGGCAACTCTCATGGGATCACCCCATTCTCGGCATCCTAGTGAGTGCCAACTAGCGACCCTCATGGGCTTGTGCACGCTCCTTCCATCTCAGGCTACGCAATGGCTTTCATACCATTTATAACGACCAACCCCTAATGTAACGCCCTGCCTTTTACAAAAATCCTTAAGTGAAAATTTCGATTTTGCACGTGACATTACTATGTCATTAGATTGATAATATAGCAGTGGAATATATATTTTTTTACTTAAAAGACTTGAGAATCATAACATAACGCATTGAGCTGACTGAAATATCTCTAGACATTTATTATAATTTATTTAATTTCCTTTACACTAATTACAACGAAACATGTATCACAAATGACACGAAAGCATACATGGAAAGCCTACTAAATACAGACATCTCTCTAAACATATTACATACAAAAGGATACAAAAATTAATAGTTACAAGGCAATAAAACCTAACTACATTAGCTTAAAATCTCTTAAGCTAGCAGATAATCCCATCCATTATCTTCTGAACCCCGCAACAATGAATATTTGATGTTGGATGCTCCCACAATCCCATATTGAATTTGTGTGAGTTAGCTGATTCAATAATATGATGCTTACTATTTATTTAAAAGAACATAATGCAGTGATATGATGACAATTTTGTGTGCATAGTGTTGTTTAGTTCAATTTAGTTCTTTCACTCCACTCGTATGAGCTGTCCCTCGATTAACAGCTATCCTTGGGGCCGTCCCCCTACATTACTTTTTATTAGTGTTTCCGGTACATGCATTTCTCATTGGAACCTTTGGGATCTATCCGTTCCCAATATTATTTATTATTTTTTTCGGTACAAGCATTTCTCATCTGAACCTTTGGGATCCATCCATGCCCAATATTAATAAGTTCATTATTTAACATTATGCAATATTAAATAAACTATAAACATGATATTATAAAAATAGCATCCTAAGTAAGTAGTTTATACTTACCGCCCTTTGTGCAGTTCTTAGTTCATCATCTGCAATAAATACATATATATATGTGCATAAAATGTCATTGTCATCACTTTAGAAAGCCATGCCTAAACATGAATCCTAAAGACACATATAGACATACATAGAAGCAACTATCTTTGGAAAATCATCTACATTTGTTAACATGAGTTTTAAGGAACGCAATATTATTTATGATTTTAATCAAAGGAAGTTCAATCATTATTCCATGAACATACTCTTAATTAAAGAGGACTTAGCATATGAACATGATTTCATATTAAACTATATAACAACTCCACAAAAATATTAATATATTTTCCATAAATTATAAAACTCATCAAAATAATATTCAACCATTTTCCTTTTAAAAGAATTTCTTTTAAAAACACCATTATCAAATTATTAACATTATTCGGGTAAACCTCCACATTATTAATCGACAATTGAACACAGTTTAAAAAAACCATACCTGAAACTACAAGCATCCGATTACTCACAGTCAACACACATCAATCTAACAATTATCTTAACCAAATAAGCCAACATATACACATTCGGTTCAATAAGCCTCAACCCAAATCATCCATAATTGAACCACTAAAATCAACACATGGACATAACAGGCCAAAACAGAGGAATATCAATACTTTACACAACCAGCAAAGATGTCTAGAATCCGAAATTCACAACCAACATAATCGGCCAACAGCAAAAACATCATGCAATAACCAAAATATAACTCAGTACCCATTCGGTTAAAACACCAAGCCTTCAAAATACAACTTAACCAAAACCCAAAGACTCCAAAGGGGAATAACACTCAACCGGTCATCAATACCATAGACCAATCAGCCTACAAGACCCAAATTCTACTAACCTAAATCCACAACAACCACACACACAGCCCATCCAGTAAGGACACTACCCACACAACCGAGTAAACAGGGTGTCACACGGCGTTCTGGGAAGGGGGAGAGAAAGGTAAAGGTACGGTCTTTTGGGCATGGTAGAGAGAAGAGAAGGAGAAGTGGAGTTCAAGGCCAGTTACGTGGCAGCGTGATGGTGTCCAGCTGGCTTCTAGAAGGATAGCAGACGGTGCGTTTTGGGTCTGGCCTAGGGTTATGCGTTTTAGCCTTATTGCTGCCGTTTTGTGTCTTGATTCTCTTGTTACCGTTTTACTACTTAAGGGTTGCGTTTTGTAAGGGCTATATATAAAGCCCAAGGGTAGTCTCTTAGGGTTATCCTGAAAACTTGAAGAATTAAGTACTGGAGGGTGGCTACCTCGAATCAGCCTAATCTATTATCAGAATTATCAATATAATTTCCATCAATTTCCTCTTAATTTCATCCTAAAAATTACACTTAAAACCCTTGAACAGTAACTGAACTGTTTCAATTGGTATCAGAGCCCTCGATCCTTGACTTATGAAAACCAGATCTGCTGCTATGGCTGATGAATCCCAGCATTTGAAGAACTTGCAAGGGCAACTCACCCAATTGCAGGCTGAGATGGTTACTAGTGGGGAGATCGCGCGGTCTGAATTGCAGAATCAACGGGCGGCTGTGGAGAATCTAACCCAACTGGTCCGGAAGCTGTTGGAAGAGCGACCACGTTCACCCCGGGCAGGAACGGAGTCCGGTCCGCATTTTCGCAATTTAGAGCAAGGAATGAGCAGTGGAGGTTCCCACTAAGAGGGGACTAGTACCGACGATGGAATCAAACCGAAGTCCTTTCGGTTGGAGTTTCCGCGCTTTGATGGTGAAGATTCGGAGACTTGGTGCTGCCGTGCAGAGCAGTTCTTCGACTTCTATGGCACTCCCGACAACCAGCGGCTCTCGATCTCTGCTTTCCACATGGACGGTAAGGCCCTTGTCCGGTTCCAAGAACTTAAGGCTAGCAACTCTATTACCACCTGGAACGCCCTTGTGCACACTATGCAGACCCGATTTGGTCGGGGTCCCTATGATGACCCCATGGAAAATCTTTCCAACCTAAAACAGGATGGGTCGTTGGAGGATTATAAGAACCAGTTTGATATACTGGCTCTTAAGGTCCACAACCTCCCAGAAGCTCACAAGCTGAGTTGTTTCATCGGTGGGTTGAAGGCGGATATCCGTTTACCCCTACGGATGTTTCATCCAAAGAATTTGGTGGAAGCCTATTCGCTTGCCCGAATTCAGGAGGAGTGCGTGCTCAACTCTGCTAAGAGTGCACGCCCTGTCTGGAAATCCTCGCAGTTCACCCACTCTTCGCGGAGCATGAGTTCTGAATTACCGGTTGGCCCGATCAGGGGAGCTCCCTGGTCGCACTCCCGAGGCACCCCAAACACTCAGCCTCAGGGCCGCGTTGGTCCTTGGCCTCCGCGGGGCAACCAGCCAAGTCAGGCTCTTGTACCTGTCCAGAAGATCACCCAGACCCAAATGGAGGACCGCCGCAAGCGGGGACTCTGTTACTATTGTGATGCAAAATGGACCCGAGGACATGTGTGCTCCACTCCTAAGTTATTCCTACTGGAAGCAGTGGAGAAGGAAGATGAGCCCCCGGGGAAAACACCCGAGCCTGCAGAAGAAGATTCGGGTGATTTTTTCTTGGAACAGTTTCTGGAGATCTCGCTAAACGCCATTACTAGAACGCCTAGCCCTAAAACCATGCGAATCATTGGCATCATCAGGTACGGCAAGGCCATCATCCTGATTGATTCAGGCAGCACCCACAACTTTGTGGATACAAATTTGGCTGCAACTCTAGGCCTCCATCCGTGGAAGCATGACGGTATCACAGTTCAGGTCGCTAACGGGCAAGAAATCTCCAGTCCAGGTCGCTGCAGGGCTGTCGAAGTTAAGCTTCAGGGCCTGGTCTTCCAGACTGATTTTTTCTTCATTCCCCTGGCCGGATGTGATGCTGTTCTTGGCATCCAGTGGCTGCGGACCCTAGGGCCCATTCTTTGGGACTTCACAGCTCTCACGATGGCCTTCACGTTTGGAGGAGAACGTTGTCTGCTTCAGGGCTTACAACAGGGCCCCAGCCTGAGTCTGGAAGATAGTGAATCCTTCAAGCTCTCCAAACATGAGAAGAAAGGAGTTCTCTTACAGTTGGTGGGTCCAGCCCCACAAGCTCCCCATCAGTCCCTCACTTCGGAACCCTCCATCTTGCCAGCCCCCATTTCTTCGATCCTCACGGATTTTGCGGATGTCTTCCAAGATCCGCAGGGCCTTCCCCCTCACCGTGCCCACGACCATTCGATTCCTTTGCAAGAGGGCGCGCAGCCGGTCTCCGTCCGACCTTACCGGTACCCGTACTATCAAAAAGAAGAGATTGAGAAGATAGTAAAGGAACTCTTGGACTCGGGCGTTATTCGCCCCAGCCACAGCCCCTTCTCCTCCCCGGTCTTGCTTGTGCGAAAGGCAGATGGCACATGGCGGATGTGCATGGACTACCGGGCCCTAAATCAGGTTACTATCAAGGACAAGTTTCCTATCCCTGTGGTGGATGAGCTATTGGATGAACTATGCGGTGCTAAGGTATTCTCTAAGCTGGACTTAAGGTCTGGATACCACCAAATCAGGGTGGCTGAGGCTGATATCCCTAAGACAGCCTTTAGGACTCATGCCGGCCACTATGAGTTCTTGGTAATGCCCTTCGGGCTAACCAACGCTCCATCTACATTCCAAAGCCTAATGAACCATATCTTCCTACCCTATCTAAGGAGGTTCATCTTGGTCTTCTTTGATGACATCCTGATTTATAGTAAGGACTTGGACTCTCATCTCACTCATCTCACCCAAACACTAGACCTCCTACGGCAAAACCAACTCTTTGCTAAAATGTCCAAGTGCCGGTTTGGGTGTTCGGAAATTGAGTACTTGGGACACATAGTTTATGCCATGGGGGTTTGTGCAGACCCGGGTAAGATAAGAGCTATGGTGGACTGGCCATTTCCTAGAACCCTTAAGGCTTTACGGGGCTTCTTGGGTTTGACAGGGTATTATAGGAAGTTTATTAAGGGTTATGGCTCCATTGCAGCACCCCTCACGGATATGCTCAGAAAGAACTCCTTCTCCTGGTCTGAACCGGCTGAGGCAGCCTTTCGAGCCCTCAAGGAGGATGTTACACACGCCCCGGTATTGGCCCTGCCCGACTTCACTCAGCCCTTCCTTATCGAGTGTGATGCCAGTGGCAGAGGAATTGGGGCTGTACTGATGCAGGGCAGCCGCCCCATCGCTTTCTTCAGCAAGGCCCTCAAGGGTAAAGCTTTACATATGTCTACCTACGAAAAGGAACTATTTGCCTTGGTCTCGGCAATTCAGAAGTGGAGGCTTTATTTATTGGGCCAGTCCTTCGTGGTTAAAACAGACCAACAGAGCCTTAAGTTCCTGCTGGAGCAAAAGGTGGGGACCCCGTTCCAGCAGAAATGGATTTCAAAACTCCTCGGGTATGATTTTGTGGTAGAATACAAAAAGGGGTTGGAAAATAGGGTGGCGGATGCCCTGTCCAGAAAAGAGGGATGGGAGGAGGAGGATCCATCCTTATCCATGCTGACTATTCCCGTGGCCAGCTGGGTTGAGGAGCTAAAACAGCAATATGCCGTTGATCCAGAGTTGCAGCAGTTGATGGCTAAATGGCAAGGAAATAATCTGGACACCCGGAAGTACTCACTTCGTGATGGACTTCTGTTCTACAAGCAAAAAATCTTACTGGGCCAATCCCCCCTGCTCAAGGCTCAGGTGCTCCAATATATACACAGTGACCCCATGGCTGGACATTCGGGGTATGACAAAACTCTACAGAGGGCAAAAAGGGATTTCTACTGGAAGGGAATGAAGAAGGAGATCAAACAGTTGATCCGAGCTTGTGATGTGTGTCAGCAAAACAAGCATGAGAATTCTTACCCCGCAGGGCTGCTCCAACCTCTACCTATCCCTACTAGGGTGTGGACTGACATCTCAATGGACTTTGTGGAGGGCTTACCCCCATCCCAAGGCCATTCAGTCATCCTTGTGGTGGTCGACCGACTTTCAAAGTACAGCCATTTCACCTCACTTTCTCACCCCTACACAGCCACTAAGGTCGCACAGCTTTTCATCCACACCGTTTTCAAACTCCATGGCATGCCTCAATCCATTGTCTCCGACAGGGACCCTACGTTTACTAGCTTGTTTTGGAGGGAGCTGTTCCGGCTCCAGGGCACATCCCTTAAGCTGAGCACTAGTTACCACCCGCAGACTGACGGTCAAACGGAAGTGGTGAACAAATGCCTCGAAAACTATTTGCGCTGTTTTGCTCAGGACAGCCCTAAACATTGGACCTACTGGCTGCCTTGGGCGGAGTACTGGTACAATACCTCCTGGCATTCTACCATCAAGATGACCCCTTTCGAGGCCGTTTATGGTGTTCCCCCCCCAAGACTCCTAAGCTATGTTCCAGGGACCACCCGTGTGGAGGCAGTAGATGAGGTGCTGCGCAACCGCGAGCAAATCCTCAATCTCCTCCGCCAGAATATCAAACATGCACAACAAAGGATGAAAAAAATATGCGGATCTAAAACGTACAGAACGGGAACTGGAGATTGGGCAACAGGTTTACCTGCGTCTGCAGCCGTACCGCCAAACGTCCATCTCTCACCGCCGAGCTCTCAAACTGGCACCACGGTTCTACGGGCCGTTCCGTATCACCCGCTGTGTAGGAAAGGTGGCGTACGAACTTGACCTCCCACCGGAGGCCCGGATCCACCCCGTCTTCCATGTCTCCCAGTTGAAACCGAGACTCGGGTCGGCCTCCGTAGCCTTGCCAAAGCTACCCCCAGTCGACGCCAACGGGGTCCTTCGACCGTAGCCCGCAGAAGTGCTAGATCGCCGCTCACGGCCGAAGGATAATCGGCCTCTAATAGAACTCTTGATCCGCTGGGATGAACAGACGGCCGACGACGCCACATGGGAAGAATTTCACAGTCTCAAAACCGCCTACCCACACCTTGTGGGCAAGGTGTTTTGATCGGAGGGGTATTGTCACACGGCGTTCTGGGAAGGGGGAGAGAAAGGTAAAGGTGCGGTCTTTTGGGCATGGTAGAGAGAAGAGAAGGAGAAGTGGAGTTCAAGGCCAGTTACGTGGCAGCGTGATGGTGTCCAGCTGGCTTCTAGAAGGATAGCAGACGGTGCGTTTTGGGTCTGGCCTAGGGTTATGCGTTTTAGCCTTATTGCTGCCGTTTTGTGTCTTGATTCTCTTGTTACCGTTTTACTACTTAAGGGTTGCGTTTTGTAAGGGCTATATATAAAGCCCAAGGGTAGTCTCTTAGGGTTATCCTGAAAACTTGAAGAATTAAGTACTGGAGGGTGGCTACCTCGAATCAGCCTAATCTGTTATCAGAATTATCAATATAATTTCCATCAATTTCCTCTTAATTTCATCCTAAAAATTACACTTAAAACCCTTGAACAGTAACTGAACTGTTTCACAGGGAACACAAGTTGTCAAGGAAACCCAAACCCAAACCTAGTCCAAAACCCATACCCATAGGAATTCGGCCAACACGGGGAACACAAGAAATCATCAAAACAGGGAAATATGGCTAGAGGAAGATCAACTTTCAAAACAGGAGAGAACATGGAAATCAAGCTTCAAGGTCTCACGGGTTTAGCCAAAAACAGCAAACCAACCACCCACAACTGTAATACACACCCAACTGGTCGAAACACTACACACCCATAACAGGGGATACGACTACCACCAAACAAAGAACACCCAAACTTCAAAACATCCAACCATTAACAAACTTTGATCTCAAAATGAATCGAACGGAAATCATAAAAGCTACCTACCCGGCCAAGAACAACAAAAACACCCATCAATACATCAAGTAAACTAAACTAATTTCAAGAATCGCTTACCCAAAGGATTTCCGTGTACTCACAAAAATCTACTGGAAATTGCGTCCTCTAAACGGCCAGAAGTCGTCCATAGTTTGCCTGCGTCACCCACCAGAGAATTGGCCGAAAATCAGGCCTTTGGTGAGACATAGAGGATCGGCCTCCTTTGGTTTCGGCATTGTCGACCCACTGAATTGCCAAAGGATCGGACCTATGGTCTTCTCTGGGCCCATCACTGACCCACGGGTCTCATGGGTGCATCAGGTTCTTTTCTCGGGTTCGGTCTACTGGCGACGACGGAAGATCAGGTGTCCGATCTTCCTCTTTGTTTTTCTTTTGGCTCCTTATGATCGGTCTCACCTTCTCATCTCGTCTCTCCTATTGGTCCACCAGAAAACGGACCCACAAAGGTGTTGCGAGTTTTAAAATATTCGCAAGCGCATAAATCATTTGCAATATAATGTGTGTGCAAGTGCGAGGTCGAATCCATAGAAAATTGTATTACGAAAATTTCTTTCTATTTAAACTAATCCTATTTTAACCTAGTTCCAATTTTTGGGGTTTTAAAATAATAAACTAAATAAAAATGAATTGAAAAAAAAAAAAAAAAGCATTAAGGTTTTCAGAATCCACCTCGCCAAATCAAAGCACATATTCTCATGTTTGTTCATACATGCAAATTGCAATAAAATCCTATACAAGTTCTAAATTTCATAAAATTAACTATTGAAAGTTTAGTATGTTATATTGGCAACATTCTGGTTAACAAAAACACTTTATGTAATGATTGTGTTAATATTTTATATTGGCAACATTCTGGTTGACAAAAACACTTTATGTAATGGTTGCAAATTAACAGTAATAGGATGATCGGTTCTTCTTCAGAGTCTTCATGTATTCGGACAATGTTCATTTCAAAGCATGTGACTGATCACAGGCTTCTAGAAAATGTCCACGAAGATTCCTTACAAATTCCAAGCCAAATCAACCGGTTCTTGTGCAACCGCCTGGACGAGCCTTTGAAGGCGTCCGGACGTCCCGCAGTGTCTAGCAGATTACAATGAAGTCATCTGGACGATAGAGCAACATCGTCCGGATGCTAGGTCAATCATAATTCAACACTGAGTTCGATTTTAGAAGTCGACACTATTAAGGAAGTCTCTGTAAGTTGTCCAGACGACGTGGCAACACGTCAGGACGTTGTCCAGCATTTCAAAATATTTAGTGTTCCTTTCGAATGTGGAAATGAGTTATAGCGAAGACCGTCAAGATGCTCGGCTAAGCCATCCGGATGTGGACCTGATAAGGATAGAATTGCGCTATTTCTAAAATGCAATCGTAGAAGACCATTCTGACGCAGCTAACTTCCGTCCGGACGCTCGACAACCAGAGTCCAAATTTCAGCTGATTTAGGTTTTCTGTAAGCCTATAAGTAGAGGGCCCTAGGCTTGTAAATTGTATGAATTCTGTATCGAATTCCATAGTGCTTAGAGAAGGTGTTTAGGGAGAATCAAAGATCTGCTAGCTCTCAAGCCATTCTCGGTGTGTGCTCAATAGTTCGTGTGAAGTCTATCTTAGGGATCGGCTCTAAGGTAAAGGAATCCATTGAAAACCCCTTCAAGTAGGAGACTTGGTTGGGAAGTATTCATGATGGGCTTCGTGTCAAAGTTAAAGGTATGACTACTGCATAAGGGTATGTGAAGTCTATCTTAGGGATCGGCCCTAAGGTAAATGAATCAATTGAAGACCCCTTCAAGTAGGAGACTTGGTTGGGAAGTGTTCACAATGGGCTTCGTGTCAGAGTTAAAGGTATGACTACTGCATAAGGGTATGTGAGTAAGAGTGTCTTGTAACTAGCTTTGTTTTCAGTATAGGGGATATCTTGGGTTTGGCTGCCCCGAAGTGGATTTTCTCTTCACAGAATTTTCACTTCGTTAATAAATATCTTGTCTTCTTTATATTCCGCATTTAAGATATTTTGTTGCACACAAACACACACACTTGGTTGTTAGAAGTCATTTTTTTTTTTTTTTTTTTTTTTTTTTTTTTTTTTTTTTTTTTTCAGGTTACTTTTTAATAAGATTATCGGTTCTATTCAGAGTCTTCAAGTAATATGGACAATGTCTCATTTCATGCCATGTGTATAGTCACAAGTTTCTAAGAAGATGTCCATGAAGATTCCATGCAATTTCCAAGTCAGAACAGCCAATTCCTGTGCAACCGTTCGGACGGGCCTTTGAAGGAGTCCAGACGCTCGTAGTGTCTAGAAGCTTTAGCTTTGAAGAATGTCCGGACACCAGGGCAACACAGTTTGGACTCTAGGTCAAGCTATTCAGAATCCGAGTAGAAATTGGATTTCCTGTATAGACATGGATCGGGAAACAGCAACTGTCCAGACGGAAGGGCAACATCGTCCGGAAACTTTTCAGGTTTCCAGGAAGATTTATGCACACGTCTCAGTGTTTTTATCATAACTCTTTGCTCGAGTATCGGATTGAGACAAAATTGGTGTCGTTGGAAAGCTAAGAAAAAATTATACAATTTTAACCTTCAGACGGCCAATAGAAACGTCCAGAAGGCTCACAGTGTGGACGGAAAGAAAGTAGCTTCTGGACGGCTAGCCAGAATTCAAGAAAGTTTTGAAATTCCTTTCCAGGCACGGAAACAGTTGACCATCCGGACGCCCAAGACTGGCGTCCGGACGCACGTGCTAGAGACTCTGAATTTGAGTTTAAAAAGGATTTGTAAAGCCTATATAAAGAGGGCTCTAGGCATGTATTATGTACAGAATTCGGTATTGAATTCTCTTAGCTTTGAAAAGGTGTTTACGGAAAATTGAAGATCTGCTAGCTCTCAAGCCGTTGCCGGTGTGTGCTCCTTGTTCGTGTGAAGTCTATCTTAGGGGTCGGCCCTAGGGTAAAGGATTTCATCAAAGATCCCTTCAAGTAGGAGACTTGGTTGGGAAGCGTTCACAAAGGGCTTCGTGTTGTGGTTAAAAGTATGACTACTGCAATGGGTTTTGTGAGTGCGAGTGCTTTATAACTTTCTTTGTCTTTGGATAGTGGATTTCCTGGGTTTAGCTGCCCCAGAGTGGTTTTCTCTTCACAGAGTTTCCACTTCGTCAATAAATATCTTGTCTTCTTTAAATTTCGCATTTAAGATATTTTGTTGCACACAATTACACACTTGGTTTTTTAGAAGTCAACAATTATTTTCAGATAGATTCAATGAATCTATCCTTTTTACAAATCACAATGAATATCCAATTTAATTCAAAACCATCCAATGTATCCGTTTGATTAACAAATCACAATGGAGATCCAAATTAAATAAAAAGATTCAATGTATCCATTGGATGAAACACATTGAATATGCAACGTTTGCATATATATATTAATCGAAACAATCAATTAAAAGAGTTTTAATCATTTAATTGAATTGAAATGAACATACATTCGGATCATACAAACAAAATATAAAAATACAAAATCTAAATAATGATGAGGCTTCATCTTCAAACTTAGTTGAACTTTTAGCCTCTCATGAATAAAAATAACATGCTAATAAAAATAACATACAAAGAAGAAGACTCTCGGTTGGAGTCTGCAGGCTTGCGCCACTGCACACACACTCTCCCCCTTTTTACAAACGAAAAGATCACCTTTTATATGGTGTTGTTAGGGTTAGAAACAAAAGACCAAAAATGACGCTTCTACCCTCACTTCGCTTTTTTTCTTTTCTCACTTTTCTTTTATTTGGTCCCTCTCATGTCGGCTTTCTTCAATTTTTTTTTTGCTTCTTCTTCTTCTTTCATTTCTTTTTGGTCTTCTACAAAATAGCTTCTTCCTTTTTATTTTTTATTTTTCTTTTGGAATTCGCTCGAGTGTCTTGGGCAAAGATGTGCTTGAGCCAACATATCAGAATGTACTTGTTTTCCCCTTTTTTTGCAATTCCACATAAAAATCACTATTTTTTTCTCAATGGCCTGCAAAACACTAAAACACCAAAACTAACAAAAAAATAAGAAAATAACAAAGCTAAAGGTTTAGCACATGCAAATTAAGGGGACCAAATATACAATATTTGGCACTCATCAAGTACCCCCAAACTTACATTTTGCTAGTCCCTTAGTAAAAAAAATGAAAAACAAAATCAAAGCACGAAACATAAGTCCGTTACCGTGGGAGAAACGATTGCATTTAGCATATGCAACAAGCCTTTTAAACCCCTAGGACTCCATAGAGGACGAGTGAAGTCTCATAAAGGATTGCCAGAAATGATACCCACAAACATTGAAGCACTATGTTGTCAATAAGAAAGAATTTCCACACAAACCATGGTTCTTATTCATGAGCAGGTTTAACAAGATGAACATCATATCATCATTAAGACATCAAAAATCAATCAACTCATAGCTGGAAAATTGAGACAACATATGCTCAAATAAGTGTAAAGTGAGATTAACAGACTTATGAGGTTTCAATTTTTTCTCAAAGCTTGTGTACCCCAAAATTCATAAGAATTCTTGCCAGATGAAAACAACCAAGGCTTAAATAATTTTTTTTTTTTTTTTTGTAGGTTGTGCAAACTCTTAAGCTTTCTAATTGACCTTGTAGGGCACTAGATGTAGAGACATCTCTAAGGGCTTAATTACTCAAGTCAAAAAGGCTATGAAGCCAAACTAGGCATACAATCAACCAAAGTGAATTTCTCATCTTTTTAAGCAAATGCTCAATGCTTAGTGAGATAAAAGGTCCGGTTACTCAATGAGAACTCAAACTAATGATATTATTTTTATTATTATTCTTTTCTTCTTCTTTTATTTATTTTAAGCCAAGGTTTCATCAACAAATTATCCTACAAATCTCAAGACACACTGTTAGTTTATGTTGGCTGCATTCTGTTTGACAAAATCACTATCTTGTAATGTTGCTGTCATTATCAGGGATACTGTATTTTTTAGAGTCTTCATTTTAGAAAAGTGTTTCAAGATGTTCAAAGAAGATTCTGTGCAGATTCCAACTTAGAGAAGTCGGATCCCAAGTTTTTGTCCGGACGGCCCAGTTATGCGTCTAGATGCCCATCAGTGTCAAGGAGTCGAACAGTTCAATGTTGCATCCGTTCGGATGTCATGGTAATACATCCGAACGCACTCAGGGTTCGAGAAGAATTAGGTTTTCCTTCATAGACACGTATATGGGAAGACAGCTACATCCGTTTGGACGACAGGGCAACACCGTCCAGACGAGGTCCTTAATAAGGAAAGACGTGGAAAAGAATTGCAAATATTCAGAAATCAGGGTGACATTGTCCGGACGAGGTCCTTAATAAGGAAAGACGTGGAGAAGAATTGCAACCATCCGGATGCTAGGGCAACACCGTCTGAACGCGGCCTTAATATTGAGAGCGTGAAGCGCATTATGGAAATGCGGTTGTACAGTTGTCTGTCCGGACAACCTCAGCTTATGTCCGGACGCGGCCTAAAGAAATCTGATTTAGTGTAGAATTAGGTTTTCTAAGCCTATAAATAGAGGCCTCTAGGTATGTAATATTTACAGAATTCAGTATTGAATTCTTTATAGCTTAGAGAGGGTTGTTAGTATTTTATATTGGCTAAATTTTGGATAAAACAAAAACACTTTATGTAATGGTTGCGTTTTAACAGAATGGTCGGTTTTCAATTCAGAATCTTCATGTATTCAGACAATGATCAAATCAAAGACAATAACTGATCCCAAGCTGCTTAAAGATGTCCATGAAGAGTCCTTGCAAAATCCAAGACAAAAACAACCGGTTCCTGTGCAACCGTCTGAATGGGCCTTTGAAGGCGTCTGGATGCTCCTCAGTGTCCAGCAGATAATGATGAAGCCATCCGGACGTCAGAGCAACACCATCAGGACGCTAGGTCAATCAGTATTCAACAAGGAGTTTTATTTCAGAAGTCGACACTGTTTGGGAAGTCTCTGCAAGCCTTCTGGACGACGTGGCAACATGTCCGGACGATGTCCAGTATTTCAGAATATTCCAGAGTTCCGTTCGAACGCGGAAAGGATTTTAGCAAAGATCGTCCAGACGTAAACCTGATAAAGATAGAATTGCGCTGTTTTTGAAAGAATATCGCAGAAAACTGTCCAGACGAGGCAAACTTCCGTTCGGACGCTTGCCAGCCAGAGTCCGAATCTCAGCAGTTTTTGAGGTCTCTTGAAGCCTATAATTAGGGGGCCCTAAGCTAGTTTTTTGTACATAATTCAACAGTGAATTCCATAGTGCTTTGAGTGGGTGTTTAGGGAGAATCAAAGATCCGCTAGCTCTCAAGCCGTTGCCGGTATGTGCTCAGTTGTTCGTGTGAAGTCTATCTTAGGGGTCGGCCCTAGGGTAAAGGAATCCGTCAAAAACCCCTTCAGGTGGAAGATCTGGTTGGGAAACATTCGTGTTGGGTTACACGTCAGAGTTAAAGGTATGACTACTGCATAGGGTTATGCGAGTACGAGTGTCTTGTAACTAGCTTTGTTTTTGGATAGTGGATTTCCTGGGTTTGGCTGCCCCAGAGTGGTTTTTTCTCTTCATAGAGTTTTCACTTCGTAACAAATATCTTGTCTTATTTAAATTCCGCATTTAAGATATTTGTTTGCACATAAACACACACACTAGGTTTAAATTAGAAGTCAATAAATATTTTCAAGGGTGTTTAGGGAGAAATTGTGAAGATCCACTAGCTCTCAAGCTGTTGCCGTTGTGCTGTTCCTGTGCTTGGGTTTGAAGTCTTTCTTAGAGAGGAGTCCTAAGGTAAAGGAATTCATAGAAGACCCCTAAAAGCAGGAGACTTGGTTGAGAGGCGTTCACGTTGGGTTACGTGTCAGAGTGCAAGATACTATCGCTGCATTGGATATGTGAGTGTTACTATCTTTATACTAGCTTTGTCTTCTAATAGTGGATTTCCTAGGTTTGGTTGCCTCGGAGAGGTTTTTCTCGTAATTGAGTTTTCACTTCGTTAACAAAATATTTGTCTTATTTAATTCCACACTTTTGATATTTTGTTACACATTGTACACACACGGTTAAGTTAGAAGTCTATTTAATTTTCACAAACATTCATCAATTTAAATCTCATACCTCACAGAACAAATGCTAATGTGCTTGTGATAAATAATTCAAACAAGTGAAGTCTCTCTAATCCAACAGATGAGTAAAAAGATTTAGATTTCTATAGACATGCAGTGTTCAAGATGTTAAACAAACCAATGATATGATATGTAAACCACAATTGCGATGTAATCATGCTCAATCAACAACCTAGCACAATATTTTTTTACATTTTTATTTTTTTGATTTCTTGATTTTTGAAAATTTTCTAGAACAAAAAGACAAATAAACAAACAAACAAATAGACAGAGTGTTTTTCCGTACCCCCAAACTTGAATTACACATTGTCCTCAATGTGCAGTATAGAAATACGTTATGAGAAGCGAAGGAAAATCCAAGTGTGAAAAAGGTCAGTGTGTCCCCTAAACTTAAACACCTGTCAAAAACTAACAGCAATATTTTCTTATAGAAACAAACATCAAAAGGTTAATTGCTATCAAAAAATAAAATGACAAGAAATCAAATGAAAAGGGAAAGAAAGAAATGTGCGGAAAGTAAAATGTGAAAATAAAAAAAATGTCTTCTAAAAGAACCAAGTGTGTGTTTGTGTGCAACAAAATATCTTAAATGCGGAATTTGAAGAAGACAAGATATTTGTTGAAGAAGTGGAAATTCTTTGAAGAGAAAAACCACTCCAAGGAAGCGAAACCCAAGAAATCCACTATCTAAAGACAAAGCAAGTTACAAAGCACTTGTACGCACAAAACTCATTGTAGTAGTCATACGTTTAACTATAACATGAAGCCCATCGTGAATGTTTCCCAATTGAGTCTCCTACTTGAAGGGGTCTTTGATGGAATCCTTTACCTTAGGGCCGACCCCTAAGATAGACTTCACACGACCAAGGAGCACACACTGGCAACTGCTTGAGAGCTAGCGGGTCTTCGATTCTCCATAAACACCCTCTCTAAGCACTATGGAATTTGATACAGAATTCATACAATTTACAAGCCTAGAGCCCTTATTTATAGGCTTACATAAAACCTAAATCTGCTGAAATTCGGACTCTGACTGTCGAGCTTCCGGACGGAAGTTAGCCCCATCCGGACAGTCTTCTGCGATCGCCTTTCAGAAACAACGCAATTCTATCCTTATCAGGTCCACGTCTGGACGGCTTGGCCGAGTGTCCGGACGGTCTTCGCTATAACTCCTTTCTGCATTTGAATGGAACACCAAAATATTATGAAATACTGGACAGCGTCCGGATGAGTTGCCACATTGTTTAGACAATTTGCAGAAACTTCCTTAACAGTGTCGACTTCTGAAATCCAACTCAGTGTAGAATTATGATTGACCTAGCATCCGGATGGTGTTACTCTATCATCCGGACGATGTCAATGTAATCTGCTAGACACTGCGGGGCATTTGGATGCCTTCAAAGGCTCGTCCGGATAGTTGCACAGGAATTGGACGATTTGGCTTGGAATTTGTAAGGAATCTTCGTGGACATCTTCTAGAAGCTTGTGATCAGTCACATGCTTTGAAATGAACACTGTCCGAATACATGAAGACTCTAAAGAAGAACTGATCATCCTGGAACTGTTAATTTGCAACCATTGCATAAAGTGTTTTTGTTATCCAGAATGTAGCCAACATAAAATACTAACAAACTCCCCCTTTGGCCATTCTGGGACAAAAACACTTGACCTGTTTGAAATACATTCCCGGTTCAAAAATCAAAAAATACTCCCCCTTTTTGTCACACAATGACAAAGGGTAAACAGAGTATTTAAGAAAAACCATAAATGTTTAAGAAATACAAAAAGTGTCATCATAAATTAAAATTGTTCTAAACAAAACAATAATAAGAAGAAAAAAAAAATCAATCCTCATCATCAGGCTTGGGGTGATGATACTGCAGGCACTCCCTTATGTCAATCTAACATTGTTCAACACTCTCTCCGATAAGATTAATTTCCCTCTAGAGAGCTCCCATAGATGACATAAGCTGAGTAAACACAGCTTCTATGTCAAAGGAAGGAGGCACGGCCTGTGATGATGATGCAGCTACTGGTGGGGGAACTGGTGGAGGCTGAGGAACACCGCCTTGAGCCTCATGCTGCAACTGCGCATTAGACTTCATTAGTGTCTGTACGCTAAGAGGATCTAGAATCCGTGATCTAGGCTAAGAGTCTGAAATATCTGTCGCGACTTGAAGACATATTTGAGTGATTAAACACCCAAAAGACAAACTCATGTTCTTCTCATTGCGAACTTCGAGCAATGTGTTCAAGATGTGTTTGCACAAGCAAAAAGGAGTCCGCATCACAATGGCATAGAGAAGGGTGGCCTTCTTGAGAGTAAGCTCACTCTGACGAGCTTGAGGCCAAAGGTTTGTCACAACAACCTTTGCTAAGAATTGGTGCATAGGAGCAAAAGCACCAATATTAATCTGTGAATGTGACTTTTCCTCTCTCTGTGGTCTCGTGCCAAAGAAATCATGCAGAAAGTCAATGCTGGGAGTCTCATCACTGGGAGGGAAAGGAACTCCTGAGACCGTTAAAATAGGTACTCTTATCACGACACTGATAAGCTGTGGATCAATCTGAATCGGCTGTCCTCTGACCATGGTCTGCATAATCAGTCCTCTGTCATGATCTTGGATGATGATCATATTCCCATAGAATTCCCATACCAGTCTGGGAAAGGCCGGGCAGGCACAGTTGTACAGGTACCCCCACTAGTTCTCTAGAAGCATCTGACCAATGGGGAGTAGGACTGGATCCCTTAGATCGGCGCGGAGAAGATTCCACTCCGATAGGACCTGCTGCGATTGCATGCGGTGACGTCTGTCAGTAATAGATTCTTCAGTTCATTGCCTGATTCGGGGAGGAAAGTCATCTGAAGACATATTTTTTGGGCTAAAAAGAATAACAGAAAAAAATCTATGAAAACATTAAATCTTGTTAGTCAAAAAAAAAAAAATTGGGCATTATGGCGGCTGAAAAATGGACTATCCCAAAATTACAACTAATAAAAACCATAATAAGAGACCACAAACTTAGATAACGACAATATCTCAACCCAACAATAGAGAATATGTGCATAAAATTCACATTTTTAAACCACATAGACCCAAAAATAATTAATCCTTTAGAAATAACTATTATAAGCATAAAACTGATAAGAAAACAGTAAAAAAGGGGAAAAAAAAATCATACCTGGGGAGGAGAGAAATCGTAAAAAGGACACGTGCACGTGAGAAATACGCATAAAAATCACAGGGAAAACGCACAAGAAGACAAAAAGAACAAAGAGAAGGAGAAGAGTGACGTGCGGCGCCAGGGGGAAAGCGATTTAACCCTACAGGGTTCACCATCCAGACGGAACTTAAGTGATGTCCGGACATAGTGCCACATAAGAGATCGCACAAACACGCCCGTCCGGACAAGGAGAAGGGACGTTCGGACGAAGCAACCTTACCGTCCGGACAACTAGAAACACCATCCGGACACTTCACACAAAAAAATTTGAAAAGGGGAGGAAAAAAAGAGCAGAAAAATATTTCCCAAATAATTTCCAGAACACGCATGTATAAAAAGCTGATATCCTAGTTCAATTTGCATTAAAAAAAATACCAAGATATAATTGAGAGTTAAGAGAAAATAAGCATAGAAATTTCCCTGTAGAAAGACATTTTTCAATTGTAAACTTAACTCAAGCAATGCGTGTGTGTGTGAAGGATTTCTCAATTGTAAACTTAAATAGAGGGCCCTAGGCTTGTAAATTGTATGAATTCTGTATCGAATTCCATAGTGCTCAGAGAGGGTGTTTAGGGAGAATCGAAGATCCACTAGCTCTCAAGCCGTTGCCGGTGTGTGCTCCTTGTTCGTGTGAAGTCTATCTTAAGGGTCAGCCCTAAGGTAAAGGATTCCATCAAAAACCCCTTCAAGTAGGAGACTTGGTTGGGAAGCGATCACGATGGGCTTTGTGTTATAGTTAAAGGTATGACTACTGCAATGGGTTTTGTGAGTTCGAGTGCTTTGTAACTTGCTTTGTCTTTGGATAGTGGATTTCCTGGGTTTGGCTGCCTCGGAGTGGGTTTTCTCTTCACAGAGTTTCTACTTCGTCAATAAATATCTTGTCTTCTTTAAATTTCGCATTTAAGATATTTTGTTGCACACAATTACACACGCATTTAAGGAAGACTCTGTATGAGTAGGGGGAATGAGCTCATCTAAAATTTGAGATCTCTGGAACATATGATTTCAACACTGGTCTATTTTCCAAAGAGCCCTCTGTCTGACACTATGCTGGAAGCCGCTAGACAACATATTCCTGAAAATATTTAAACATAAATCTATCCAAAAATAACACCACAATGAAACCAAATAAAAATAAATATTAGATCCTGTTAGTTTCAAACAGAATGTGGTATTATGATGGCTATCAATTGAATGCATAAAGAAATACAAAAGTAGATATAGCAATCCAAAAGGCACAAATTAGTAATATCAATCCAACATAAAGACAGAAAAAGATATTCATGCACAATCTCTCAAATCATAATCAATTAAAGATTCCAATATTCTAAAAAGAACCAAAGCTTAAGAGAATAAGAAAAGTCAAAGGAAACACCTGGGAATGAGAAAAGATGTGTAGAGAATGCCAAAATCTCAGGATCAATCAGAGAGAAAACACACATAACACAACATGATAGAACAAGCAAAAAAGTAGTGTGTGTGTGTGTGTTTGGTAGAGAAAGCAAAAAGCTCGCGTCCGGACGTGGTACATACTCGTCTAGACGGCATGCTATTAGATAAGAGATCGATAGAGCCGAGCACGTCCGGACGCTTTACACTAGAAGCTGAAAAACAGAGGGAAATATGCAAAAAAAAAAAATTCCTAACGTAAGCTTCAGAACACGCATGTATAAATAACTGATAAAACAATCAAATAGCATTTCAAAAATATACTAAGATATAATTGACAGTTAAGAGTTAATAAGCACAAAAATTTCCTTGCAGATAAAATTTTTTCAATAGTAAACTTAATTCATGCAATGCGTGTGTGTGTGAAAGCTTTCTCAATAAGGTATGAAGTTTACTGATATGACCTAAAGCAACCGGATTTTCTAAATAAAAGAAAAAAATCATGTTAGATCAGTCAAAAGTCAAACTTCATTTTACTAGGGCCTAGCCACCCTCATTTGATACACTCTCCCTAAGCTGTAGCACATTTCTTTTACTTCATCCTTTAGTGACCGTCTATTTTCGCAATGATTTGGTCACTGACTGTTTCTATAAGGACAAGTTCAGGAACATATTTATAGCAGAAAAGCAGTGGATCTTTTTATTTATCCATATTTACTCAGTTTTGAATGCTTTTTATCACATGGTGTTGCAACTTAGAAAGAATGTCAGAATTTATGGGTTCTAGGTTCAACTAGCGAATAGGTCAATTTGGCCATCTTAGCAAAAAAAAATATCTCATTAGAATTTCCAGAAGCTAAAAGTCAAGGAGAAAAAATGTACCTTAGGGAAGCTTTGGATAGCGTACAATTTTTCATCGCATGAGAAAAGCAACTATCTAACATTAAGATGCACAGGAAAACTTAGCAGATATTAGACATAAACTCTCAATCATATATAAGCATATTCAATTAATGCACAATGAACAGAGATATCAGGCAAAAACACATACAATATCTGAAAGGCTATAAAAAAAATAAAAAAAAAAAAAAAAAAATTCTGCATCTTTTCCTCCAATTTTATTTTATTTTTTTATTTTATTTTATTTTATTTTTTATTTTTGAAAAATAAAAGCGAAAAAACAACAAAGACATGCCTAAAAGGAAAAGAACATATGTCTAGACAAAGCATGTAGGTAAAAGCAATCTTGTTCTCAGGGAGAGAGGTTTGACTATACCAAGACAGAAAAGCAGTGATATGCTTTCTCTGTCATCCCTTGAATGTACCTGCATAAAATTCTCAAAGCAACCAAGAGAAAATCTAGGGATAGAAAATGTGGTTCCTCAAGCAGAATGCAAGGCAAAAATAGTATATATAACATATGACAATCAATGCAATGCAAACATACCTGGAATTCACTAGGATTTAGGAATCAAAATCCTAGGCATGGTAAGACTTCACCTCTACTAGGTGAGTCCACTCCCCCTCAAAGGGTGAATGGTCTCATCATTCCTGACCCATACCAGCTTGACCCGTGCCGG
Source organism: Alnus glutinosa (assembly GCF_958979055.1). NCBI lineage: Eukaryota > Viridiplantae > Streptophyta > Magnoliopsida > Fagales > Betulaceae > Alnus > Alnus glutinosa. The sequence continues at coordinate 10,832,902 of NC_084887.1, forward strand.
TGGTTTGCAGGTCTTATTCATATTGTCCATTCTTCTTAGCATACATTGCATTAGGCTCAGCAACCCTTCATAGCCATGGTTGCTAATGTGCTTCTACGGCTTTCTCTAGTAGTGCCTTGATTTGTTCTTCTTTGATTTTCCACTCTGATTGGCAGGAACCAACTTCAAGTGTCACTACTGATGCTCTGGAGCTTGGAATGTAGTCGGAGGTAGAGTGCCTAATGTAGCTCTTTTTGGCAGCTCCTTCTGAACCTTCGACTTCTAAGCCTGAAGATGTGGACATTTGGATCGGATAAGACCGGTGATGCCATAGTGATGACAGGTGGGTAGGCTTCTTTCGTTGAAATGATTCTTGAATTTCTCTACAGAAATATGGTTAGCATTCTTACAAACAATATTGCCCTTACCTTTTTATATGTCTCATGAAAAATTAAAATGACTTCTAATATAAACAAGTGTGTGCAAAGATGTGTGCAACAAAATATCAACAAACAGAAATAAAGGAGACAGATATTTTGTTAACGAAGTGGAAACTCAGTAAAGAAACACCACTCCGGGGCAGCCAAACCAAAGATATTCACTAGTCAGAAGACAAGACTAGTTACAAAGTAGTAGCACTCACATACCCCTAATGCAGTGGTCGTACCTTGAACTCTAACGTGTAACCCAACGCGAACGCCTCCGAACCAGGTCTCTTACCTGAAGGGGTCTTCAATGGAATCCTTTACCTTAGGGCCAACCCCTAAGATAGACTTAAATCAGCGCAGCAACAACACACACAACAATGGCTTAAGAGAGACTAACTTCGCACAATAACTCTACAATATAACTCTCTAACCACTAAGGAATTCAATACCGAATTCTTGTATTTTTAAGCTTAGGGACCTCTATTTATAGGCTGTAGGTTCAAATGAGCGTCTGGCTTGATAAACCTAGGCGCCGTCTGGACGGTAGACATAAGGCGTCTGGACGGACAATTGTGCAATCGGCTTTCCAAAATTTTGCTTGTTAGTTTGTAATTGGCTTCATTCTGTTGAAAAAAAATCATTTCTTTGTAATGATGCTTTTAAATAGGGCTCCGCTATTCAGAAAAATTCTGCACAAAATCACTTCTTTTACAAGATTCTGCATAGTCTATAAGTCAGAAAGATTGGATCCCTTGCAGCCCTCCAGACGACGTCATATACTGTCCAGATGCCCAACTGTCCAGAGCATCATCCGTTGGGACGATGAGAACTTTTCGTCCTGACCTTCCTCTGTGTCGAGATGCTTCGAACTGCTCCAGCTTGCATCCGTCCGAATGTTTCTGCAGCACGTCCAGACAACAATCAGTGTTCAACTAGCTATGGGATTTCATTCCAAAACACAGATATTGGAAGATCATTGCAACCGTCTGGATGATGTGGATTCCAGTCTAGATGCGTTCTTCCATAAGGCAAGTATTGCATTCAAAATTCAGACGTCCGGATGCCAGTCTTCATGGTCCAGATGCGTGATCTACTGATATGGAAATTGTGTGCATCTAATCAACCGTCCGGATGACCATTCCCTTGGTCCAGATCTGTGAAGCCTTAATATGGAAATTGAGTGCAGTTGAAGTGCGACCGTTCGGACGTGGCTCAAATCTGGAAAGAATTTCAGCAAAATTTTGGAAAGCCTATCGCACAGTTTTCCGTACGGACACCCATTGTCTACTGTCCGGACGATGCCTAGGTTTTTCAAGCCAGACACTCATTTGAACCTGCAGCCTATAAATAGAGGTCCCTAGGCTTGAGAACTGCAAGAATTCGGTTATTGAATTCCTTAGTGCTTAGAGAGTTAAATTGTGAGGTTATTGTGCTGAGTAAGTCTCTCTGAAGCCATTGCTGTGTATGCTGTTGCTGTACTGATCTGAAGTCTATCTTAGGGGTTGGCCCTAAGGTAAAAGATTCCACTAAAGACCCCTTCAGGTAGGAGACTTGGTTGGGAGGCGTTCGTGTTAGGTTACACATTAGAGTGTAGGGTACGACCCTTGCATCAGGGGTATGTGAGTGCTACTACTTTGAAACTAGTCTTGTCTATTGAATAGTAGATATCTTGGGTTTGGCTGCCCCGGAGTGGTTTTTCTCATATTGAGTTTCCACTTCGTTAACAAAATTCTTGTGTCTTTTATATTCTGCATTGATATTATTTTGTTAACGCCTTGTGCACACACACACTTGCTTTATATTAGAAGTCATTTTAATTTTTCAATTGGTATCAGAGCTTGGTACACTCTCTTTAGATTTAATTCTTGAGTGTTATTTTTTTTTACTTCTATTCATAATGTCTCAAAGTCTTAATATTGTTCCTACCTTTGATGGTACAAATTATGTCTATTGAAAAGCTCATATGCTGTTCTTTTTAAAATTCATTGACTATTGGAGTATTGTTGAAACTGGTTGGACTAAGCCAGAGGATGCAACTCTCGAACTAGTTCCTGAGAAAAATGCACGCCTTTCCAATGATAAAGCCCTCCATGCTCTGTGTCTAGCGCTTTCACCTTTTGAATTCGCAATAATTTCAAACAGTGAATCCGCTAAAGAAGCGTGGCAAATTTTGGAAACAACATATGAAGGCACTAAACTTGTTAAATCTACCAAACTTCAAATGTTGATTTCCAAATTTGAAGAAATTAAGATGTTGGAGGATGAGACATTTGGAGAATTTTACTCCAAGATGAGCAACCTAAGAAACCAAATGGTGAGTCTTGGGAAAATCGTCTCGGATGTAAAACTCATCCGCAAAATTCTAAGATCTTTGCCTGAGTGTTTCAGGATCAAGGTAACCACAATTGAAGAGAGCAAAGATCTGGAAGAAATGAAGATTGAAGAGTTGGTGGGTGATGAGTGCCAAATATTGTGTATTTGGACCCCTTGATTTGCACTAGTTAGACCTTTAGCCTTGTTATTTTCTAATGTTTTGGTTAGTTTTTGTGTTTTCTGTTTCTGTAAGGACAATAAGAGAGGAATGGCAAATTTCATAAGAAGATAACTGGAAATTCGAAGACCCTGACAAGTCGATCGATCGAACTTAAAATTCGATCGATCGAATATTTGCCCGAAGTCGATCGATCGAAATAAAAGTCGATCGATTGAATTTTCCCAGAAACTGCTTTTGCAGAGCGCGCCAGAACGCCCAATCAGAAGCCAAAAAGCAGTCCTCCCTCTGATTTCCGCTGCAGAACACGCTGGTTTCGTGTTTGTGGTTGTCTCTAGCTGCAGAGGAACCCTAGACGAGGGTAGAGGAGTCATTTCTTGCCATGGCTTGCTTCTATAAAAGCCATAGCCATCCCCTTGTTGGGAGAGTAGTAGAGAGAGTAGGAGAGGAAAGAATAGAGCAGAAACTCTGTAGTTAGTTTTAATTTCGTGCTTATTGTACTGTAATTCAGTAGTTTATTTTCAGAATACTTTCTCTTTGTAGAGCTTTTCTTTCATTTCCATGGTTGTTCATCATTTTCTTGTGGTGTTCTTAGTCATGGAAGGCTAGTAACCTCAACTAGGGTTGAGGATGAAACCTTTCCATTGATGACACTCACAACCTTGCTGTACCACTTGCACATTTAATGATATATCATGTTAGTTGTTCAAGTTCCATTCATTTAAAGCTTTATCTTTTGCAATGAATGTGGTTAGTGGTGGATAGAGGACATTTTATGTGTTTCAACCGACTAATACATTGTTTTATCGGTTTGAATGATGATATCCATTGTGATTGAATGATACATTGGATGTTTTGATTTCAATCGGTACTCTTTGTGATTTGTCAATGTGTTGGATTTATTTAATGGTTCTTAGGTTTATGGTTAAGAAACTTGAATAACACCCTAAGCTTAATGTTCTTTGGGTGTCAAGTGGAAACCAAGAGTGTGAGTTGTAGGATTTGGTTTGGTGGATTCCTTAACCTTAGTTCCTTTTATTTTACATATTTCATTACATCTCTTTCATTTAGTCTTTTGTTCTTGAATCAAGTCTCAAACCTTTGGAACTAGGTTAAAATGAGGTTGATTAAGCAAGATACCAATATTTGACCATTTCCCTGTGGGATCGACCTCGCCCTTGCATAACATTATATTGCAAAACGATTCGTGCACTTGCGAGTACTATTTAAAACACACATCAGTGGGATTTCTTCAAACTTATGAGTTATCCTTGCCCCAAGTTAAGAAGCTAAAAACCATTGCTCTGAAAGCTTCCAAGAAGAAGGTCAAAGTCTCATCTGGAGATGAATCTGAGGATGAAGAAAAAGCTGTGACCATGCTAGCCAAGAACTTCAGAAGATTAATGAGAAATGAGCGGTTCAAAAAGAAATTTTCCGAAAAAATGAAGAAGGTCCCCAGAGAAGTTGAACCTGAGGAAGCCGAGAAGAAAGATCCCTGGGGCCCAAGATGTTATGAATGCTTAGGGTTTGGGCACATCCGAGCCGATTGTGGGAATCTTAAGCAAGGTAAGGGGAAGGCTTATAACGAGACTCTCAATGATGAGTCCGAAGAAGAAGAAGCTCCTGAGCAAGAAAAATTTCTAGCCATTGTGGCTCCACATGTCGAAGAAGAAGATTCTTACTCAGAGCATAGTGATGATGGGGAAGAACTCAAGGAGGCCTATAAAACCCTCTATATAGATTTCGAAAAGCTGAGGGAAGGTTGCAAGCAGCACATTCATGATCTGAACAGTTTGCAGACTGAGAAGAGTTCATTGCTGTGCAAAATACAAGAGCTAGAGGAGACGCTACTAGAGACACAACTTCAATTAGAAAGAGTCATTGATAAAAAGCTAACTCACATGCTATCTATCTAGAAGAGCCCAACCGACAAGACTGGTCTAGGGTATGTAGCTCGTCATTCTGATACTCCCTCTACTTCCAGGACAGTCTTTGTTAAACATGCAGTCCCAGAGCCTCCCCCCACCGTTGAAGATAAAGGGAAGGACAAAATTGATGGAGATGTTCTAGGCACTCAGAAGTCTCCTTCCATCATAAAATCTCCTATATGCCATGACTGATGTCTAAGTGGGCATGTTCGACCTCAATGCTCCCTTCTTAAAGCACAAAAAGCAAAGGGCAAGATAGGATTGCCCAAACAAACAAATTATGGCACAAGACCTCTGGCCTAGCATTAGACTCTATGGTATCAGGCTCCCTATCATGCTCCATGGAATCAAGCACCAAGGCATCAGGCTCCTCAATATCAAGTTCCTTGGTTTCATGCATCACGATACCAAGCATCTTAGCATCAGTGGCCTCAACAGAGATTTGTGCCTGCCAATCATAGTGGAAAATCCAAGACCAAATGCAAGCACTTTAAAAGGTCGCAGAAGGTGGAAGATGATCAATACTGCATGGAGCCACCTATTTGGATCCAAAGCATGATGAAGTGGATGGGTTAACAGATGAAGTCCTGCCAGTAACCACCCACAGGAAGGCAGGCTTGGGTCAGAAAGAAGGAAGACGTTCAACCCATGAGGGGGAATAGACTCACCTAGTTGGTGAAGGTACTCATGCCTAGGGTTTGGTTCCCAATCCTAAGGCATCGGGTTAGATTGCTTGATTCTTACTTGATAAATTCTGTGTTTACTGTGCAATCTGGGAACCATCTTTTTGCCCCCTATTTCTCTTAAGAGAATATTACTGGTACTATCTGGGGAAGACAGAAAAAGCAAGTCGAGCAATTGCTTTTCTGTATTGGCAATATCGAGCTTACACAGGTTTGATCATGCCTTGCATGTTATATGATGTCATTTCCATATAGCATTTTGTTTTTAAAAAAAAAAAAAAAAAAAATTGGGGATGAAATTGCAAGAAATTTTTTCTTTTCTTGGCATGTCAGATATTGCTTGTGTTTTTACCTAATATCTTAATTCTTTATGCATTAATTTACTTTGCTTAGATATGATTGAGAGTTTATGACAATATTTGCCAAGTTTTTTTTCCTGTATATGCAAAAGTTGGATAGCTTCTTTCCTCATGCAATGAAAATGTACACTATCCAAGTCTCCCCTAAAGGTACATCTTTCATTCTTTGACTTTTTGCTTCTAGAAATTCTGAATAAGAGAAGAGGTTTTTCATAAGATAGTCAAATTGACCAAAATGCTAGTTGAATCGAGAACCAAAAAATTCTGGCACTCTCTCTAGGAAGCAGCATCAAAAGAATCAAGCAGTTATTCTTATGAATTCGGTCCTATGTATATTCACTGCTTATGTGCTGAATTAGCTATATACCTTGTCCTTCATGGTGCAAGTAAAATTTTACCTTGTCCTTCATGGTTCAAGTAAAACAATTGGGTGCTGCATCTTAGGGGGAGTGTATCAGATGAGGGTGGCTAGGCCCTAGTAATTAATAAGGTTTGACTTTTGACTAATCTTTCACTGATTTTCTCTCTTGTCTAAAAAATCTAGTTGCTTTTTGTCATATCAGTGAAAGTCATACCTTTTTGGAAAAGTCTTCACACACACACACGCATTGCATGAGTTGAGTAATCTATTGAAATTTTTTGACAACAGGAAAATTCTTATGCTGATTGAACTCTGAACTCTCTTTTATATCTCTGCATAGTTTTGAGATTTTATTTGATTGTTTTATCAATTGATTGTACATGCGTGTTCTGAAGCTGACTTTAGGAAAAATAATTTTTGCAAATTTTCCCTCAGTTTTTGTCTTTTCAGTGTGAAGCGTCTGGACGACCTCTCTTTGATTCCGGACGGGTGTGGCTCAGAAGGCCGGATGGTAATGTTACACATCCAGACGCGCGCGACTCCGATTGCCTGTGTTGTGTACACCATGCTGGTCAGATTATTCTATGCCTTCCTCGAGGTGGTTTAGGATGATGACCGCATGGTAGTGCTTCAGTCCACTATGGATGGGCATACTATCACTATTAATCCCAGATCATCAGTCAGTTCATAGGAGTTCCTGTTCTCCATATCACTAGCAGCCTGTACAATGAGGTGGTCATACCTCCTTCTTTGGATGATCTCAGAGAATTTTTTCATGCTGTTCCTCTAAGAGAGGAGTGCGTCACCACCATCAGGATCAGTGCCTTATCTGCCCCACACCGCATGCTCTCCAAGATTGTCCAGCATAACCTTTGGCCTATCGTTAGGCGCAGTGACCTGATATTGAAGAGGGCCTAGTTCGTATATGCCATCAGTCTTCGCTTGCCTTTTTGTGTGTGCAAGCAGATTTTAGGCGTTATTCTGGAGGCATGTGATGAGGGCAATACCGGTCTATAGGGACAAGTTCAAGAACAGATTTATAGCATAAAAGCAGTGGATCTTTTTATTTATCCATATTTATTCAATTTTGAATGCTGCTTTTTATCACTTGGTGCTGCAACCTAGAAAGAATGCCAAAATTTATGGGTTCTAGGTTCAACTAGTGAGTAGGTCAATTTGACCATTTTAGCAAAAAAAATCTCTCATTAGAATTTCTAGAAGCTAAAAGTCAGAGAGAAAAAATGTACCTTAGGGAAACTTTGGATAGTGTACAATTTTTCATCGCATGAGAAAAGCAACTTTCTAGCATTAAGATGCACAAGAAAGCTTAGCAGATATCAGACATTAACTCTCAATCATATATAAGCATATTCAACTAATGCACAATGAACTGAGATATTAGGCAAAAACACATACAATATCCGAAGGCTATCAAAAAAAATAAAAATTCTACATCTTCTCCCCTAATTTTTTTTGTTTTTTTTGAAAAATAAAAGCGGAAAAACAACAAAGACATGCTTAAAAGGAAAAGAACATATGTCTAGACAAAGCATGTAGGTAAGAGCAAATGATAAGTCTTGAATTATTCTATTCAAGACCCCTTAATTTACATTTGTTAGACCTAGTTCTTGTTGTATATATAACGTTTTGTTGTAGTTTATCGTTTTGTCTTATTTTCAGGTCTTAATTGAAATCTAATTCAAAACACTTGAATTAGACCTGAAAATACATCAAGGGTATTTTAGTCATTTCCAGAGTTCGATATTGTTGTTGTTAGCTGAAGAATTGACCAAGGCAATTCGATCGATCGACTTTATAATCGATCGATCGAAGTTCATCAGTCGAAGAAAAGTCGATCGAGTCAAACTCGATCGATCGGACTAAGACAAGCCCGACTGCGATCGAGCGAAATGCGATCGATCGACTTTATAATCGATCGATTGACTTTATAATCGATCGATCGATTTCTCCGTCTTCCAGAAAATCAGATATTTCAAGATCTTTTGATTTCTTTATGCAATTCAAATCATAAGTTGGATTTTGTGCACAGAAATGGACGCCGACCAGCTCTGTTTGTGTGGCTAGAATTAATTCTTGATGGTCTTTTGTAAATCCAATTCTCTATATATATGAGATTGGGGATTTAGGTTAGAGGATGCATCTTTTGGGGTTTGTTCAGATTTTCTCAGGTGTATCACTTTAATTTCTCATGTTTTAGTTTACTTTGATGCACGTTTTCTGGGTTTAATTCCAGAGAGCAATTTCTTCTTCTTTTTCCCTTTTGTTCTTCATGTTCTATCTTAGGTTTTTCTTCCTTTTTGTAATCCGAATTTCATAATTCTAATATAGTTGTTTTGAATTCGTTTTCTACTTCTTTTCTTTATTGTTTTCATAGATTTCATGCTTAGATTAGTTTAATTCATGTCTAGCTAAATTCTATCTTAGGATTTGATGAAAATCCAATCCAAAAACCATGAAGTGTTCTTGAGGTTCTTAGGATTTTCTTTAGATGGTTGATGATTGTTAAGGGCTAGAGGATCTCAAAACCCATGCTAAAAGGTTTTGTTTTCAAGATTCCAATCTAATTATTCATGAAAAAGAGTTAAACTTGTCTATGAGTTTTCTTAGATTTCTTGAGTAAAAACAACGTTCTTGGAAACAAGAACGATGTCTTTTGCAATTATGCTATTTGACATGATGTGTGATTTCTCATTAGTCACCTTATAGGGTATGCTAGGGAACACTAACCATTTCACACCTTTGGTAGTCTAAAATGTTTTTCAATTGTAGTTTAAACTTTATGTGAAATGGTTTGGTGTGAAACTAGATATTTTATTCATTGTGGCCTAATTAGGGTTTTCATGTATTGTGTATACTTATTAGGATGTGTTGTAGAGTAGTAAGCTAGGGAGCATTAATCACTCCACACCTTTCGTAGTGTAAACGTTTTTTCAATTATAGACTAATCTTTACGTGGAGTAGATTAATGTAAAACTAGGTGCTTTATAACTACGTCTTAACGAAAGTGTTTTCACGTCGAGGTCGTCGTAATGGTTGACGCCCATTACGCGCTCATATCATGCATGTTAGGAAGAACCATATAGACTTTAAGCATTCATTGGTTGAGGATTGGATAAGATCAATACCCTAAGTTTTCTCTTAGTTTGTTTTCATTTTCCGCTTTCATTCCTTCATTTTATTGTTGTAGCTTCAATTCTACAACACTTGCTTTTATTTTTATCTTTAAGTTAAGTTAGATACGCTCTTTAATATTCCGTTATGCAAAACAACCAATAATCTCTGTGGTTCGATCACCCTTACTATAGTACAATTGATTCGTACTATTGTGAGTGGTAAACTTATAAATGTAAAATCCACGTAGCCGGTTAGCCCGCTACCAGCAAACTTGTCCTCAGGGAGAGAGGTTTAACTATACCAAGACAGAAAAGCAGTGACATGCTTCCTCTGTTATCCCTAGAATGTACCAGCATAAAATTCTCAAAGCAACTAAGAGAAAAACTAGGGATAGTAAATGTGGTTCCTCAAACAAAATGCAAGGCAAAAATATGATATATAAGATATGACAATCAATGCAATGCAAACATACCTAGTATGCACTAGGATTTAGGAACCCAAATCCTAGGCATGGTAAGACTTCACCTCTACTAGGTGAGTCCACTCCCTTTCAAGGGTAGACATTCCTGACCCATACTTGCTTGACCCGTGACGGTGGTATGCAGGTCTTGTTCATGTTGTCCATTCTTCTTAGCATACATTGCATTAAGCTTAGCAACCCTTCATAGCCATGGTTGCTAATGGGCTTCTACGGCTTTCTATTGTAGCACCTTGATTTGTTCTTCGTTGATTTGCCTTTCTGATTGGTAGGAACCAACTTCAGCTGTCGCTGCTGATGCCGTGGAGCCTAGAATGAAGTCGGAGGTAGAGTGCCTGATGTAGTTCTTGTTGGCAGCTCCTTCTAAACCTTCGACTTCTGAGCTTGAAGATGTGGACATTTAGGTCGGATGTGACCGGTGATGCCGCAGTGATGACAGGTGGGCAGGCTTCTTTTTTTGGAATGCTGCTTGACTTTCTCTGCAGAAATATGATTAGCATTTGTACAAATAATATTGCCCTTACCTTTTATATATTTCCTAAAAAATTAAAATGACTTCTAATATAAACAAGTGTGTGCAAAGATTTGTGCAACAAAATATCAACAAACAGAAATAAAGGCTACAGATATTTTGTTAACGAAGTGGAAACTCAGACAAGAGAAAAACCACTCCGGGGCAGACAAAACCAGGATATCCATTAGTTAGAAGACAAGACTAGTTACAAAGTAGTAGCACTCACATACCCCTGATACAATGGTCGTATCTTGAACTCTAACGTGTAACCCAACACGAACGCCTCCCAACCAGGTCTCCTACCTGAAGGGGTCATCAATGGAATCCTTTACCTTAGGGTCATCCCCTAAGATAGAATTTAGATCAGCGCAACAACAATTCTACAATATAAAACTCTAAGCATTAAGGAATTCAGTACCGAATTCTTACAGTTCTCGAACATAAGGACCTCTATTTATAGGCTGTAGGTTTAAATGAGCGTCTGGCTTGATAAACCTAGGTGCCATCCGAACGGTAGACATAAGGCGTCCGGACGGACAATTGTGTGGTCGGCTTTCCAAAATTTTGCTTGTTAGTTTGTAATTGGCTTCATTCTATTGGACAAAATCATTTCTTTGTAATGATGCTTTTAAACAGGGTTCCGCTATTCAAAGTGCTTCAAGAGGATTCTGCACAATCTAGAAGTCAAAAATACCGGATCCCTTGCAGCCGTCGGGACGTCGTGATATACTGTCTGAATGCCCAACTGTCCGAAGCATCATCCGTTCGGACGACTAGAACTTTCCGTCCGGACCTTCCTCTGTGTCAAGAAGCTTTAAACTACTCCAGCTTGCATCCGTCCGGACGTTTCAGCAGCACGTCTGGACGACACTCAGTGTTCGAACAACTATGGGATTTCCTTTCAAAACACAGATATGGGAAGATCGCTGCAACCGTCTGGACGATGTGGATTCCCGTCCAGACACGTTCATCCATAAGGCAAGTATAGCATTCAAAATTTAGACGTTCGGACGCCAGTCGTCATGGTCTGGACGTACGAACTACTGATATGGTAATTGCGTGCATCTGATCAACCGTCTAGACGGCCATTCCTTTGGTCCTGATGCGCGAAGCCTTAATATGGAAATTGCGCGCAACTGAAGTGCGACCGTCCGTACGACAGGGCACCATCGTCCAGACGCGGCTCAAATCAGGAAAGAATTTCAGCGAAATTTTGGAAAGCCAATCGCATAGTTGTCCGTCTGGATGCCCTTTTGTCTACCGTCTGGACGATGCCTAGGTTTTTCAAGCCAGACGCTCATTTGAACCTGTAGCTTATAAATAGAGGTCTCGAGGCTTGAGAACTACAAGAATTCGGTATTGAATTCCTTAGTGCTTAGAGAGTTAAATTGTGAAGTTATTGTACTGAGTAAGTCTATCTGAAGCCATTGTTGTGTGTGCTGTTGCTGCACTGATTTGAAGTCTATCTTAGGGGTTGGCTCTAAGGGAAAGGATTCCATTGAAGACCCCTTCAAGTAGGAGACCTAGTTGGGAGCCGTTCATGTTAGGTTACACGCTAGAGTGCAAGGTACGACCACTGCATCGGGGGTATGTGGGTGCTACTACTTTGTAACTAGTCTTGTCTTTCTGAATAGTGGATATCCTGGGTTTAGCTGCCCCGAAATGGTTTTTCTCATATTGAGTTTGATAAACGAAATTGACTTCTAAAAATAAAGTGTGTGCATAAGTGTCAACAAAAATTAAAGCACAGCAGAAAGTAAATGACACACAGATTTTTGTTGACGAAGTGGAAACTCAGTTAAGAGTAAAACCACTCCGGGGCAGCCAAACCTAGGAATTCCACTATTCAGAAGACATAGCTAGATACAAAACAGTAACACTCACATGTACCGATGCAGTGGTCGTACCTTGATCTCTGACGTGTAACCCAACACGAACGCTTCCCAACCAGGTTCACCTACCTGAAGGGGTCTTCAATGGAAATCCTTACCTTAGAGTCGACCTCTAAGATAGACTTCGGTTTACATCACAACACACTTGTAAAACGGCTTCAGAGGGATTGATGACTTCTCTGAGCTCTAATGGAATTCACACCGAATTGTTGTAGTTCTCAGTGCCTAGGGGCCTCTATTTATAGGCTAAGGGCTCAAATGATCATCAGGCAAAATATACCTGGGCACTGTCCGAACGGACAAATATGGGACAAGATTTTCCAAAAAATTCGCTGCGAAATCTTTCCTGTTTAAGGACATCGTCCAGACAGGATGGCACATCGTCTGGACGGTCGCACGTCCGCTGCAAGTAATTTCCTTATAAGGCACTCGAGCGTCCGGACCTCGGGGGATGAGCGTTCGGACGGCTATTCTTCAACACGCAATTTCCATATCGGTAATGCGTGCTTCCGGACCATGATAGGCAGTCGTCCGGACGGTTGAAGTCGAATCGGTAATTTCCTTCTTTGATGTACGTGCATCCGGATCACAGATGTCAAACGTCCGGACGGTCATATTTGAGTTGCGATTCTTGAGTTAAGGAGGCGCGCGTCCGGACGGGATACCACATCGTCTGGACGGTTGACTGATCTTCCCTTTCTTGGAACTTGCAAAGAAATCAGAAACAGATCGAGTACTGGGAGGCATCCGGATGTGCTGCTGAAACGTCCAGACGGATGCAAGCTAGCACAGAAACTTCTCGATACAGTATGGGGTCCGGACGGAATGAACCCTTCGTCTGGACGGATGATGCTGGTTTGTCTAGCGTCCGGACGGGATGACACGTCGTCCGGACGTATGGAACAGTGGACAGATGGGCGTCCGGACGGCTGACAGGGAACTTGAATTTCTTCTGACTTGCATACTCTGAATAGTGGAATCCCTGTTTACAGTATCTTTACACTTAAGTGATTTTGTCCTGACACAGAATGAGGCCAAAATACTAACAAACTCCCCCTTTGGCCATTCTGGGACAAAACTCACTTGACCGGTTTGGAAATACATTCCCGGTCCAAAATAAAAATTACTCCCTTTTTGTCACAAAGGGACAAAGGGTAAAACAGAGTAATAAAAACTAACTGTCATAAAAATTACTACCCCTAACGGTCTCAGAAGGATGCAGGAAACAGAGTAATATATATCCAAAAAGTTTTAACAAAGCAGAAATTGTCTCAAAATAACAAAAGACAATAAAAAGTCTACAAACATAAGAGGGAATCAAATATCCTCAGGCATGGGTAAAATCCCATCTGCAACATCCTCATCATCACTGCTGCGAGGATGATGATACTTCAGGCACTCCTGAAGGTCCAGCTGGTTCTGCTCCACGCGCCTGTCGATAGAGTGCACGGCTAGCTGCATGGATGAGATGGACTGCTGCATGGAACACATAGACTGCTGCATGGAGGACATAGACACCTGCATGCTGCTCATCCCTCCCTGAAGTGCAGCAAGAGCCTCCATAATCTGAGCATAATTCACCTCCGGCTTAGATGGCGGAACAGTATGTGAGGATGAAGCCATAACTGGAAAGCCGACTGGCATAGCATTAGGTGGAGGCACCTCATCGTCAGAGTCATCTCTCCGTAGCTGCGCATTAGACTTCATCAATCTGCTTATTGATGGGCTGCTGGATTTTCAACTTCGGTTCGCATTGACATTGATGCCCGACTGAAGAATAATTTGAGTGAGAAGGCAGCCAACGGAAGACCAGCAGTGCTCTCATCACGGGCCTCTATCATAACCCCTAAAATGTGCTTGCATAGGCAGAAAGGCAAGCGGAGGTGGATTGCATAGGCAAACTGGGCCCTTTTTAGGATCAGATCATTGCGCCGGGTAACAGGCAAGATGTTCTGCTGAATGATCTTGGCCAACATGCGTTGGGTGGATGACAGGGCACCAATCCGGATGGTAGTAGTGCGCTCCTCACCTTGGGGAACGGCTCGGAAGAATTCCCTGAGATCATCCAGGGATGGTGGAAGCACCACCTCATTGTATGGGCTGGCCGAAATCTCGAGCACTGGGACTCGGATGATGTGACTGATGACCTGAGGATCAACAGTGATGAGATGGCCTGCAACTGAGGACTGAAGCACCACTCCACGATCATCATTCTGCACCACCTCCAGGTTGGCGTAGAACAGCTTGACCAATCTGGTATACACCACACAAGCATAGCTGTGGAGATATCGCCAATTGTACATCTGGATGATGTCAAGTATGTTGTCCAGCGGTGGCACCATGATATCAGCCCGAAGAACGTTCCGCTCAGCAATGACGTAGCGGTTCATAATTTTGGCCTGAATTGCAGCCCTATCTTCCACAAGCCTCTGACGGACCCTGCGGGGTGGATTGCCGGCAGACATGTTTCTGCAAAAGATCCACAAGAATTTTCCAAAAAAAATATTCCAAAAATATTCTTGTTAGGATAACAAAAATTTGGCAGAATAATAGCAGTAAAAAAAAGAACTTGTGAAAATAAATACAAAATAATATCACAACTAAGTCCAAGAAATTTCAACATGGCAGATATATGCGTCTCATATTCCAAAAATAAATAATATTCTAACAGTTTTTTTAAAAAAAAACTGAAGAGATAAAGGCTGAAAATCAATACCTGGAATATGAGAAAAATGCAAAAAGCCAAAAACTCACAAAAAGAGAACTCACAAACAACCAAAAGTGAGATTGAGTGGGGTATAGTGAGAATGCGGCGAGCAGGGGAATTTATAGCCTCTGTGGAGTCCCCGTCCGGACGGTGGATTGATGACGTCCGAATGCTCACTGCCTCGGAAAGGAGCAGACTGGTCGCGTGCGTCCGGACGATATAAAGAGACCGTTCGGACAATGATGACAGCGCGCATTCGGACTCCATCAGGTCCTGTTCGGACATGTGGGCTCCATCCCCATCCGGACTCCAAGAGAGTGCCGTCCGGATCACCAGTCCGTCCGGACATCAATGTAGACCGTCCGGACGCTCCACACTAAAATACCAGAAAAAATTAAGGAAAATTTTACAGAGATCAATTTTCTCAGGTCAGTGTTAGAACACGCATGTATAATCAACTGATAACACAATCAGAAAGCATCTCAAAACTTAACAGAGATATAAAAGAGAGTTGAGATTTCAATTAGCACAAGTAATTTTCCTAATCATAGAAAAGTCAAATAGACAACTCAACTCAAGAAATGCGTGTGTGTGTGGAGACTGAACCGACAAGGTTTGAAAAATCATGACAAGAGCAACCGGATTTCCTAAAGACGAGAGAGAATCTGTGACAGATTAGCCAAAGGTCAAACCTTACTTTTACTAGGGTCTAGCCATCCTCATTTGATACACTCCCCCTGAGATACAGCACCAAATTGTTTTACTTGTACCATGAAGGACAAGATAAATTTTTACTTGCTCATAGAGGGCAAGGTATATTGCAAATTCAGTACAGAAGCAGTGAATAGACAATTTTAAAGCACAAAATTCATACGAATAACTGTTCAATTCTTATGGTGCTGTAAGCTAGAGGAAATGCCAGAATTTTTAGATCCTAGGTTCAACTAGCCTGTGGTCAATTTGACCATCTTATCACAAACCTTTTCTCTTAGTCAGAAATTCTAGAAGCAAATAGTCAGAGAAGGAAATATGTACCTTTAGGGAGTCTCGGATAGTGCACTTTTTCATAGCATGAGGAAAGGAGCTATCCTTCTTTTGCATAAACATGAAAATCACTTGGCCAAAATAGTCATAAAACTCTCAAATACATCTAAGCAAAGTATTGATGCTCACAGAATTGAGATATCAGGTGAGAATACATGCAATATCTAATAAGCCAAAAGAAAAATAATCCTGCAAATTCTCCCAATTTTTTTTTTTTTTTTTTTTTTTTTTTGTTGAAAACAAATAAACAGAAAAACAACAAAGACATGCTTATGGAAAAGGAAATGACATCTAATCCAAGCATGTAAGGTAAAGCCAAACCTATCCTTATGGAGAGAGGTTTAGAAATACCAACACAGAAAAGCAGCCGCCCGACGTGCTTTTAACTGTCATCCCCAAAGATATATCTGCAGAAGCTTCTCAAGATAACAAGAGAAAATATGGGGATAAAATAAACAGTTCCTCAAACAGAATGCAAGGCATGAATAAGATATGACAAGGTAGACAATGCAATGCAAACATACCTGACATGCACTAGGATTTAGGAACCAAAATCCTAGGCATGGGAGACCTCACCTACTAGGTGAGTCCACTCCCCCTTAAGGGGTGAGTTGTCTCATCCTTCCTTACCCATACCTTCTTTACCTGTGAGGCAGGGGTGTGAGCCATGTCCCAATTGATCAGTCTAACTAGGACATTCTTCACCATGTTGACAAGCCCTTCATTGGTCTGATTCTTCTTGGGCTTGTGAGGCTTCACTTTGAAGCATTCAGCTTTGATGTGGCCATACTTACCACAGTGATAGCATGAGGGAGAATCCCTTTGAGGATAACGCCGTTGTTGCCGAAAAACATGATGAGGCTTAGAAAGTTTATAGAGATAGACTTACCTGTCTTTTGCTCTGTTTTCCTGATCCAAGGCTGCTGATGTCGGATCTGAGGACAGTGTGGCCTGATGTGTCCAGAGAAACCACAATGATAGCAGGTAGGCTGACTTCGTTTGCTGAAATGCTTCTTGAAGGGCTTTGCAAATTTAAGATTAGCATTTTCACAAACAATAAAGTCCTTACCTCTTTTAGATATATGCCTCCTATGGGGCGGGACATATTTATCTGAAGAGGTTTTTTCAATAACGCCCTGTTTAGAATCCTGCTTCTTCCAAGGTCTGTGGGATTTTAACAGATAACGCTTTGGTCTGATATGACCAACCTTCCCACAATGATGACACATAGGAACAAACTTACCTTGTGTTCCCAAATCCTTGGAGTTAGGCTTCACACAATTATTCAAGCAAGAATTTTCAGAACAAGCTGCATTTACTATCACAGGCTTAATATCAACAGCATCTAATTCAAAGTTAGAAATATGTGAAGTAGAAGCACTCAAATCATCAACAATTAAACCAGGCTTGCTCGAAATATCTGAATGAATACACAACATGCTTTTCAAGTTATCACTTGAGAATTTTTCCAAGAGATTTTTAGATTCCTTTAATTTATTCTCAAGTGTATCAATAATGTTAAATAGCATGGTATTTTCAGATCTCAAAGAGTCAATCAAAGCAAGTGATTCAGACAATTGCATAATTAATGACTCTTTTTCTTGCTTCACCTTTTTAAGCTCTTTATGTGAAATTTTAGAATGTTTAGCATTCTTAAATTTATTAAAAACCTTAAAGAGCTTAATATCAGAATCCTCATTTAGATAACTGAGAAGAATTCATGATGAAAGGTGTAAACAAAAAAATAGAAGTCACAAAGAGATGAGGATCACACTCAGGAAATAAATCCTAAACAGAGTGTACCCGCTCTGATACCAATTGATAAACGAAATTGACTTCTAAGAATAAAGTGTGTGCATAAGTGTCAACAAAAATTAAAGCACAGCGGAAAGTAAATGACACACAGATTTTTGTTGACGAAGTGGAAACTCAGTTAAGAGAAAAACCACTCCGGGGCAGCCAAACCTAGGAATTCCACTATTAAGAAGACATAGCTAGATACAAGACAGTAACACTCACATGTACCGATGCAGTGGTCGTACCTTGATCTCTGACGTGTAACCCAACACGAACGCTTCCCAACCAGGTTCACCTACCTAAAGGGGTCTTCAATGGAACTCCTTTCCGTAGAGCCGACCTCTAAGATAGACTTCGGTTTACAACACATCACACTTGAAAAACAACTTCAGAGGGATTGATGACTTCTCTGAGCTCTAATGGAATTCACACCGAATTGTTGTAGTTCTCAGTGCCCAGGGGCCTCTATTTATTGGCTAGGGGCTCAAATGAGTGTCAGGCAAAATATACCTGGGCACCGTTCGGACGGTGGACATGGGCTGTCCGGACGGACAACTGTGCGACAAGATTTTCCGAAAAATTCGGGGAGAAATCTTTCCTGTTTAAGGACATCGTCCAGATGGCTATTCTTCAACACGCAATTTCCTAATGCGCGCGTCCGGACCATGATAGGCAGTCGTCTGGACGGTTGAAGTCGAATCGGCAATTTCCTTCTTTGATGCACGCGCGTCTGGACCACAGATGTCAGACTTCCGGATGGTCATATTTGAGTTGCGATTCTTGCCTTAAGGAGACGCGCGTCCGGATGGGATACCACATCGTCCGGACCGTTGACTGATCTTCCCTTTCTTGGAACTTGGAAAGAAATCAGAAACTGATTGAGTACCGAGAGGCGTTCGGATGTGCTGCTGAAACGTCCTGACGGATGCAAGCTGGGACAGAAACTTCTTGATACAGTATAGGGTCCAGACGGAATGAACACTTCATCCGGACGGATGATGCTGGTCTGTCTAGCGTCCGGACGGGATGACACATCGTTCGGACTTATGGAACAGTGGACAGATGGGCGTCCGGACGGGATGGCTCGATCGTCCGGACGGCTGACGGGGAACTTGAATTTCTTCTTACTTGTAGACTCTGAATAATGGAATCCCTATTTACAGCATCTTTACACTTAAGTGATTTTGTCCAGACACAGAATGAGGCCAAAATACTAACAGAGTTTCCACTTCGTTAACAAAGTTCTTGTGTCTTTTATATTCCACATTGATATTATTTTGTTAACACTTTGTACACACAGCTACTTGCTTTATATTAGAAATCATTTTAATTTTTCATCATTGAAATTCTTTCCTGATTTGAACCACATCCGAACGATGTTGCCCTGTCATTCGGACAGTCGTACCTCAACTGCATGCAATTTCCTTATCAAGGCTTCGCATGTCTGGACCAAGGGAATGGTCGTCTGGACGGTTGATTAGATGCACGCAATTTCCATATAAGTAGCTCAAGCGTGCGGACCATGAAAGCTAACATCCAGACGTTTGAATTTTGAATGCTCGACTGGCCTTATGGATGAGCCCGTCCGAATGGGAATCCACATCGTCCGGACAGTTGCAGCGATCTTCCCATATTTGTGTTTTGGAAAGAAATCCCATAGCTGGTCAAACACTGAGTGTCGTCCGGACGTGCTGCTGAATCGTCCGGACAGATGCAAGCTGGAGTAGCTCGAAGCTTCTCAACACAGAGGAAGGTCCGGACAGATGATGCTTTGGATAGTTAGATGTCCGGACAGTATATCACGTCGTCCAGATGGCTGCAAGGGATTTGATTTGTCTGACTTGTAGACTGTGCATAATCTTCTAGAAGTCTTCTGAATAGTAGAATCCCTGTTTAAATGCATCATTACAAAAAGTGATTTTGTCCAACAGAATGAAGCCAATTACAAACTAACCAACTCTCCCTTTGGCCATTCTGGGACAAAAATCACTTGACCGGTTATAAATACAATCCCGGTAAAAAATTACTCCCCCTTTTTGTCATAAAGGGACAAAGGGTAAAACAGAGTAATAAGAACTAAACACACAATAATTACTCCTCCTAAATGTCTTAGACGGACAAGGGTAAACGGAGTAATAACATCCAAGATTTTAACAAGTGTAGCAAATTATCAAAAAGATAAACAAAAAGTCTCAAAATACAACTAAGCAAACAAAAATCAAGATGCATCCATAGGTGCATCATCCTCATCATCACTGCTAGACGGATGATGATGCCTGAGACACTCTTGGATGTCTAGCTGGCTCTGCTCTACTCGGAGGTTGATCGAATGAACCTCTTGCTATAGAGAGGAAAGAGTCAGCGCATAGTGCTCATGCCACTCTGCAATGTAGGTAAAGCCTCCAAAATCTGAGCATAGTTGGTATCCTGTTGTTGAGGAGCAGTATGTGAAAAGGATGCCATGTTAGGAACTGATACATGGATGGGAGGAGGCTGTGGAGCATCATCCATATCATCACGCCTTAGCTGGGCGTTAGAATTTATCAGCGTCTGCTTGTTGATGGGATCCTAAATCTTCATTTTTGGTTTTTCTGTGATGCCAATGCCTGATTGTAAGATAATCTAAGTGAGCAAGCAACCATAAGGGAGACCAGTATTGCTCTCATCATAAGCCTCCAAAATAACCCCCAAAATATGCTTACAGAAGGGCAAGCGAAGGCAGATGACATATACGAATTGGGCCCTGTTCAAAATCAGATCATTGCGTCTTACAACGGGCCAGAGATTGTGCTAGACAATCTTCGCAAGCATGCGGTGTGGAGCAGTCAGGGCACCAATCCTGATGGAAGTGGCACGCTCCTCTCCCTGAGGCACAGCCTGAAAGAACTCTTCTATATCATCCAAAGACAGAGGCAAGACTACCTCATTGTACAAGATGGCAGACTGCTAGAGCACAGGAACCCCAATGATCTGACTGATGATTTAAGGATCAACCGTAATGACGTGAACATCCACAGAGGACTAAAGAACCAGCCCACAGTTATCATCCTGCATGACCTCAAGATTTTCATAAAACAACCTGACCAGCCTGGTAAGTACAACGCAGGCCTAGTTGTGAAGGTATCCCCAGTGGTAGGTCTGGATGATATTGTGAATGCTGTCTAGAGGTGCCACCATGATGTCTATACGAACCACGTTCCATTCAATAATGATCATTTGGTTCATGATTTTGGCTCTTAGGGCTGCCATCTCTCTTTCTGTCCTCTGTCGGACCCTGTGTTGTGGACTATCAGCAGACATGTTTCTGCAAAAATAATCAACCAGATTTGGCAAAAATAATCCAAAAAGAATATATTCTTGTTAGTTCCAAAAGAAAATCCGGCATTATAACTGCAGTAAAATGGACTTTTCCAAAAATTACAAATAGTAAATATCACAATACAGTCTACAATAATATCAAAACATATAATCCCAAGACAGCAGATATCATAAAATATGCACTTTATTATCTCAAAAACATTCCCCAAAGATAAAATATTCCAAGAGATAACAAAACACTAAAAGGAATAATAAGAGCCAAAAGAATTACCTGGAGAGAAGATAGTAATGCACAAAAGACAAAAAGAGTCGAGATTTTGCACTAACCCACGAGAAAAATGCACAAAATGACAGGAAAATCAATGAAAAATCGAGTGGGGTCAAAGAGATGCGGCAGCGGCTAGGGTAAAACATGATTTATAACCTGTGGGGTCCCGTCCGGACCCGCGTTGCCACATAAGCATACGATAGGCCGCACGAGTCCGGACGTGTAACCTTACCATCCGACCATCTGAGCCACATCCGTCCGGATGCAAGGAGAGACCGTCATGACGCTTCACATTGAAAAGACAGAAACTAAGGGAAAATTTGCAGAAATTATTTTTCCTAAAGTCAGCTTCAGAACACACATGTGTAATCAACTGATAAAGCAATCAAAAAGCATCTCAAAACTACACAGAGATATAAAAGAGAGTTCGGAGTTTAATCAGCACAAAGATTTTCCTGTAGAGAGAAAATTTAAATAGAATACTTAACTCATGCAATGCGTGTGTGTGTGAAGACTTTTCCCAAAAGGTATGAATTTCACTGATATGACAAAAGGCAACCAGATTTTCTAGACAAGAGAGAAAATCAGTGAAAGATCAGTCAAAAGTCAAACCTTATAAGGTACTAGGTCCTAGCCACCCTCATCTTATACACTCCCCTTAAGATGCAGAACCTAATTGTTTTACTTGTACCATGAAAGACAAGGTAAAATTTTACTTGCACCATGAAGGACAAGGTATATTGCTAATTCAGCACATAAGTAGTGAATATACGTACATAGCACAAAATTCATAAGAGTAACTGCTTTGATTCTTTTGATGCTGCAACCTAGAGAGAGTGCCATAATTTTTAGGTTCTAGGTTCAACTAGCATTTTGGTCAATTTGACCATCTTATCAAAAACCTCTTCTCTTATTCAGAATTTCCAAAAGCAAAAAGTCAAAGAAGAAAATATGTAAGGGGAGTCTTGGATAGTGTACATTTTCATCTTATGAGGAAAGAAGCTATCCAATTTTTGCATATATAGGAAAAACTTAGCAAATATAGTCATGAACTCTCAATCATATCTTAGCAAAGTAAATTAATACAAAAAGAATTGAGATATCAGGTAAAAACACAAGCAATATCTGACATGCCAAGAAAAGAAAAAATTTACTGCAATTTCTCCCTTTTTTATTTTTTATTTTTATTAAAAAAAATGCTATATGGAAATAGCATTATACAACATGCAAGGCATGATCAAACCTGTGTAGGCTCGATGTTGCCAATACAGAAAAACAGTTGCTCGACCTGTTTTTTTCTATCTTTCACATATAGTACCTGCAATATTCTCTCAAGAGAAATAGGGGGGAAAAATGGTTCCCAGATTGCATAGTAAGCACAAAATATAGCAAGTAAAAATCAAGCAATCAAACCTGATGCCTTAGGATTAGGAACCAAATCCTAGGTATGAGTACCTTCACCAAATAGGTGAGCCTATTCCCCCTCATGGGGTGAACGTCTTCCTTCTTTCTGACCCAAGCCTGCCTTCTTGTGGGTGGTTGCTGATAGGACTTCATCTGTTGACCCATCCCCTCCATCATGCTTTGCATCCAAATTGGTGGCTCCCTGTAGCATAGATCTTCTTCTTCTTTCTGTGGCCTTTTAAAGTGCTTGGATTTGTCCTTGGATTTGCCACCATTATTGGCAGGTTCAAATCGTTGCTGAGGCCACTGATGCTGAGGAGCTTGGTGCAGTGGAGCATGATACCATGAGGCTTGATGTTGAGGAGCCTGATGCTTGGACACTTGCTTCCATGGAGCTTGATAATGATCCTGATTCCATGGAGCCTGATTCTGGGTCAGAGGTCTTATGCCATAATTTACTTGCTTGGGCACTTCTTTCTTGACTTTCGCTTTCTAGGCTTTAAGGAGGGAGCATTGGGGTCAGACATGCCCATTTAAATCGCAGTGATGGCATATGGGAGATTTTCTAATAGTTGGAGGCTTTTGAGTACCGGAAACATCTCTTGAGATTTTATCATTCCCTTTTTCTTCAACAACTGGTGGAGGCTCTGGGACTGTAGGCTTAACAAAGACAATCTTGGAAGTAGAAGAAATATCAGAAGCAGGAGCTACTTACCCGAGACCAGTCTTGTCAGTTGGGCTCTTCTGAATTGACATCATGTGAGTTAGCTTTTCATCAGTGACTCTCTCTAATTGGAGTTGTGTCTCTAGGAGCTTCTCCTCAAGCTCTTGTATTTTGCGCAGCAATGAACTCTTTTCAGTTTCTTAACTATTCAGATCATGAATGTCTTGCTTGCGCCCTTCCCTCAGCTATTCGAACTCCATATAGAGGGTGTTATAAGCCTCCTTGAGTTCTTCCCCATCATCACTGTGCTTTGAGTAAGAATCTTCTTCTTCTACATGCGGAACCACAAGGGCTAGAAATTTCTCTTGCTCAAGAGCTTGTTCTTCTTTGGACTCATCATTGAGAGTCGCGTTTTAAGCCTTCCCTTTACCTTGCTTGAGATTCCAACAATCAGCCCGGATATGCCCAAACCTTGAGCATTCAAAACATCTTGGGCCTCTGGGATCTTTCTTCTCGGCTTCCTCAGGTTCAGCTTCTTTGGGACCTTCTTCAATTTTTTGGAAAACTTCTTTTTGAACCGCTCTTTTCTCATTAATCTTTTGAAATTTTTGGCCAGCATGGCCACAGCTTTTTCTTCATCCTAAGAGTCATCTCCAGATGAGACTTCGACCTTCTTCTTGGAAGCTTTTAGAGCAATGGTTTTCAGCTTCTTAACTGGGGGCAAGGATAGCTCATAAGTTTGAAGAGATCCCACCAGCTTTTCAATCTTTATTTCTTCAAAATCTTTGCTTTCTTCTATTGTAGTTACCTTCATCCTGAAATGCTCAGGCAAAGATCTTAGAATTTTACGGATGAGTTTTGCATCCAAGACGGTTTTCCCAAGACTCACCATTTGGTTTCTTAGGTCGCTTATCTTGGAGTAAAACTCTCCAAATGTCTCATCCTCCAACATCTTAATTTCTTCAAATTTGGAAATCAACATTTGAAGTTTGGTAGATTTAACAAGTTTGGTGCCTTCATATGTTGTTTCCAAAATTTGCCATGCTTTTTTAGCGGATTCACTATTTGAGATTCTTGCGAATTCAGATGGTGAAAGTGCTTGACAAAGAGCATGGAGGGCTTTATCATTGGAAAGTCGCGCGTTTTTCTCAGTGACTAGCTCGAGAGTTAAATCAGTTGGCTTAGTCCAACCAGTTTCAACAATATTCCAACAGTCAATAGATTTGAAAAAGAACTGCATACGAGCTTTCCAATAGCCATAGTTTGTATCATCAAATGTAGGAACAATATTAAGACTTTGAGACATTTTATCAAATAGAAGTCAGAAAGAGTAACACTCAAGAATTGAATCTAAAGAGAGTGTACCAAGCTCTGATACCAAATGAAAAATTCAAATGACTTCTAATATAAACAAGTGTGTGCAAAGATGTGTGCAACAAAATATCAACAAACAAAAATAAAGGAGACAGATATTTTGTTAACGAAGTAGAAACTCAGTCAAGAGAAAAACTACTCTGGGGCAGCCAAACCCAGGATATCCACTATTCAGAAGACAAGACTAGTTACAAAGTAGTAGCACTCACATACCCCTGATGCAGTGGTCGTACCTTGAACTCTAAAGTGTAACCCAACACGAACGCCTCCCAACCAGGTCTCCGACCTGAAGGGGTCTTCAATGGAATCCTTTACCTTAAGGCCAACCCCTAAGATAGACTTCAGATTAGCGCAGAAACAGCACACACAACAATGGCTTAAGAGAGACTAACTCAGCACAATAACTCTACAATATAACTCTCTTAGCACTAAGGAATTCAATACCGAATTCTTGCAGTTCTCAAGCCTAGGGACCTCTATTTACAGGCTATAGGTTCAAATGAGGGTCTGGCTTGATAAACCTAGGCGCCGTTCGGACGGTAGACATAAGGCATCTGGATGGACAACTATGCGATCGGCTTTCCAAAATTTTGCTGATATTCTTCCTTGATTTGAGCCGCGTTCGGACGGTGTTACCCTGTCGTCTGGACGGTTGCACTTCAGTTGCACGTAATTTCCATATCAAGGCTTCACGCATCCTTAGCAAGGGAATGGTCGTTCAGACGGTTGATCAGATGCATGCAATTTCCATATAAGTAGCTTGCGCGTTCGGACTATGAAGGCTAACTTCCGGACATCTTAATTTTGAATGCGCGACTTACCTTATAGATGAGCGCATCCGGACGGGAATCCACATCATCCAGACGGTTGCAACAATCTTCCCATATCTGTATTTTGGAAAGAAATCCCATAGCTGGTCGAACACTGAGTGTCGTCCGGACGTGCTGCTGAAACATCAGGACGGAGGCAAGCTGGAGCAGTTCGAAGCTTCTTGACACAGAGGAAGGTCTGACCGGAAAGTTCTCGTCGTCTGGACGGATGATGCTTTGGAGAGTTGGATGTCCGGACGGTATGTCACGTCGTTCGAATGGCTGCAAGGGATTCGATTTGTCTGACTTGTAGACTGTGCAAAATCTTCTAAAAGACTTTTAAATAGCAGAATCCCTATTTAAATGCATCATTACAAGAAGTGATTTTGTCCAACAGAATGAAGCCAATTACAAACTAACATCTCCTATGGGGAGAGACATATTTTGATGAGGAAGAGTCTTCAACTTCACTTTTCCTTAGAGCAATAACAATTTGGCCTAATATGACCAATCTTCCCACAATTATGACACTTAGGAATAAACTTACCTTGTATTCTTGATTCCTTGGAGTTAGGCATCACATGATTAATTAAGCAAGAATTATCTAAACAAGTTGTATCTTCTACCACGGGCTTAATATCAATAGAATCTAATTCAGAATCAGAAGCATGTGAAGTAGAAGTACTTAAATCATTAACAATTAAATCAGGCTTGTTAGAAATATCTGTATGAATACAAAGAATGCTTTTGAAATTATTACTAGTGAATTTTTCCAAGAGATCCTTTGATTCTTTTAATTTATTCTCTAGTGCATCAACAGTATCAAAAAGCATGATATTCTCAGATTTCAAAGAGTCAATCAAAACATGTGATTCAGATAATTGTAAAATCAAAGACTCTTTTTCTTGCTTAATCTTTTTGAGTTCTTTATTGGATTTCTTAAAGAGTTTACCTATCAAGTTGACGAAATGGAAACTCTGTGAAGAGAAAAACCACTCCGGGGCAGCCAAACCCAGGATATCCACTATACTGAAAATAAAGCTAGTTAGAAGACACTCGTACTCACATACCCTTATGCAGTAGTCATACCTTTAACTTCGACACGAAGCCCATCGTGAACGCTTCCCAACCAAGTCTCTTACTTGAAGGGGTCTTCAATGGATTCCTCTACCTTAGGACCGTTCCCTAAGATAGACTTCACACGAACTGTTGAGCACACACCAGCAACGGCTTGAGAGCTAGCGGATCTTCGATTCTCCCTAAACACCCTCTCTAAGCACTATGGAATTCGATACAAAATTCATACAATTTACAAGCCTAGGGCCCTTTATTTATAGGCTTACAGAAAACCTAAATCTTTTGAAATTCGGACTTTGCCTGTCGAGCGTCCGGACGGAAGTTAGTCACGTCTGGACGGTCTTTTGCAATCGCCATTCAAAAACAGCGCAATTCTACCCTTATAAGGTCCACATCCGGACGGCTTGGTTGAGTGTCTGGACGGTCTTCGCTATAACTATTTTCCCCATTTGAATGGAACTCTAGTATATTCTGAAATGCTGGACAGCGTTCGGACGTGTTGCCACGTCGTCCGAACGACTTGCAGAGACTTCCTTAAGAGTGTCGACTTCTAAAATCCAACTCAGTGTAGAATTATGATTGACCTAGCGTTCGGACGGTGTTGCTCTATCGTCCGGAAGATGTTAATGTAATCTGCTAAACATTGCGGGGTGTCCGGACACCTTCAAAGGCTCGTCCAAACGGTTGCACAGGAACCGGTTGATTTGGCTTGGAATTTGTAACGAATTTTCATGGACATTTTCTGGAAGCTTGTGATCAGTCACATGCTTTGAAATGAACATTGTCCAAATACATGAAGACTCTAAAGAAGAATCGATCATCCTGTTACTGTTAATTTGCAACCATTACATAAAGTGTTTTTGTTATCTAGAATGTAGCCAACATAAAATACTAAGAAAATGGAAAAGAAATTTTACAGTGTTTTTCCTGATCATTTGGATGTCCAACCAATCCCTTCCACCCTTTCTTCTTTAGAATTTGATAGCCCTCTGGAAGAATGTTTCGCCATTTCAGGGAGTCTACTTGCTTGCTTGGAAGGATCTTCTCAGGAAGATGGTTCCTAGATTGTGACCTTGTGTGCATAGATCCTAGACAAGTTTATAATAAGATGGCTCTTTAACGCATTGAAGAACTAAAGCTTGAGGCTCATGAAGTGTCTCAAGGGGGATGGTGATGAAGGAAGGAGATTCAGTACTCACTTCCTTTTCATTGGAGTTAATGGGGGCTCTAGTTGCTCAAAAGACTCCAAGTGCTTGTCTTTCTCTTCCTCCTTAGCTGCTGATGAAGATGTGTTAGGGAATGATATCTTAATGGTTTTCCCATTCTCAAGTCGTATCTTATGAGTGGAATCCAATAAGGCCTCAGCTTGCTCATGTATCATGTCAAGGTCCAAATCAAATTCGGGATGAGCAAAGCTCTCTTCCAAAGGATCTTCCAGACTTTGCTCATTAACAATCGCCTCAACAACTTCTTCACTCTCAAGTGTTGTGGTGGCTTGGACATGCTTATGATGAGGATTGCTGGAATCATTCTCATCAATCATGTATTGTCTTTCAACCATCAACTGACTCTAAAGCTTTTCTTCCTCCATTTTGTTTAACTCAGCAACCAGACAATCAAGCTGTCCTTCCAAACTTTCAATTGTTGAAGTGTTGGCCATAGTGGCATTCTATACGTCACTATTAGATTGGCCTGTGAGATGCATGAAGGCCTTGAGAGTGTCTTCCAATGATGACTTTGGTTGGGGCACTTGAATGGTGGATTGACGATTTCTCTCCATAAATACCTTCAGCATGTCTTCCAATAAAGATTGTTGAGGAAAAGGATCATATGATGAAGGATGAAGGACTTAGTTTTTGAACTGCGAATATTCAGGATGGTGCAATTCATGAAATTGGGAAACGTAATTTCCCATGGCTTGAGCTTGCCACGAGAAATCAGGATGGTTGCACTAGTCCGAGTTGTAAAAATTTGAATTTGATTCAAACCCTGGGTTGGAGACATTGATGTTCATTTACTCATATGAAAAATTGCAGAATTGTCCCCATGATCGACAATTACTAGAACTAAAATAAGAATTGGAGCAAAATGAACATGACCCATATGGGTAACAACTCATGTTTCACCCTCACTGATTAGTATGCAAATATCCCACGTAAAGCATGAACCATTCCTTTTTTTTTCTTTTTTAAAGAAGATAAAATAAATAAAAAAGAAAAGAAGAAAAACAAACAAGATAATATATAAACAAAAACAAAATACAAACAAAAACAAACCAAAAGGAAGTTGTAGCTTTTTTTAAAAAATTTTTAAACGGAACCATTTTTTTTTTACGAAGAGAAAATAAACAAAAATAAATAATATAAAATCAAAAATAAACACTAACACAAAAGCATAAAACTAAAAAAAAATTCCAAAAATTAAAAACTAAAACTTAAAAATTCATAAAACAGACCAAAAATAAGTTTGGCAAAATTTTTCAGGTACTGATTCGTTTTAATGCAGTCTGCGGATGTGCGCTCGAGCGCAAGATGGGTAGATGAAGTTTTGGCAGAACTGCAAAACAATGATAACAAAAAAAAAAACAAAAAAAAATCTTTTTTTTTTTTTTTTTTTGTTAAACAGTGAAATTGAAACAAATAAAAATAAAACAAAAAATTGCAAGAAGAAAAATAAAACAAAAGTCTACCTAAACTAGTAGAAAAATAAAATCAATTCCAACAAAAATTAATTTTCACAAATCTTCAAATTCTGCGGCAATGGCACTAAAAACTTGTTGCGAGTTTTAAAATACTCGCAAGCATACGAATCGTTTGCAATATAGTGTGTTCAAGTGCGAGGTTGAATCTACAGCGAATTGTGTTGCGAAAATTTATTTTATTTAAACTAGTCCTATTTTAACCTAGTTCCAATTTTTGGGTTTTAAAATAATAAACTAAATAAAACTGAATTAAAATAATAATAATAATAAAGAACTAAGGTTTTCAGAAGCTACCTCGCCATATCAAAGCAAATACTCTCATGTTTGTTCACACATGCGAATTGCAATAAAATCCTATGCATGTTCTAATTTTCAAAAAATTACGTATTGAAAGATTCAATGAATCCATCATTTCTACAAATCACAATGAATATCCAATTTAATTCAAAACTATCCAATGTATCCGTTTGATTAACAAATCACAATGGATATCCAAATTAAATAAAAAGATTCAATGTATTCGTTGGATGAAACACATTGAATATCCAATGTTTGCACATATATTAATCAAAACAATCAATTAAAAGAGTTTTAATCCTTTAATTGAATAGAAATGAACGTACATTCGGATCATACGAACAAAACTTAAAAATACAAAATCTAATCAATGGCGATGCTTCATCTTCAACCTTAGTTGAAGTTTTAGCCTCTCAAGAATAAAAATAAAATGCTAAACTTTATTAAAAACTAAGAGCCTTACAAAGAACAAAAGGAAACATACAAAGAAGAAGACTCTCGGTTGGAGGCTG
This sequence comes from Alnus glutinosa, assembly GCF_958979055.1. Classification (NCBI taxonomy): domain Eukaryota; kingdom Viridiplantae; phylum Streptophyta; class Magnoliopsida; order Fagales; family Betulaceae; genus Alnus; species Alnus glutinosa. The sequence continues at coordinate 10,863,122 of NC_084887.1, forward strand.
CAAGCTTGTGCCTCTCCATACACTCTCCCCTTTTTTACAAAAGAAAAGCTCACTTTTTATATGGTGCTGCTAGGGTTAGAAACAAAAGACCAAAAATAACACCTACTTTTCTTTTCTTCTTTTCTTTTATTTGGTCCCACGCACATTGGCTTTCTTCAATTTTTTTTTCTTCTTCTTCTTCCATTTCTTTTTGGTCTTCTACAAAATAGCTTCTTCCTTTTTATTTTTCTTTTCTTTTGGAATTCGCTCGAGCGTCTTGGGCAGAGATGTGCTCAAGCCAATAGATCAGAATGTACTTGTTTTCCCGTTTCTTTGCAATTCCACATAAAAATCACTATTTTTTCTCAGTGACCTACAAAACAGTAAAACACCAAAACTAACAAAAAAATATCATAAAATAACAAAGCTAAAGGTTTAGCACATGCAAATTAAAGGGACCAAATATACAATATTTAGCACTCATCCGAAGGATTCGGCCTCATGGGTCTTCTGATTTTCCCCCTCTCATTCTCTTCCTGTGTCTCTTGGGTGGAAGAGAAGAACAAAGAAAATAAAATAAGAGAGAAAAGAGGAAGGAGAAAGAAATAAGGAAGACTAAAGAGGAGGAATGCATGAGATTTTAGAGGGGCATTGGGTGTATTTTCTAGAAAAAGAAATGAGATATTTCACATGAAACTTAGTAGTTAAGTTTTCTAAGATATTTATTACAAACTTACTAATTCCATTTTTACCACATATATTTTCACCTCGAGTCTTTATCATTTTAACCTAACTCATTTAAGATTATAATCTAAGTCCGTTTTAAGTCTAGTTCGTTTTGTCGTTAATATTATTATCCCAATAATACTATAACACCTTAAATATATACCAAATATATATATACAATAACTATTACAAAATAATATTATATCAATTAGCTCATTGAACATTTCAGTTTGCCTATTAAAAATCAGTAATATTTATTAGAGTCTGAAATAATATTCTTTATTTGCAAAATCATGGTTTATAAAATAATAAGACTAAGGAATATTTATTTTCATAAATATTCATACAATCATATAAATTTATCGAGGATTAATATTGTGTCAGAAGACAAATATTTTCTCAGTTACTGAACATGAATACTGTTTCCTACAGTATTAAGCTGCTCGAGCATCGAGTCTTGTGGATCGAGCATCAACTCTAGACTTGTCTATTTTATTTAGTCTTAAATTCTAATTTAAGACATTATATTTTATGACTTAAAATATGGGGTGCTACACCTAACGTTACAATATTGTCCACTTTTGATTCCCCCGAAACAAACTTCCGAGGAGGTCATCCATCCTTGCACTACTCTCACGGAAGCATGCTTAACTGCGGAGTTCTGATAGGTTTATGACCATTTCGGCTTTAAAACACGTTGTGTTAAGAAATTGTGCAAAATATACATATAAGCACATACACATTCCTATACCCAGGCGATAGGGATGTCACACAGCCTATAAATATGCCCTTACACTGGGTATAAACCAAAGATTGAATTATTGTGTTCTTACATCTCCCAAAAAACTTAAGCATCAGAGTGAAATCCACTGACAACCCCGGTGTGTTCTTGTTGCTACAGTTTTCTAATGGTGACGTGTCAACGTATGATTGGTCTTCTATTGGATTGGGTATTCGAACAGGGTTGTAAGGCCTCGTAGGTAGTAACATGCAAAACAACAATAAAGGCTTGCCCAGGATTGGCCAACAGCGCCTTCTCCTATGGTGAAGTCAGTGAGGGTTTTTGAGCAGGAGAGTAAATGCTATCAGAGAAGTTAGGTGTTACCAGATTTATGACTTCTATTTATACCACCTTTCTTTCGTGAATCCCCACATGTGACCTTTCCAAATCCCCAGCCTACTGTTCAATCGGCGAGAGTGAACAGTGGTGGGATATGACATGATCGACAGCCATTTATGGCATTCTGACTTTTGGCATGATGAGCCGGCTTGTGGAGTGGCACGTGTTTGCTGCCATCCACCCTGTATTCTGATTTGATTTGACCATCTAATCTCTTATCTAATAAATATTCAAAGATCTTAATAAATGCGCAGATCTTCCATCTCAGACGCTTCGTGGTTTGTCATCGGGCGTGTACTTTGTGCAATTCTATGCCGAGGTGCCCTCGGCATAACCATAAAGTTCCAAACACCAAGCGGTTCTAAATGCTTGATATTATCTTCCCTCCGAAGAGTTGGTCTTCTGCCTAAACAAGAACTTCACCATTCCGAGAAGGTCTCACAATCCGCATAGGAACTCACTATCCGAAGAGGATTTGATTAATTGATTGGCCCAACTTACTAGGCCTAGTTGGGTTGGACCACTCCGTTGACCCATTTTTCAATTTGGGGAACCTTCACCGCATTTAGAATATGTGATGTTCGAATCTCGAGTTTTGGAATTTGTGTTATCACTTTAATGGAAGGGCGCCATTCTAGGCGATGCGATTGATTGTGGTAACCGCATTTATGAAGAGATGAGTAAGAGGATTAACTCATAAATACCTCTGGTCATTCCTTCTCTATAAATACTCTCTTCGTTTGTAACTTTTTCCAGCATCCTTGAAGCGCTTTGAAGGGACCTCTTCTTAGAAAAATTCTCTCTCCAAAGAGCTTCATTGCTTGCCTTCAGAAATTAATTTATTCCATATTTTCATCAATGAGGGAGCCTCTTCAGAAGTGCCATGTCCAGGGAGTTCCCATTCTCTACCATTATCTCATGGCAGTGAGTTCTGCACGTGTAATCTTCGGCTTTAAGTACACCAGGGCGTGCAATCTCCGGCTTTGCATCTCTAATTCCTCTCGGTTCTCGAGAGCGGTACAGAGCCTTTACTGCATCAGGAAGCGCCACCTAACCATTGAAGGTTGGACTTTGAAAGATGCCCATTCTGTCATTCCATTCTGTCTTGATACCTGTCTGCTCGATAAGGAGATTCCTAGTGCGATTTTCATACTGAAGGCTTCCCGACGGAAGGTCCTGGACCCATCTCCATGACTGGTGCTGAGCCTTCAAAGCAACCTTTGGAGGAGGTCTATCTTGGCACGTCCTACATTTCCAAGTGGGAATGTGCCCATGGGTTTCTTCTGGCATGGTATCATGCCCATTCAAAGGCTTTCTGAGCACGAGACTTAAGCTTCAACAATGAAGTGAGTTGTTCTTGAGCTTCGATCCACCGGCCCCGCAAGTTGTTCTTGAGCTTCGTATCTATGTGCTTCTGAAATTCCTGGGCTTTCTGGCCTTGTAATCTTTGAATTATTTGTAATGAAAGTGCTATTCAATGAAATGTCTACTTTTCGCAATGATATTTCCATTGTCTTCAATTGAATATACCGAACAGTTGGGTAAATTCAACCTTAACAGAATTCAAGCTAATCCTTGGTTGTGCTAAGAACAACTTAATAAGTTCGGAACTGAAATTTAACTCTTGAAGCTCCCAAAGTCAAGTTCTGAACAGAAACTTAATTCTTAAAACTTCTAAAGTCAAGTTCCAAGGTCAGTATAGCAGTCGTATTCCGAAGACTTGGTTTCGGTCAGCATAAACTCGAACGTAGTAACTTGGGTTCTCGAAGTACGGTTAGGGATCAATTTCCAAGAAGGGTGTGTTTGAAATTTCAAACCTGTCAAGTCCCGCTAAAAAATATAAAGTGACTTCTAATTTAATGTGAGTGTGTGTAACGTATAACAAAATATTGTAAAAGCAGAATTTAAATGACAGAAATATTTTGTTGACGAAGTGGAAACTCAATTAAAAGAAAAACCACTCCGAGGCAGGCAAACCCAAGATTTCCATTGTTCAAGAGACAAAGCTAGTTACAAAGCAGTAGCACTCACATACCCCTGATGCAGTGGTCGTACCTTGAACTCTGACATGTACCTATACAAGAATGCCTCCCAACCAGGTCTCCTACCTAAAGGAGTCTTCAATGGAATCCTTTACCTTAGGGCTCCTCCCTAAGATAGATTTCACAGCTGATCAAATCACACACTAGCAATAGCTAGAGAGCTAACAGATCTTCAAATCTCCCTAAACACCCTCTCTATAGAGAATTCAATACCGAATTTTGTAAAACTACATGCCTAGAGGCCTCTATTTATAGGCTGAAGAAGACCAAAATCGACTCTAATTCAGATTTCTCTAGGCGGTGTTTGAACGCAAGTTGAGGCCTTCCCGATGATTAGCTATGCAACCAGCTTTCCAAAAAGCACTGCTTTTCTTTCCTCAATAAGGCCGCATCCGGATAGTGTTGCCCTAGAGTTCGAACGGTTGCACTTTAGCTGCATGCAATTTCCATAATAAGGATTGGCGTCCGGACGGTGTTGCCCTGACGTCCAGACAATTGCATCCTTCTCCACGTCTTGCCTTCTCAAGGATAGCGTCCGAACGATGTAGACATGTTGTCCGAACGATTGCAGCTATCTGCTTAAATCTGTGTCTGCGATGGAAATCATTTTACTTGTCGAACACTGACTAGTGTCTGGACGGTATTTCCACATCGTCCGAACGTATGCACTTGAACGCTGGATTCTTCTGGAACTCTGAAGAGCATCCGGACATGTTGCTGAGACGTCCGGACGGAAGCAAGCTTGAACAATTTGAATCTTTTAGACACTGATGGGAGTCTGGATGGTATTGCCACGTAGTCCTGATGAATATTCCTTACTAAAGAACGTCCGGAAGCTTTATTGGGTCGTCCGAACGGAAACAAGGGATCCGACTTCTCTGAGTTCGAATCTGCACAGAATCTTCCTTGAACACTTGAAATAGCCTTCTTGAAGCTTGTGACACTGTAACTTGTCATAACGAGGCTCTTTCCGTATTAGAGACATAAACTCTAATTACTGTGAAGATTCTAAACTATACGGCATCCCTGTTAAAGCAGCAACATTACATAATAGTGATTTTGTCAAACAGAATGTAGCCAACACAAAAACCACAAACTTCCCGTTTGGCCATTCTGGGACAAAAATCACTTGACTGGTTTAAAAATACATTCCCGGTCCAAAACTAACATACTCACCCTTTTTGTCTCAAAAGTACAAAGGGTAAACAAAGTATAGAAAAACCATAGTAATAAAATACTCCTCCTTGATGTTTCAACAAGACAAGAATAAACAAAGTATATAAAATCCAAAGAAAAAAATGTTCTAAAATCCAAAACAATAGGAATAATAGAGAAGAGTCTACAAGTGGCCTAAAAGAGAGGAACAAAAATCCTCCAAGTACCAAATCTTGTTGATCCATTGAAAACAAGTAACGGAGAGAAATCCGTACAAAAAGCTAGATTTGTGCTACTTTGGCTTCTAGCTCTGGAAGCCGGTAACCACAAACTGAAAAACCTTCAGTTGCTTTGGGAGCCGGGAACCACAAACCTTTGAACATATGACATCAAACAAAATTAATTTTCCAAAGGATCCATCTGTCGAACACTGTTTTGGGAGCCGTTGAATGATATATTCCTGAACCAAAATTAAACATAAATATATCTAAAAATACCACTACCAAGAAAAATCAAATCCTGTTAGCTCCAAAAACAAAGTGATATTTATGACGGTTGACAATTGAATGCGAAAGAAAAATATAAGCAATACAGTAACTCATAAGGCATAAATATATCAAGATCAACCTAGCACATAGACAGAAAAGGATTTTCATGTACAATATCTCAAGAAAATATTCAAAACATCAAATATCCCAATATTCTAGAAAGCACAAAAACTTAAAAGAACAAAGGAAGACACAACAAAAACCATGATATGAGAAGAGATATGCAAAGAATGACAAAATCTCGGGAGAAATCCGCGAGAAAAACCTACAACATGACAAAAATAAGATAACAATGCAGTGCAGTGTGAATCGCAAAGAAAGCAAGTGGTAAAAAGAATACCTAAAAAGAACGCAGTCCGGACGTGGTACACACTCATCAGAACGGTTCTCTGCCAGATTATCAATCGGCAAGACCGCGTGTGTCTAGACGTGTTACTTAACCATCTGGACGCTTCACACTGAAAGCTGAAAACAAAGGAAAATTTGCAGAACACGCATGTATAAATAACTAATAAGAAGTCAAATAGAAATAAAAAATATGCAAAGATATAATTGAGAGTTAAGTATTTAATAAGCACAAATTTACCTACAGATAGAAATTTTAAATAGACTACTCAACTCATGCAATGCGTGTGTGTGTGTGTGTGTGAAAGCTTTCTCATTAAGGTATGATGTTCGCTGATATGATTTAAAGCAACTGAATTTTCTAAACAAGAGATAAATTCAATGTTGGATCAGTAAAAAGTCGAACCTTATTTTACTAGGGCCTAGCCACCCTTATCTGATACACTCCCCCAAAGCTGCAGCACTTTTCTTTTACTTGGTCCTTTAAACACCGTCTATTTTTGCAATGATTTGGTCATTGACTATTTCTATAAAGACAAGTTTAAGAACAAATTTATAGCAAAAAAATAGTGGATCTTTTTATTTATCCATATTTTCTGAATTTTAAATGCTTTTTATCACTTAGTGCTACAACCTAGAAAGAATGCCATAATTTTTTAGGTTCTAGGTTTAACTAGCAAGTTGGTCAATTTGACTATCTTAGCAGAAAAAATCTCTATTATCAGAAATTTCAAAAGCCAAAAATCAGAGAGTAAAAAAAATTTACCTTAGGGGAACTTTGGATAGCACAATTTTTCGTCACATAAGAAAAGCAACTATCTAGCATTAAGATGCATAGGAAAACTTAGCAGATATCAGACATAAACTCTCAATCATATATAAACATATTCCATCTATGCATAATGAACTGAGATATCAGGGAAAAACGCATGCAATATCTAAAAAGCTATCAAAAGGAAAAAAATAAAAATTCTGCATCTTCTCCCCCATTTTTTTTTTTTAATGTTGAAAAAAAAAATATACAGAAAAATAACAAAAACATGCTAGACGAAAATAAAACACAAAAACACCTCCTAACATATATGGTAAAAGCAAACTTGACTTCAGGGAAAGAGGTTTGGAAATACCAAGACAGAAAAGCAGCAGCCTGATGTCCTTTTTCTGTCATCCCCAAAAAGTACATACAGAAGTTTCTCAAGACAATAGGAGAAAACATGGGGGATAGAAAAATATGGTTCCTCAAACAGAATGCAAGGCATGACATGATAAACTATGCAATGCAAACATACCTGGCATGCACTAGGATGTAGGAACCAAAATCCTAGCCATGGTGAGACTTCACCTTTACTAGGTGAGTCCACTCCGCCTCAAGGGGTGAATAGTCTCATCATTCTTGACCCATACCTGCTTGACCTGTGGAGGTGGTTTGCGATGTCCATGTTGGTCATTCTCCTTAGCATACCTTGCATCAGGCTCAGCAACTCTTCATAGTCATGGTAGCTATTGGTCCTCTATGGCTTTCTCTTGTAGTGCCTTGATTTATTCTTCTTTGATTTGCCACTTTGATTGGCAGGAACAAACTTCTACTGATGCCAAGGAGCCTGATGTGCCATTGGAGGTAGAGTGCCTAATGTAGCTCTTGTTGGCAGCTCCCTCTGAACCTTCGATTTCTGAGCTTGGAGCTGTGGACATTTGGGTCGGATTTGACCGGTGATGCCGCAGTGATGACAGGTGAGCAGACTTCTTTTATTTGAATGCTTCTTGACAGTCTCTACAGTTTTAAGGTTAGTATTCTTACAAATAATATTACCCTTACCTTTTATATGTCTCCTATGCGGAGGGACATATTTAGATGAGGAAGAATTTTTAACTTTACCTTTCCTCGGAGCATCCTGCTTAATCCAAGGCCTATGGGATTTCAACAAATAACAATTTGGCCTAATATGACCAATCTTCCCACAATTATGACAAGTAGGAACAAACTTACCTTGTGTTCCTGATTCCTTGGACTTTGGCATCACATGAATATTTAATCAAGAGTTTTCTAAACAAGCTGTATCTACTATCACAGGTTTAATAACAATAGAATCTAATTCAGAATCAAAAGCATGTGAAGTAGAAGCACTCAAATATCAATAATTAAATCAGGCTTGTTAGAAATATTTGTATGAATACAAAGCATGCTTTTCAAATTATCACTAGAGAATTTTTTTCAATTTTTTCACAAGTGCATCAATAGTATTAAGCAACATGGTATTCTCAGATTTCAAAGAGTTAATCAAAACACGTGATTCAGATAATTGAACAATCAAATACTCTTTTTCTTGCTTCACCTTTTTAAGCTCTTTATGAGAAACTTTATAATTTTTAGCATTCTTCAATTTATCAAAAACCTTAAAGAGCTTAAGATCAGAATTCTCTTTCGATTACTGAGAAGAATTCATGATAAAAGGTGTAATAAAAAAATAGCAGTCACAAAAGATAAGGATCACACTCAGGAATTAATCACGTTTTCCAAAGGAAATTAGTCATGTTTTCAGTGGTGACACTTGCCAATGCTTCTGCCTCCACCCACTTAGTGAAGTAGTCCACTGCAACGACAACGAACCTTTTGTTTCCTTTCCTGGGGGGCATGGGCCCCACCAGGTCGACACCCCACTTGGCGAATGGCCAAGGTGACGAAATCGAACTCAGGTTCTCATGGGGTTCTTCATGATCCGAGCAAATCTCTGGCACTTGTCACCGCTCCTGACAAACTCTGTTGAATCCTTTCCCATTGCGGGCCAATAGTACCCAACCCTCACTGCCTTGTGCACTAACATGTGATCCTCTGAGTGGTTCCCACACACTCCTTCGTGGATCTCCCTCAAAACATAGTTGGCCTCTACTGCCAAGAGGCACTTAAGCAAAGGCAGGATGTATCCTCTTCGATAGAGCACCACACCGATCACGACATAAATGGCTGATTGTAGTTTTACCTTTCAAGCTTGGGACTTATCTTTGGGTAGTTCCGCGTATTTCAAGCAACGGATGATCTCAGCTGCCCATTCCAGTTCGATTTCATCGACTTGCATCACATCTGATTCCAGCAAGATGGAGGGCATGGCAATGACCAGGATCCCTTGTCTTGCAGCTTGGATCTTTTGATCGGTCCCAGATCTTACTCGGGACAGTTCATCTGCAAGCATGTTTTCCTCTTGAGGGATCTTTGTCAGCACTACTCATTTTGGAATTGGCGTACCTTTCCCAAATATTTGACCAACTTGTCCCCTTGAATAGCGAAGCTTCCATTCACTTGTTTGACCACTTCTTAGGAATCACTCCTAATCTCTAGATTCGTGACCCTCATCTCCAAAGCTATAGAAAGTCCTGCAAGAACTACTTCATATTCTACCTCGTTATTGGTGGTGACAAAGTCCAGCTTGATAAAGTATTGAAATTTCTGGCCTTCTAGGTTAACATGGACAACTCCAACTCTGCTTCTTTTGATCATGGAGGATCCGTCCACATGGGCCACCCAAGTGGCTTCCCTAGGGAGTTCTTCAGCTTCTGGAGCGTTGCTCATCTAGACAAGAAAGTTAGCCAGGACTTGGCCTATGATCGCTATCCTAGGATGGAACTCAATGTCAAATTGTCCAAGCTCCACTGCCCAATTCACAACCTTCTCGAGAGGTCGGGCTTTTGCAACACCTTCTTCAAGGGGTATTTGGTTAGAACGCATATTGCGAGAGCCTGGAAGTAAGGTCTCAACCTCCAAGCTGTTGCCATTAGGGCGAAAGCTAACTTCTCAATGCGAGGTATCGCTCCTCATCCCCATGAAGCACCTTGCTTGTGAACTACACGGGCCTTTGAGCTCCCAAGTCCTCTCTAACCAAGACTAAACATACGGCTGAAAGGGGATATTGCCAAGTAGAGGTACAGTATCTCCCTTTCGATAGGCCGACTTAAGAGTAGTGGATTCATTAAGTATTCCTTGAACCTGTTAAAGGCCTCTTCGCACTCTTCACTCCAAGTGAGAGCTTTCTTCAAAATTTTAAAGAAATGAAGACACTTATCTATGGAGTGAGAGATGAATTAGTTCAGCGCCGCTATCTTTCCAGTCAGCTACTGCAACTGCTTAATGGTTCTGGGGGGCCAAATTTCCAAGATCACTTTTACCTTTTCTGGATTAGCTTCTATACCCCTTTGTGAAACCATGAAACTTAGAAACTTGCCAGATGAGACACCAAATGCACACTTAGCCGGATTTAACTTCATCTTATAATGCCATAAGGTGGCAAACGTTTCCCTCAAGTCTACAATGTCGTCAAGAGCTTACATACTTTTTACCAACATGTCATTGACATACACTTCGACATTCCTACCAATTTGATCTCAAAACATCCTGTTCACCAACCTCTGGTAGGTTGCTCTTGCATTTTTCAGCCAGAAAGGCATCATTCTATAACAGTAGAGGCCACGATTGGTAATGAAGGCGGTATTCTCTGGTCGACCTTGTCCATGTGTATTTGGTTATACCCCGAGAAGGTGTCCATGAAGCTTAAGAGCCCGTGCTTGGACGTGGAGTCAACCAATAAGTCTATTCAAGGTAAGGGAAAACTATTCTTTGGACTAGCCTTATTTAGGTCGGTGAAATCTACACACATCCTCTACTTGCGCTTCGACTTCTTAACCAGTACAACGTTGGCCAATCACTCATGGTAATCAACTTTTCTGATGAACCAGGCCTCCAATAGCTTTTGTACTTCTTCGGCGATCACCCTATTCCATTCGGGGGTGAAAGTCCTTCTCCGTTGCTTTATTATCCAATAATTCGGATCTACATGCAACTTGTGGACTATCATCGAAGGAACAATCCCAAGCATGTCTTCATGACTCCATGCGAACACATCTCTATTTCGGGGCAAGAAGGCTACCAACTTCTTTTTCTCTGCTTGGGGGAGCTGCGACCCAACTTGTATCTTGCACTTCGGACCTCTGATCGCAAACTCCTGTAGATCCTCAGCCGGCTCCCCGAACTGTGATTGTTATTTTCCATCTTACTTGGTCTTCTCCCCGAGAGTAGTTTCTTCAGGAATACCCTTCAGAGAGGTGTTGCAACACACCCTTGCAACCTTCTAATCACCCTTTAGCACTCCAACTCCTTCGTCAGTTGGGAACTTCAAGCATAAGTGGGGAATTGATGTCACAACCTGTAACTCATTCAGAGTTGTTCTACCGAGAATGGCGTTGTATGCCGATCGTCCGTCCACCACCAGGAATTTCACCATGATGGTATTTTGTTTTGGCGAGGCTCTAGCTGTGACCTAGAGCTCGATGGATCCAACTGGCATAATCTGCTCTCCGGGAAATCCCACCAGGGGCATCTAGCGGGGACTAGCTTTCCCCGATCAATCTTCATTAAATCAAAAGCAGGCTTGTACAAAACGTCGGCGAAACTCATCGTATCAAGGCATCCGCATAGTCGTCATCAAAAAAGCCTATGATAATCCTCTCACGCTTCCTTGTCTTTGAGGATCTCTACACCGCAAGCACCTCCAAATTCTTTATCTGCCTAGCTTACGACTTCTTGGCCGTTCGAAACTCACTCCCCTAGCAAATCCCCTAACAATTGTTTGGATTTCGAGAAAGCCTTCTCTGTTTGTGGGCCACAAGCGGCTCCAGCTCCTTTACCTTCGATCTCGATCATTCTCCTGATAGTCAGCTTCTCGAGGGCAAGTTCTCTCTTCCCTGCACCGTTGGTCCGATCGGTACTTGGGGGCACCACCTCGATCTCGCTCCTCTCTCTGGTGATGATCCTGGGGTGTTCTCTGTTGATCCCTTTGCTCGTCGAGAAAGAGGGCCAACTTCCCTCTTGCTATGAATTGTTCAATCAGTTTTCTCAGGGCTATACAAGTATCCGTGCCATGACCATTAGTATCATGATAGGCGCAGTACTTATGCGCTGTCTTCGCCGGTGGTTTTCCAAGTATTGGAGAAGGTTTTTGGTATATAGGGTCCTTCTTGATTTCCATAAGAACTTCCTTGATGGGTGTGTTGAGAGGGGTCCAGTCGTAATCCTAGAACTTCTTGCGCGATTTTTGTTCAACCTCTTTCTGTGCTTCCATTTGCTCCTTCTTCTTCTCTCCAGAGCTTGATGCCCGAGATAGATAAGCTCCCAGAAGTGTCTCCTCCTGATTTATAAACTCGTCGGCTCTATCCATAAACTCTTGGAGATTCTGTGGTGGTTTTCGGGCCAGGTCAGCCATCAGAGGCCCATCTTTTCTAATACCTTGAAATAGGGCACAATAAAAAAATTCTTTGATGCAGCTCTCAGTAGCCAGCTTCTGCTAGTTGAAAAGTGCAAGATGGTCTTTCAGTGATTCTTTGGGACCCTATCAGACAGACATTAAAGATCCTGCAGGCTTCTTCGGCACTACTCCTTCCATAAACTGCATTAAGAACATCCTCCCGAGGTCATCAAAATTACTGATGGACCTTGGTGGAAGTTTCCTAAACCAGTCTCGGGCACTCCCCACCATCATAAGAAGGAAGGCCCGGCAAGTCCAGGTGAGGCCGGAAGTTGTCCAAGTGCTAGACTTGGTCTCCTTGTCCAGTGTAAACTGGGATATCCAGAACTTTGAATCTCTCAGGGAGTCGAAAAGCTGATACCTCTTCAGTAAAGGAGGAAGTCATTTTATGCAACAAATCAGCCACTTTGGAAGTACTACCCTTGTATTGCTGCTAGACCGCATCTAACAAGAAATCGTATCTTGCTCCAACTTTGCGATCAAGTCTTTCAACTTCTTTTCTTCCCCTTTCACGTCCTTGCAAGTGCGGACTTTTTGAGACTCTGCATCTTGATCATCCTACTTTTCTCTAGAACCCTTTTAGTTCTGATTAGGCACCTCATCTTCCTTGTATGGGTCTCCTATCCGGCTGTTGGGAGGTTCCTTGTCTTTGGAGGGTGCGGTGTCAACTGAGAAGCCTCCGGTATGCTTGGTTGCATGGCGACATTTTTACCCGCCAGATCTCGCATCTCCTTCTTTATTTGAACCATTTTCTCGCGGAGGAGAGCCATTCTGACAGGGGGTTGAGATGAGGATCTCTCATCGTCTTGGTCACTCCAGTACTGATAGTTCTTTGAAACCCTCTAGGTTCCTGACCGTGTAGACACCATCGTGGATATATTTTTGTAAGAACAAAGAAAAGTCGTTCCCACAGATAGCGCCAAACTGTTGCTATAGTTTTTGAATGGTGACATGTCAACGTATGATCGGTCTTTTGTTGGATTGGGTATTCGAATAGGGTTGCTGGGCCTCGTAGGTAGCAACCTGCAAAACAATAAAGGCTTGTTGGGGGTTGGCCGACAGCGCCTCCGCTGATGGTGAAGTCAGTAAGGGTTTTTGAGAAGGAGAGTAATGCTATCAGAGAAGTTTGGTGTTACCAGATTTATGACTTCTATTTATACCACCTCTCTTCCGTGAATCTGCACGTGTGAGATTTCCAAATCCCAGCCTACTGTTCAATCGACGTGAGTGAATAGTGGTGGGATGTGACATGATCGGCGACCATTTATGGCATTCTGACTCTTTGGCATGATGAGCCGGCCTATGGAGTGGTGCATGACGTTGGCATCCACCCTATATTCCGATATGATTTGAACATCTAATCTCTTGTCTAATAAATGTTCAAAGATCTTAATAAATGTGGGGATCTTCCACCTCGGACACTTCGTGGTTTTTCATCGGGCATGTACTTTGTGCAATTCTATGCCAGGGTGCCCTTGACATAACCATGAAGTTTCAAACACCAAGCAGTTCTAAATGCTTGACATTAGCTTCACTCAGAAGAGTTGGTCTTCTGCCTGGACAAGAACTACGCCATTCCGAGAAGGTCTCACTGTCCGAAGAGGATCTAATTAATTGATTGTCCCAACCTACTGGGCCTGGTTGGGCTGGGCCACTCTACAGACCCATTTTCGATTTGGGGAAGGATAATTACCCAACAGTTCTCATAATGGTGTTGGTTTTGCAACGATCGCGAATCTAGAGACATAAAGAACATCGAAGAACGTGCAAATCACACCATATCAAAAATTGTACCAACATTGTTTATTATACGCCAACAAATGTGATAAGAACGTGTTAGTTTTTGATTGGCTGCATTATGTTGACAAAATCACTATTATGTAATGTTGCTGCTTTCACTGGGATGCCATTTATTTCAGATTCTTTATTTCAGAAAAGTAGTTCAAAGTGCTCAAAAAAAGATTCTGTTTAGATTTCAAGTTAGAGAAGTCGGATCCCAAGATTCCTTCCAGACGGCCCAGACATGCGTTCGGAAACCCATCAGTGTGCAGAAGTTTCAAATAGTACAAGGTTGCATCTGTCCAAACGCTGCGGCAATGCGTCCGGACGCTCATCAGTGTTGGACAAGAAATCAAATTTCCTTCACAGACACAGATATGGGAAGATAGCTGCATCCGTCCGGAGGATAGGGCAACACCGTCCGGATGCTTTCCTTGATAACGCAAGACGTGGAGAAGAATTGCAACCATTCGGACGTCAGGGCAATACCGTCCGAACGCTAGTCTTTATTATGGTAATTGCATGCAACAGAGGTGCAACCATCCGGACACTAGGGTAACACCGTCTAGACGCAACCTTGTTCAGGAAAGCTTTTCAGCGCATTATGGAAAGCCGGTTGCACATTCATCGTTTGGATGGCCTCAGCTTGCGTCCGGACGCCGCCTAGAGAAAGCTGAATCAGTGTTGATTTAGGTCTTCTGTAACCTATAAATAGAGGCCTCTAGGCATGTAAAAACCATGAATTCAGTATTAAATACTTCTATACTTAGAGAAAGTGTTTAGGTAAATATTGTGAAGATCTGCTAGCTCTCTAAAGATTGCTGTTGTGTGCTGTTGTTGTGCTCATTATTGAAGTTTATCTTAAGGAGGAGCCCTAAGGTAAAGGAATCCATAGAAGACTTGTGATGTCCCGAATATTATTTATCATTTTAAGAATAAAATTTACTGGATAAATGACTAAGATTAATTTGACGACTAGAAAATACAGTAGGACGCGCTAAGAATATTTTACGGTCCAAAGAAATAAGTTATATAAGAGAAAAATATGAGAAAATAATTTAGAATGGAAAAAGAAAATAGAAATAAAATATAACAATAAATATATATATGGGGCATGTACCATATGTTGGTTGAGAGACAAGTAGTTGTGCCACTGCGACGACTCATTTTATGTTTGTATAAAAAAGAAAAAAAAAAAAAAGAAAAAAAAAAAAAAAGAAGGGTCGTCACAAGACCCCTTCAAGTAGGAGACTTGGTTGGAAGATGTTAATGTTGGGTTACGTGTTAGAGTGCTAAATACGATCGCTGCATCGGGTATGTGAGTGTTACTGTCTATGTACTAGCTTTGTTTTCTGATAATGGATTTCTTGGGTTTGAATGCTCCGGAGTGGTTTTTCTTCTCATTGAGTTTCTACTTTGTTAACAAAATATTTGTGTCATTTAAATTCTGCATTTATAATATTTTGTTACACATCGCACATACACACACATCGTAATTTAGAAGTCATTTATATTTTTCAATTGGGGGAGAAGATGCGAAAATTTTATATTTTTTTCTTCTGATAACTTTTTGATATTGCATGTCTTTTTGCCTGATACCTCAGTTCATTGTGCATTGATTGAATATGCTTATATATAATTGAGAGTTTATGACTGATATATACTAAGTTTTCCTATGCATCTTAATGCTAGATAGTTGCTTTTCTCATGCGATAAAAAATTGTGCGCTATCCAAAGCTCCCCTAAGGTACATATTTTTTACTCTTTGATTTTTGGCTTTTGAAAATTATAATAAAATAGATTTTTTGTGCTAAGATGGTCAAATTGACCAACTCGCTAGTTGAACCTAGAACCTAAAAATTCTAGCATTCTTTCTAGTTTGCAGCACTAGGTGATAAAAAGCATTTAAAATTTAGAAAATATTGATAAATAAAAAGATCTACTGCTTTTGTGCTATAAATCTGTTCTTAAACTTGTTCCTATAAAAACAGTCAGTGACTAAATCATTGCGGAAATAGACGGTCACTAATGGATTAAGTAAAAGAAAAGTGCTACAGCTTAGGGGAAGTGTATCAGATGAGGGTGGCTAGGCCCTCGTAAAATAAGGTTTGGGTTTAGGGAACATCATACCTTATTGAGAAAGCTTTCACACACACACGCATTGCATGAGTTGAGTAATTTATTTAAATTTTCTATTTGAAGGGAAATTTCTGCTTATTGAATATTTAACTCTCAGTTATATCTTTGCATATTTTTGACGTGCTATTTGACTGTCTTATTAGTTTATTATACATGTGTGTTTTAAAGCTAACTTTAAGGAAACTTATTATTTCTGCAAATTTTCCTCTGTTTTAAGCTTTTTAGTGTGAAGCGTCCGGATGGACTTGGCTTACAGTCCGGATGCATGCGGTCCTATCAATTGCTAGTCTGGCAAATGAAGCGTCCAGACACAATCCTTATAGGTTTTTATCCACTTCTTTGCTTTCTCTACCATCCGCACACCACTGCATTTTTATTGATTTATAATGTCATGTTGTGTGTTTGTCTCATAGATTTCTCCCGAGATTTTGGCATTCTCTGCACATCTCTTCTCATTTCATGGTATTTGCTATGTCTTCCTCTGTTCTTTTAAAGTTTTTATGCTTTTTAGAATATTGAAATATTTTCTTGAGATATTGTGTATGAAAATCCTTTTCTGTCTTTGTGTTGGGTTGATATTGATATATCTAGGTCATTTGGATTGCGATATTTGCTTTTGGGCATCTAATTAATAGCTGTCATAATATCACAACCTTTTTGGAACTAACAGGATTTAATAGTTCTTTGTGGTATTATTTTTGGATAGATTTCTGTTTAAATCTTTTTAGGAATATGTTGTCCAGCAGCTCCCAGCACAATATTCAACAGATGGATCCTTTGGAAAATAGACTGTTGTTGAAGTTATACGTTTCAAATTCCAAAGGTCTCAGGATTTCGGTGAGCTTTTCCCCCTAGCTCACGCAGAGCCTACCGTAGCATCTTTCTTCTGATCTGCACCAGTTAGAGCTTCAGAGGCGAATCTTCTCATTTATCTTGTAGACCAGTTGACTAGAGGATTTCAATCTATGGATAATCAGGTTCAGCCTTTGCAAACTCAAGTAACTGAAGTTTTTCAGTCTATGGTACCCAGCTTCAGGAGCTAGAAGCCAAAGTAGCACAAATCCGCCTTATTGTACGACTCTCTATCTGTCACTTACTTTCAGTGTTTCAGTAGGATTTGGTACATGGAGGATTTTTGTTCCTCTCTCTATCAGTTGTTTTACAAACTTTTGATTATTTGGGCTACTTTCTAACAGTTTACTTTTATTCATGCCTTGTTGAATATTAGTACTGTTAACTGTGGATTTTATATACTATGTTTACCTTTATCCTGTTGAGACATCAAGGGGGGGTATTTTGTAGTTTTTCAATACTTTGTTTACCCTTAGACCTTTTGAGACAAAAATGGGGGAGTATTTTTAGTTTTGGACCGGGAATATATTTATAACTGATTTTTGTCCCAGAATAGCCAAAGGGGGAGTTTGTTAGTTTTTGATTGGTTGCGTTCTGTTGACAAAATCACTATCATGTAATGTTGTTGCTTTCACTGGGATGCCATTTATTTTAGAGTCTTCATTTCAGAAAAGTGGTTCAAAGTGCTCAGAAGAAGATTCTGTGCAGATTCCAAGTCAGAGAAGTCGAATCCCAAGATTCCGTCCAAACGGCCCAAACATGCGTCCGGACGCCCATCAGTGTTCAAAATTTTTGAATAGTTCAAGGTTGCATCTGTCCGGACGTCGCAGCAATGCATCCGGACGCTCATCAGTGTTTGACAAGAAATCAGATTTCCTTCACAGACACAAATATGGGAAGACAGCCGCATCCGTCCGAACGACGAGGCAACACTGTCTGGAAGCTATCCTTGATAAGGCAAGACGTGGAGAAGAATTGCAACCATTCGGATGTCAGGACAACACTGTTCGGACGCTAAGGCAACACTATTAGGACACGGCCTATTCAGGAAAGCTTTTCAGCGCATTATGGAAAGCTAGTTGCAAAGTTCACCGTCTAGACGACCTCAAGTTGCGTCCGGACGCCGCCCAGAGAAAAACGAATCAGTGTCGATTTACATCTTCTATAGCCTATAAATAGAGACATCTAGGCATGTAAAACTCATGAATTCAGTATTGAATTCTTTTGTACTTAGAGAGATATTGTGAAGATCTACTAGCTCTCTAAGGGTTGCTATTGTGTGCTGTTGTTGTGCTCATTATTGAAGTCTATCTTAGGGAGGAGCCCTAAGGTAAAAGAATCTATAGAAAACCCCTATAAGTATGAGACTTGGTTGGGAAGCGTTCACGTTGGGTTACGTGTCAAAGTACTAAATACGATCGCTGCATCGGGTATGTAAGTGTTACTGTCTATGTACTAGCTTTGTCTTCTAATAGTGGATTTCCTGGGTTTGGCTGCCCCGGAGTGATTTTTCTCTTCATTGAGTTTCCACTTCATTAACAAAATATTTGTATCATTTAAATTCCACATTTACAATATTTTGTTACACGTTGCACACACACACTATAATTTAGAAGTCATTTATATTTTTCAACGAGATTTTGGCATTCACTTCCCGACACCGTGTAACCCGGCCAATGTAATACGCCAGAATTAAATGCCAAGAAATATTTTCTTGACGTTTATTCCATGCTTGTTGGCGTTTAAAAAACACATGGTAGGCTCATGCTTTTTTATTTTTATAAATTGTTTGTATCATTTCTTCTATCAAAATATTCATCGAAACCTCACATATTTTGAAGCAAAAATTGTTGGTAGTCCATGTAAAAGAAAATCAATTTTTCTTCAACTTTATTTTTTTCTTATTCGTCTGTTGACAAATAATAAAAGAATTGAAGAAAACTTTGAAATTTCTCATAAGAACGAGATTTTGCCTAATGCTCTATTTGTTCTGAAGTAAAATGTTTTTCATCAATAAATATTTTTAATGAATTATTTTTCAGTAAAACTTATTTCTTGAAAATATTTTTCTGGGTTCGGCACGTATGGAAAATGAGTGACAGCAAAAAACAGTTGGCAACTTCCAGCAACCTCCGGCGATGGTTTGACAGTTTAAGAATGAGAAGCTCAAACTCGAAAAATAGTTTACGAAATTTAAAAACCATAACCATTTTCTAAAACTAAAAAAGTTTTTTTGTCAAACCGAAAATATTTTCGATTTGACTATCACTTTTAGTTTCACTAAACATCGAAATTTGTTTTTAAAAAAATATATTACACCCAAACAAACGAATCCTAATTATGATTTGAACTTTAGTGATTCAAAAAAAGGAAAAAAAAAAAGAAAAAGAGCAGGACAATCTCATTTTAAACCTGTCCTAATTCATCTTGCTTTTAGTAGGACAGGGACAAACGTAAAATTCAACCTAGGACGTATATCCTTTCCAACAATTACGCTTAGTGGTTTGAAAAACTTGTGATATTGATAGGAAATTAGGAAGTCTTCTTTTATGGACTAGTGATTAATTATTACTGGGTTATGTTTACACTCAAATGAAAAGAATAAGAACAAGTATAGCGCTTAAAAGAAAAGATTATGGCTAAAAGTAGATACAGCTAATGATTCTGAAAATCTTAGACGAAAAGATTAATATTAATTTTTTTCTTGACCCAATATCATAATCATAAGGGAAAAATCGTATATAGTTCTTAAATTTTGATCTTGTTTGTATATATATAGTCCTCGTGTTTTCAATTTCGAAAATAAAGTCATTAATTTTTTTACAGATTTTAAATATATATATATAAGTCAATCTGTCATTTTACCGTCAAAGTTAACCATTTGCTATCTACCACATATGCCTCATTTAAGAGATATGATACATTGACACCCCGAGACACAACTCCTGACCACCTTTGTCTACGTGGCAACTCTTACTTTTATTTTATTTAGGAAAAATACCCTAAAACTAGTTTGGGGACCACCTTCCTACATAGGCAAGGTGGTCAAGAGTTGTGTCTTGCAATGGCAAAAGATCATATCTCTTCATTTAATACATCAGCATTCATGTTAGCGAGATATAATACATTACTACCTCAAGACACAATTCCTAACCACCTTTGCCCACGTGGCAACTTCTACTTTACTTTTTTTTTTTTTTAGAAAAAAGACCCTAAAATTAGCTAGGGGACCACCTTGCTACATGGGCAAGGTGGTCAAGAGTTGTGTCTTGGGGTGGCAAATAATCATATCTCCATGTCAACACCCAGTGTCAATGCCATGTGGACAAGTGGCAAATCATCCAAAAATAAATAAATAAACAAAATTTTGAGGAAAATTGAACAGAAACAATAATCAAAAAAATCAATGCGACCTTGAGGCATGTAAAAACACTGTCTTTAAGGTGATAATTGCCCCCACTTGAAAGAATTTGTTGCCGGGTTACAAGCAATTCACCTTTAGGATACAACAAAGTCACCAACTGTAGACAACAAATTTCAGAATTTGTTCTTTAGAATTTCTCTACAAAGTTGTGTATTTGACTAGAGAGAGTGAGAAAAATATAATTACAAAATTCGTAAAAAAAAAATATATCTATTTATAGATTTTGAATGAAGTTGTTTCACTTCTTATGTTCATATAGGTGAAGTTCCCTTACAGTCTCTATTACTTCAGACATTTAGAGAATCAATGAACTTCATTAAGAGTATAACACTCATCCTTCATTTATCATAACAGCCAGCACTGAACATCCTATAATGAGTTTATCATGAAAAAACAAGTTTCATTGCTTTGCAGCCACTTAACTGTAACTTGTTATTACCCTTTAAACCTAAAACTATTTTTTTAAATAGTGTTAGGTTGGGTTCCCATTACAGGTGACTTTTTAAAGAAATGTTTCAAACCCATTCCACTAAATGTACTTTCACTAAATCTCTCGAAAGTCCCTTAGTAAATGGATCTACCAAGTTTTTACTTGACCGCACATACATAATAGTGATAATGCCATCTATTATCAACTGTTTGACATATTCATGTCTCAAGCTAATATGTCTAGATTTTCCATTATAAACTTTACTATATGCCCTAGACATAGTAGCTTCACTATCATAGAGCAAAGAAATGGTTGGCATTGGTTGTGGCCACAACTTTATACCTAATAACAAATTCCACAGCCATTCTGCCTCTTTGCCCGCTGCTACCAAGGCTATAAATTTGGATTCCATTGTGGAATGTGAAATACACATATGTTTCTTAGAAGCCCATGAAACCGCTCCACCACTAAGGGTAAATACCCACCCAGATGTAGCCTTATTATCACTCGCACTAGTTATCCAACTAGCATCAGTGTATCCTTCTAGTACTAATGGAAAATTTGTATAATACAATCCTAATTCAATTGTTCTTTTAAGGAACCCAAGGACTCTACCAATTGCTTTCCAATGTTCCGTACTAGGATTGTTTGTATATCTAGAAAGTTTGGAAACTGCAAAGGAAATATCTGGCCTAGTGCAATGCATTGTATACATCAAGCTACCAATTGCACTAGCATATTCTAACTGAGCGACTGCCCTGCCAAAATTCTCAGTTAATTTAAATGCAGAATCATATGGTGTACTTGCTTCTTTAATTCCTAAGTGATGAAATTTAAGAAGCATTTTCTCAATATAATGAGACTGACATAGAGCATAACCCCCACTAAATTTCTTTACTTTGATACCTAAAATTGTATCAACTTCCTTAAGATCTTTCATTTTGAACTTTGAAGTTAGATACTTCTTAGTTTCAGATATTCCTTTCATATTTGTTCCAAATATCAACAAGTCATCCACATAAAGACAAATAATCACACCATAACAATAAGTGAATTTAGAATAAATACATTTATCAGCATCATTATGCTTAAATCCATGAGATAAAATGACAGAGTCAAATTCCTCATGCCATTGTTTTGGTGCTTGCTTTAATCCATACAATGATTTGACTAGTTTACAAACTTTCATTTCATTTCCAGACATAATAAACCTTCCAGGTTGTTCCATGTACACCTCTTTTTCTAGATCACCATTTAAAAATGCAGTCTTAACATCCATTTGATGTACATATAAATCGAAAATCGAAGCCAGTGCCATAAGCACATTAATGGATGTTATTCTAGCCACTGGTGCATAGGTATCAAAATAATCTATACCATCATTTTGTTTAAAACCTTTGGCAACTAATTTTGCCTTAAAAGTTTGAAGAGACCCATCTAGATTGTATTTCTAAATACCCATTTACATCCTATAGGTTTAGATCCATGAGGCAAGTCAACTAAAATCCAAGTATTGTTTGACAATATTGAATCCATTTCATGATTGATTGCCTCTTTCCAAAATGCAACATCTCTAGAAGCCATAGCTTCTCCGTATGTTTTAGGATCTTCGTCTATATTTAATAAAATGGGTATCTTGTTGAGAACCATTTCTCTGTTTCCTTCCAAAAAGAAAATAATAGCCTGAGACGACACAAAATCAGGATCCAAATTCTTTTCTTTTCTAGCTCTTTGACTTCTCCAAGGTTCAATTAAGGCATCAGGAATCTTTCTTTTATTTTCTTGAGATAACTAGGATTTAAGTCAATTTCTGGTACTTGAGTATGATCTGAAATAGTTTTAGAATCATTATAGAATTTATCTTCAATAAATTCTCCATCCTTTGATTCTACTATGACATTAGAATCCAAATTCAAAAGTTTGTAAGCTTTTGAATTTTTAGTATATCCTACAAAAACACTCTTCAAAGCCCTCAGTCCTAATTTTGTTCTTTTTAGGTCTGGAACTCTATAAAGGCTAAACAGCCCCAAACACTAAGGCATTCCAGATTTGGATTTCTACCTTTCTATAATTCATATGGTGAAACTTTAAAAAATTTGGAAGGTATTCTGTTATGTACAGGGCATCCTGTAAGCAAAGCTTCTCCCCACAAATTAAAAGATAATTTCGCATTCAAAATCATAGCATTTACCATGTCAACTAGTGTCCTATTTTTTTCTTTCTGCCAAATCATTTCGTTATGGGGTATAGGGTGCACTAGTTTGATGTATAATGCTATTCTCTTCGTAGTATAAAGTAAATTCGGTGGGAACGTATTCACCACCTCTATCACTGTGAAGTATCTTAATTTTCCTTTCATTTTGATTTTCAACAACAGACCTATAACATTTAAACAAACTGAAGGCCTCATCTTTACTTTTCATTAAATATACATATGTATATCTTGAAAAATCATCAGTGAAAGTAATAAAGTATCTATTGCCTCCTCTAGTTAAAACACCATTAAGTTCACAAGCATCAGACTGCACAAGTTCTAATAATTTTGAATTTCTGTTTGTTCTGGGGAAAGGCTTCTTTGTCATTTTCACTTGAATGGAAATTTCACATTTAGCACTATGATTATGATTATATGAAATCAAACCATGCTTAGACATAAATTTTAAAGATCTTAAATTTAAGTGTGCTAAACGATTATACCACAAAATCGAAGACTCAATAATATAAGCGGAACCAAAGTTTATATTATTAATACTTAACTTATACATGCCATCACAAGAGTGTCCTTTTCCAACAAACACTCCTTGTGTGGATAGAATCAGGTTATCAGACTCTATTACAGCCTTAACACCTTTCTTACAAAGAACATTTGCATATACAAGATTTATCCTAATTTCTAGAACATGAAGAACATTTAAAAGGATAAGTTTCTTTCCAGATATAAACTGAATTTTAACAATTCCTTTTCCCATAACTTTTGCAGTGTTGGAATTTCCCATTAGCACTTCTTGTCCATCAACAACTTCTTCATAATTTTTGAATTGAGATTTATTGTTGCAAACATGAACAGTAGCGCCCAAATCATACCACTAATCAGAAGATTTGGTTGATGCAGCCATGGGTAACTCCATAATCATGCTAATGTGCATTTTAGAAATCATGGCTATGATTTTAGAAGTCTCCTTTTCAGTTAGATTTTCACTATTGGGAACTTTTGTATCATCCTCCTTTTGCTTCTTCTTGAATCTGCATTCACACTTAAGATGTCCCTTCTTTCCGCAATTGTAACAAGTTTTGTTTTTCTTTAACTTGTTATCGTTGCTAGAGTTGTTGCCGAAATCATTATATTTTCTCTTGTTTCTTCCATGATTATTTTGAAACTTATTTTTCTCACCAACAAAGTTCACTTTAGAGCTACTTGGGAAAAATAGGTTCATATAACGAATTCGAGTTTCCTCTTCAATTTGTAAATGTTTTTGAATTTGCTCTATAGTGAAATCTTCTGTTGTGTGTATAAGTTTCTTTCTATAATCATTCCAATTTGGAGGAAATTTAGCAATTATGGCCACAACTTGCAGAGGTGCTGAAACTTCAACCTTATGGTCCCGAAGTTTATTTACTAGAATTTGCAATTCATGGACTTGGTCCATTATAGAAATATTATCAACCATTGTAAATTCAAAAAACTTCATGATGAGAAATTTATCTGTACCTTGCTTTTCAATTTTATACTTGAATTCCAAAGCCTCCCAGATTTCTCTTGGTGACTTGATTGAAGTGAATAGGTCGTAGAGACAATCAGAAAGTGTGTTCAGAATGTGTCCTCTACATACCACTCCATCTTCTTAACGTTTCTTACGTTGTACCTTTCTTTGTGCATCTTCATCAGGCTCAGGTTCTGGAAGTTTTGGCAAATTCGGATCCAAAACGTATGAAATCTTCAACGCCATGAGCAAAAACATCAACTTATCTTTCCAACGAGTGAAATCCGTCCCATCAAATCTGTCTAATTTCATGAAGTCTTGATTCATCATTATGAAAGTTGTCATATCAGATTCTGATCCCATTGAGTATTATCAGCTTAAAATTGTTGAGGAAAATCAAGCGGAAACAATAATCAGAAAAATCAATACGACTTTTAGGCGTGTATGAACACTATCATTAAAGTAATAATTGCTCCCACTCGAAAGAATTTGTTGCCGGGTTACGAGCAATTCACCTCTAGGATACAACAAAGTCACCAATTGCAGACAACAAATTCTGAAGTTTGTTCTTTAGAATTTCTCTACAAAGTTGTGTATTTGAATTGAGAGAGTGAGAAAAAAATAATTATAAAATTCGTAAAAAAAAAAATATATCTATTTTTTTTTCGAGTAATGCTACACATCATCCCCTTGTCCTCCTTTTGTCATCCCAAATTTGATGTGGCTCTTAAAATCACCATTGAATTTATGATAGATCATTATTGAATTTTGATCCAATGGTGATTTTAAGAGCCACATCAATTTTGAGAGGATAATAGGTAGACAAGAGGATGATGTGTAGCATTACTCTTTTTTCTCACTCTCTCAAGTCAAATACACAACTTTGTAGAGAAATTCTAAAGAACAAACTTCAGAATTTGTTGTCTGCAATTGGTGATTTTGTTGTATCCTGGAGGTGAAATATTGCTTGTGACCTGACAACAAATTCTTTCGAATGGGGGCAATTATCACCTTAATGATAGTGTCCATACATGCCTCAAAGTCGCATTAATTTTTCTGATTATTGTTTCCGCTCAATTTTTCCTCAACAATTTTAAGATGATAATTAAAAAATTCGTAAAAAAAAAATATATATATCTATTTATTGATTTTGAATGACACTTACTGAAACGTTATAACTTTTCAATTTTTCAGTTGCAAACGGTTACATACATAAATAACAAAGTTGGTTACAACTCACAAAACTGCTGTAGTTGGCCTAGTGGTTCAAAGGCGCCTCTTACAAAGACAATAACAGCAGCACCCAATGTAGTTATTTTTAATAACTGTCACAACTGAAGTATGGACCTCGTGTAGGACGTGGGTCCAAGCCCACATGCATCCAAGCGGACTAGGCCCGTATGTTAAATGAAAAATAAAATGCCCACTTTCATAGTAAAGGAGTTTCAAACCTCTCACCTAGAACACAATAAAAGCAGCCTTTACCACTTAACCACATCATTGATATAACAATATATAAATATTTATAACATAAAAAACCTCTTATATTCAACTTTTCATGTTTGTCGATCTAGTATATCCCACTACTGTCTGCCTTCTGTCCGGGTGTCTGGCAATTGTTTCCTTCTCCGTCTATGGATCTTGGTGGGTACGTGGTCGTCTTCAATTCGTTCTGTAGTGGTCGATTCCGGCTGGATCGATTTGTAGAGTCATACTTCGTCTACTATATATACGTACGCCATAATTAAGACTGAAAATTCTTAAGGCCTCTAGAATAAATTGTGTTAGCTTAACCCGGCCATTTTTCATCAGTTTTTTGTATGCGTTATTGGCCTCACATTTACAATATTCTGACTGATATGCCAGGGTCGTGCGTTGGGTTCAATGGAGCATACAAAAGAACAAAGGCGGGCTTTTGCCATCAAATCTCGTGAACGTCAAATGCTAATTGATGACGTTGATTACCACTACAATTCTTTTTGGGCTACCCTTTGGTTATATTTCAGTTAATGTGCTGATATAGAAGTAGATGAATACAAAAAGATTAGTGATTGCAAGAAATACTTAGAATGTGCTGATATAACCACTATTATTTGAAATAACCAAAATCTTAGAAGTACTTCTTTGAAACCAAGGGACGTATGGGAGTGCATGCTTTGGGAAAACAACTTAGTCTATATATAGGGTTGCCTATTATCTTCTGAGTATGCCTTCAATGAACTTCTATCAGAATTATATTAGTGAATATGATTTAGGTGTTGAATTTCGAAATTTATTTTAGAGGGGTTCGGATGTGTGGAGAAGAGGGAGGGGGAGGAATTATCAACCAATCGCTCCAACCAGAATCAGGCACTGCAGAACAAATCAAGGACAACCATCCACTAAGGTCAAAGACGGAGACGGAACCCATGGCCAATGGCTTGTCGACACCAAGAGAGAAGATAGACACAATATTGGGATTCTGTACAAACTTAAAAACATGGATGTTTCTCTCTTTAACTTGCAGACGTGGCATTGACATTAGTGCTGAAATGAACAGTATTGTGTCAAATGAGATAGAAGTGGTAGATTACAAACCATTAATTTTAACGGTAAAATGATAAATAGACTTATTTAAAACCTGTACAAAACTTAAAGATTTTATACCTAAAATTGAAAACTCAAGAATTAAATTCAAATCAAATGAAAAACCTAGGGATTAAATATGATTTTTCTCTAATCATAATTATACTATTCAAGTTACAATATAACATTTCTAGGTCCTTAGAGATATATAGGATCATGGTATCGGTAACACACATTTTCCATACCATATCTTAGAAAGCCACAAATATAAAACAATGTTCAAATTCAGTATGCCAATAGGGTTGAAGAAGAAAAAAACAAGTACAATCAACGATTCAATCGAAACTGTAATATGGGAAAGTTTCGTAGAGTTGTTAATAATTAGATTTTACTGTTCGTGATCGAATATGACAAGGAAAATAATTAACACGATTAAAAGTTGTGGAATAATATAAGTACGGACAATATATCATATTGTTTTGTAAGATTATTTTTTCAAAAAGTTGTTAGGATAAGATTTAGTTTGCATGTGCTCATAGCTAGCATTATCAGACAAGAAAGCTTTAACAAAGAAATTTGAAGTATCCGAGAAAACAACACCCCACTACCTCTCAATCTATGGAATAAAGAACAAGTCCACCATTCAGAATTCACGTACTTTAATCCATTGTGTAATAGAAATAACTAGCAGCATCATGCGGAAAACAGTAAATCATCAAAGGCAAAGAAAGAGATCTATAGCTACATCTCTGCACGTTAATCATAAGTAGCAGCTATCTCACAATTTGGACAGTTTTCCGTACATAGAGAAAGATGGAGTACTGATTGAAATTGACGACGCATGTTTATCGATCGGCGAATGGAGAAGGGTTTGAGTGATGGAAAAAAAAAAAAAAAAAAAGATAAAAAAACACGTTTTTCAGCTAATGCGTGAGATTTAACTGTTGCTTTTACGGCTAGAAGAAACGTTATTTTTCTGCGTAGAAATATAAATATCTACTTCACCTGATATATATGTCGAAGATATCTCCAACAGCTCAAGATAAACAGCAAGTTCAAATCCATAGATAATGATTCAATCCTATTATCTGTACAACAAATATAGATAAATCATACACATTTTGAGTTGTATTTGTACTCGATCTCAATCACTACTTGTAGTTATCCTCTGTAAACAGAATCTCTGATATATACAAACGCCTATACTAGTATTTGGTAAGGTAGCATAAATATTAATTTAGAGATTTTACAAGATGTGGCCTTATACCCTAAAAAACTAGAGTTATACCTGAAGTTGGGATTCAAGGAATTCTACGATGATTGCAGGGATGATGCCCCAGATACGACCACCATCAACAAATAGAATGGCACTGTTCCATTTCGTATAAGTTGAGGGCTGAATTTGAAAAGATGATGACCTAGTTTTCTCCATTAGGAAAGGGAAATGGACAAAAAAATGATGTATGTTGTAACAAGGCAAGAATACCTAGCTAGGACCTTGTTGTAGTGCCATAGATTATTTTTAGGGTTAATTGGGTCATAATTGGAAATTGAACCTTTTTAACTTTTTGCGTTGACCGAACGTTCGCTTTGAACCGAGATTGTTTGAAGTTTCCACCAAGAACGTTCAATGACGTGTTGTCCTGTATATCAGAAGGTACATCTCACGCCTTCGGCATGTGTGTCCGATTGTACACCGAACGTTCGTCAACCCTAGATCATGCACGAACGTTTGCCAGCTGGCAGATCAGATGATCCTTATCCATGTATGATCTTTCTCCAATAAATACCCCCATCCCTTCATTTTATTTCATGTGTTCCGACCCTTGGAATTGGTGTTACTTTGCTGATAGCGTGTGAGGTTTTCTCGGTGTAAAGGAAATGTTTTCATGTTAAGGAGGCAATGCCTATACTTTAAACTCATTCTTTCTTGGCTGTTATGTTGTCGATTTATGATAAGTGCTGAAAGTTAAACATTCAAGGCTCTTAATTCACATATGTTTATCCTTTCGTTTTGTTATAGTTTGATGTTCTGTGTTGTTTTTGTGTTTTCTTTCATTTTACAGGTTTTGAAATAAAATCACTCAAAATCCATCAAATTCTAAGCTTAGAACAAGTCTGCAAGAATATTGAAGTCCGTAAACTCACTTTTGGAAAGATTCAACTCCAAATCAATTTTAAATTTGATTACTGCAGAAAAGATAAACCGGCAAAATCTGTTATTTTTTTTAAAATTCCAGAATGAACACGTCTCTATATTTTAATTATAATTTTCTGTTCAAGTATCGAATTGCGTTGAAATTAGTATCATTGGATAGCTAATAAAAAAACTCAACAAATATGTCTGAAATAGGTTTTTCAATAATTCGAGCGTTTACTATGTCAAAATCGCCCTGCAATATAGGACCAAAAATATGGATGAATTTGGAATCATTTTCCTTCATGGATTAGATTTTCAATCTCCTACTTCGACTAAGAGACTAACTTCTGATTTTTCTAGGATTTCTAGGGCTTCTAGGGTTCTCCTAATCTCTATAAATAGGCCTCTAAACATTGAAGACAAACACACAAGATTTGGGAAGGATCAAAGACTACTTCAAGAAGGGTTTTCTCTAGTTTTTCTCTTTTTCCTTGTTATTTTCTTATGAGGATGATTTTCATCCAAATTATGTATAGCTAATACTTTAGTTATGGCACAATTGAAGCCCTAATCATGTCTCTTTAAGATTTCAATTTGCCTTGCTTCAATTCATATATAGATGTTCAACCTGATTATTTCCGGTTTTCTTGAATTCCTCACATGTTTATGCTTGATCATCATATGCATGTGGTAAGGATTTGTTATTTATGTCAATTTGGATGGCCGAGTCTTAAGCATAATAGAGTAACGAAAAAACCCCATAACAGGTTCTTGGATTAATTAACATGGAAAACCGGATGTAGATGCCATGCTCTAGGCTTCATGTGTTTGTCGACCTCCGTAGATTTATACTTTTTTAAAGAACAACTTAGTAGGTGCCATGTTATGATTGTAGTATTGCGCACGTTGTGATTCTTAATTAAATATGATTAGCGGTGGATATCAAAACCCTACCTTTTCTTCTTATTATTGTAAGCAATATTTTATCTCATTTCATTCAAGATATTTATTTAGGAAATTCTCTTTAAGCATAATTTATTCAATCCTTGTGGGAATAATCTCGTACTTGCTTTCTATACTAATGATCTCTTTAAACATTGAATTTTGTGTAGAAGTTTTTCCTTTTATTTATTTATTTTTGATTAAATTCAAAAAAAAAAAAAAAAAGTTCTAATCTGTTTTTCAAGATTTTCTGCGGAATTTAGATTCTGGTTTGCAGTAGCTACGCTCAATCCACATTCCTCGTGTGCTCGATCACACCTCTTCCAGACAGCAGCATTGAAACTGCTATCCACTTGTAGTGCCCCAGATTTTAACACATAAAATATAACGTTTTAAATTAGAATTTAAGACCTAATAATAATAATAATAATATAATATAAGGATTATATGTATATTTATAGGATTAAATATTCATTGATAATTGATATGAATATTTATAAGATTAAATATTCACTAGTATTTGAAGTTGTAAACCTCGTTTACGATAGGTTTAGAGATATATTTTATGTGTGAAAAACACGTTGTTAAAACTTTAGAATACAACATTAGAAATAACTATTTTGAGAGTGGACTCGATCCCCGGCACATTGCGCTCGATCAGAATTGTGATTGATCCCCACAGATTGGCACTCGATCCTATCTGCACTCGATCCATGAAATGTTGCGCTCAATCGCAGATGCACTCGATCCTAAAATGTAGCGCTCGAGTGCCATAGAATTGTAGAGAATAGATTTCACCGAACAATTGTCCTCCAATTTTCAAGTGATGAGTCGACTACCCAGATGGATCCGTCCCAAATGTTGATTCCAAACCTTGGTAATTAAGGAAACCTTGATGTTAGGTTCTAAGAACTAAATTATATTTTAGTTAGAATCAAACTTAGGAGTTTCTTGGAGATGACAGATATTTGTTGTGATTTCTCATGCAATGACTCCACGCCCAGCTTGCTGCCCACGTCGAGATTCCCAGTCGTTGGATCAATTTTACCCAAGCCAATCCTAGCCATCCAAACAACTATAAAAGGAGGTGCACCCCTTCATTCACGCATCACCTTCTTATTCTTTCTCGGCAGATTACTCTTTTCTTCTTCTCTTTTCTGCTTTTCTTTGTAGAAATTGCAAGAATACCTCTCTCTCAATTCTCTCTATTTTGATCCAGGAAGGTAGAAAGCTCTCCCTCACTCTTAGAAACTCTCTGGAACTTTCTCTTGGTTCTGTGTGAGCAAAAACAAAGAAAGAAAAGAAAAGAAGAAGCTCTCACCTGCTATCTCTCTCGGCCAACTCACATAGAAAAATACTCTCTCCTCCTCTCGGCTAGCTCAAAGAGAATACCAAGGATGTTTAATAGAAACCAAAACAAGTTTCTCTTCCCCTCTGTTTCGGTTAGTAGTGTAAAGATCCAGATGTTTTAACTACAGCAAATTTTCTCTCGGTCTCTGCCTCGGCCAACAACTTGTTTTTAAAGCTTGGAGTCTTTTAAAATATCTCAATCCCACTTTGAGATATTTTGGTTAAGTTTCTAAGCTTTGTTTTAGTATTTATGATTTTTTAAGTCATTGGGTTTTTTAAATATTTAATATGTGCTTAAAAATGATATTTTCAAAGTGATGTATTTATTTATAGATACGATGTTATAATGCCCAAGTAAAATTGGATATTTTATAAATGCGCCGTTGCGCTACCCAAAATTCTAAAAATGTTTTTTAGGCATTAGTCATACTAATGCCGTTATTCTGCCAAATTTTATAAAATGATAAAATAGAAAATACCTATAATTATGCAGTTATGCCGCCGATGTGTTTTAAAAATATTATACCCGTTATTTTTACTAATGGGATTGTTATGTCTATTTACATAAAAAGAACATTACATTTTTACCATACTAATGCAAATATAATGCCCGTTTTAATCTAAGAGTATTTTAGGTATTAACAAATTAAATGCCGTAATATTGCCCACATCATGAAAATATATGGTCATGCAACCAACCTATTTTTATATGTCGTTATAAATATCTAAGCGATATTCGAAAATTATGTTAAGTGGTTTAGAAGTCAAAAGTGGTATAAGTGTTAAAATAGGTCTCTTAACAATTTGTACTAATACATTATCACATGTACCAAACTATATTGCAGTAATCACTTGTGTGAATATTTTCTGAAGCAAGAAAGAAATGTAAGTATAAATTACTTATCGAGCGTGATGCTAATTTCTATAATATCATGTTTACATAATATGCGTGTGAATGGAATTTTGCATGTGGCTATTGTGACTAATAAACATATATATTAATAACAAAGTTGAAAAGTCGTTTCTGCCAACAGCATGGGAAAGTTGTTGCTGCCTATGCCAAAAACAATAATAAGTAAAAGTTGGAAAGTCATTGCTGCCTATGCCAACAAACAATAAATGTTGGAAAGTCGTTGCTACTAGTAAGGATAAAACATGGTGAGGGAGTTATATCTCCAGTAAATAGTCGCTAAGACGAATAGGGACCTAATGGCCCTAAAACGAGTGAATGAAAGAGAATGAATAAGACTTTGCATATAAAACCTCTCATCATTGCATGTTGTACTTCTAATAAATCAATAATCTTTATATTATTGTGACAGTTGACACATTTATGTGTATATGGGATTGTGGTAATTTCCACAATCTTATAGATGATTGTGCGGGATGGGAGGAGGAACATTATGTCGGTCCTGATATTTGTGGATGAGGCTATCTATTGCCTCTCTTGTATGATGGACTGACCTGCTTAGTCTATCTTTTGTATATATGTCAGACTTATCATTTACATATTTCTTTTATCTTGCAATATTTTATATTATGATTTGTATTAGGTTAAAACAATGATTACGTAGTATCAGTGCTACATGTGGCACATATGTTACCGCTTTAGTGTGTATTTATTATGTAAGAACACGTTGTTCATATCTGTTTATATTGAGATATTTTAGACAAGTTTTAATGTGTTATAAGGGAATTGTCCATCTTGTTCAAAAAAAGATTTACATATTTTTTGCTGCAAGATTTATCGTCTCTGATGTAGTAATGTCACTTGGTTATTCAGATATAGTCACTTATGCCTTTTTGTAAAAGGGGGGGGGGGGGTGTTACACCACTACTACAATATTTTTTTCCTATGCAAGGTCGTCGATCTCAGAATTTCGAAATCATTCCATATGATCCAGAGATCGAACACACTATTCAACAACCTTGACAACAAAGGGAAAACTCTGAAACAGAAAATATATTCAAAGTTGAGGAAAAGATGGCAGAAGCACGTGTAGAGAATCCACCCGAGCGAAAGCCAATGAAGAGTTCGTTCATACCATCGAATCTAAACCAAGCATCGTGCATTACTTTCCAGCCAAATTTACAAAGCAATGTTTTAATTTGTCTCCTCACTTTCTCAATATGGTTCCACACTATAGAGGTACACCTACAAAGGATCCTTATCTATATATTCGGGACTTCTTTGACCTTTGCAAAGGAACTAGGTTAATTCTCTTTCCTTTTTCATTGAAGGATAATGCTAAGCTATGGTTGAATTCTTTTACTGTAGGGTCTATTCACAATTAGGAGGAGTTGGCCACAAAGTTCTTGAAAAAGTTATTCCCAGCCCAAAGCACTAGGAAATTGAGGAGAGAGATTCAAACCTTCAAACAAAAAGATGGAGACGTGGGAGCACTTCAATGAGCTACTTCTAAATGCCCACATCATAACCTATCTCAAGATGATCAGGTACAAGCCTTTTATGAAGGTTTAAATTATTCTAACAAAAGTCTTGTACATTCAGCTTGTCCAAGGCGTGCTAATGGAGAAGAATAGGGAGGAGGCCATAGAACTCTTTGAGACTTTAAACGAGAACTCCCAACAATTCTCATCCCGAGGGAGGCAAGGACTCAAAGGAAATGGCGTATATGAAGTGAATATAAATGGTGGAGTTCAAACTCGGATGGCTAAGATGGAGAGAAAGCTAGATATGCTAGTGAAAGCCATGACTACCCATAACATCTCTCCCTTTCAATAGATTGCACAAATTGAGGTATGTGCTATATGTTCCCATTCTTACCACACCACTGAGACTTACCCCATGTCTTCATTTTCAGATCAAGAGCAAGCAAACTATGTGAGCCAGAAGAACTATCCTCCAAAAAACAATCCATACTCCAACACTTACAATACAGGGTGGCGAAACCACCCCAATCTTTCATGGAATAACAATCAGAATGTGCAAAATCTATAAGGGCAGCAAAGAATTTTCAGCAGGGAAATAACTATCAAGCTCCACCACAAGCAATCGAACCAAATCTAGAGCCAAAGAAGAATAATCTCGAAGGTGCTATACTCCAACTTTTGACTACAAAACAATAGACCAATGCTTAGACCAGTCAAACTATTCAAAGATTGAAGGCCACTACAAGTCAAGCTGTTCAAAGAATAGAAGCACAAGTGGAGCAGATGGCCAAAGAGCTAAGCGAGAGAAAGAGGGGCGAATTTCCATCCCAAACAATACCCAAACCAAGAGGTCACGAGCAACTCATGGTTATGACAACCCCAGCAATGGGAAGACCATTGATAACAAGGTGGGAACTGATTAGACAATACCAGCATCACCAACTGAAGCCAGAACTTCCAAGGTAAGCGAAAAGGAGAAGGTGAATGCACCACCCTTCCCTCAGAGGTTAGTAAAGCGAAAGAAAGAAAAGCAACTTCTAGATATTTTTGAGACTTTGAGAAAAAAGTTAAAATAAACATTCCTTTATTAGATTCAATTCAACAAATTTTCCTTCTTATGCTAAATTTTTAAAGGACTGTTGTACACATAAAAGGAAGTTTTAAGATCATAAAAATGTTGTTCTAACAAAAGAGGTAAGTGCGGTGCTATTAAGAAAGTTGCCACCAAAGCTGAAAGATCCAGGTAGTTTCACTATTCCTTGCAGGATTGGTGACCAACTTTTTGATCATGCATTGCTAGATTTGGGAGCAAGTATCAATCTGCCGCCAAACACCCTGCATGAGAAATTGGGTTTGGGGGTGCTCTAACCAACCTCGATCACCTTACAATTGGCATACAAAAGCATTAAAAGAACGAGAGGTATCTTGGAGGATGTCTTAGTAAAGGTAGATCAATTTATCTTACTTGCTGATTTCACTGTGCTAGATATGGAAGCATTCCCTATACCATTGCATTTACCTATTATGTTGGGAAGACCCTTTATAAGAACTGCAAATACTAAAACGTGTGAAAATGGGTTACTATAAGTATGAAGGTGAATGGGGAGAAAATAGAGTTCAAAGTTTTTGATGCAATTAAATTACACCAAGATACTCTTGATTGCTTTAATGTCTATATAATTCAAAATATTGTGGAGGAAGTTTTTCAGGTCCATCATATTGATCCTATAGGCTCAACACTTATCATGGTGGTCAACAATTGCACGTCCTGCGCTCGAGTGCAATTCAGTCTAGGCTCGAGTGAATCTACCTCGATCAGCAGTAGTGAGGCCACATCATGCACTGAAACTACCATATTCTTTAAAATTTTATGTTGGATAGTGATTTTTTTTTTTTTTTCTATTTTGCTTTCATGTTTGTAGTTTTCCTTTCTTTTGCTTTCGTAGTTTTGTTTGTCAAGAAAAGTATGTTTGCATTCCAGTTTGGGGGTATGCTACGAGCCATACCTAGTCCAACCAGTTATCTCATCTCCCTGGTATGGTCTTTTCTTTTTTCTACACATTGAGGACAATGTGTGCTTCAAGTATGGGGGAATAAGGAACACACACACTTTGTCCAATATTTTTGAAATTGCATGTTCATGTTATTTTTAAGACTTTGGTTGATCTAAAAACTGTTATTTGAATTTCATTGGCGAGCTTAGAATGTTGAACACGTGATCATTTGAAAAAGATTTTAAAGTTCTACTACATACTTTTGGCATCTAAGAATTCACTTGTTTCAATTTAAACTATCACGGGCACATTAGCACATAGTTTGTGAGGTATGACATGTGAACTTGATTGTATATGTTTCAATGTCTTAAGTGAAGTTTGGTGACTTGTTGGATGGATACCTTAGCATATATATATATATATATATATACACTGAGTAACTAGACTTCTTGCCTCATTAAGCAATTAATGTTCACGTCAAAATGTGAGAAATTTGAATTGGTTAATGCAATGGCTAGTTTAGCTTCGTAGCCTTTTTAACTCGAGTTAGTAAGCCCATATGTGTGATTTTACACCTAGTGCCCTAAAACCATCTGGTTTGGAAAGCATTGGCATAACACTCGTTACATGGGTCAATTAGAAAGCTTAAGGGAACTAAGCATTGCACAGCCTGATTAAAAATAAAAAAATAAAAAATTGCTCTCATTGTTATGCCATGCTTATTAAATCCAATGGGGACCCTAGTGAACTTTGAGATATTGAGTCATTGCACATTGGAATTAATTTGAAGCCTCATGATTATGTGCTAGTTCACCTTACACTGAATTGAACTTGTGATGCCTCAGCCAATCATTTGTAAGTGATTAGATTTTGGAATTCCATTCATTTTGAAGATTGAGTTTATCCTTTTAAGCTTGCTAATGAATGAGAATCATAATTTTGTTAATACTTCACTCTTTTGGATAACATAATTTGCATAATGTTTGTGTGTATCATTCTTGGCAAACTCTCACGAGACTTCACTCGTCCACTATAGAGTCCTAGGGGTTTAAAAGGCATATTGTATACGCTAAATGCAATCGTGTTTTCCGCGACAAAGGAGGTAGAGTAGTTATTGTTTTAGATTTTAGTGTTAAATACGTTTTTGCCACCTGTGGTTTAACGACTTATTTTTTGCCCCCTATGGTTCATTTCGTTCACAGATGGTACCTTGGTTATGGCGAAAGATAGAGATGATACTTTTGTCCAAAATTTGACGGAAGTCCATGCCAACACCTATAAGGTGTTGACACGTGTCCTACATAATAAAAAAATTAAAAAACTAAAAAAAAAAACTTTAAATTTTTTTTAAAAAAAAGATTATAAAACTAAAAAAACTAAAAAATAAAAAAACTTAAAAAAATTTTTTCAAAAAAAAAGCATTAAAAGAACTTTAAAAACATGAAAAAAAAAATAGAAAAAATAGAAGGGGCAATTGAGCACCCATATGGCCGATTTGAGGGTTGCCGAACCACCTCATGGCCCAAAGAGGGTGGTTCAACCACCACCAAACGGGCCATAGGGTGGCTCGAGACACCTCCTTCTATTTTTTTTTTTTTAAAAAAAAGTAAAAATAAAAATTTAATACTCTTATTTTTTTTTTAAGTTTTACTATTTTAAGTTTTTTTTTAATTTTTTAAGGCAGGTGTTGACACACTAACGTAGACTTCCATCAATTTTTGGATGGAAGTACCATCTCCGTCTTTTGCCAAAACCAATGTCCCATCTGTGATACAAAATGAATCATATGGGGTAAAAAATAAAGGTGTTAAACCACAGGGGGTGTAACGTATTTAACCCTAGATTTAATTTTTAGTTTTGTATTGCTAAGAGACTAGCAATATGTAAGTTTAGGGGTGTGATAAGTGTTGAATGTTACACATTCAAGCCCCTTAATTCACATATGTTAGTCTCTTAGTTTTGTTATAGTTGATGTCTTGTGTTTTCTTGCATTTTACAGATTTTGGAAGAAAATCACTCAACATCTATCAAATTCTAAGCGTAGAACAAGTCTACAAGAATATTGAAGTCGGCAAACTCACTTTTGGAAAGATCCAACTCCAAAACAATTATGAATTTGATTATTGCAAAAAAGAGAAATCAAAAAAATCTGCTATTTTTGGAAAGATTCCATAATGAGCACGTCTTTGTATTTAATCATAACTTTCTTGCTCAAGTATTTGATAGCAATGACATTAGCAGTGTTGGATATCTAATAAAAATATCAACAAATATGTTTGATATAGGTTTTTTCTAATTTTGACGTTTACTATGCCAAAATTGCCCCGCAATATAGGACCAAAAATTTGGACAAATTTGGAATCATTTTCCTTCTTGGATTGAATTTTCAGTCTCTTACTTGGACTAGGAGACTGACTTTTGATTTTTCTTGGAATTCTAGAGCTTCTAAGGTTCTCCTAATCTCTATAACCAGGCTTCTAAACATTGAAAACAAACACACAAGCTTTGGGAAGGATTAAAGGCTACTTCAAGAAGGGTTTTCTCTAATTTTTCTCTTTTTCCTTGTTATTTTCCTATAAGGATGATTTTCATCCAAATTATGTGTAGCCAATACTTTAGTTAGGGCTTGATTGAAGCCCTAATCATGTCTCTTTAAGGTTTCACTTTACCTTGCTATAATTCATATATTGATGCTTAGCTTGATTATTTCTGGTTTTCTTGAATTCCTCACATGTTTATGCTTGATCATCATATGCATGTGGTATAGATTTGTTATTTATGTCAATTTGTATGGCTGAGTTCTGTCCATAATAGAGTAACGAAAGAACCCCATCACAAGTTTTTAGATTAATTAATCAACATGGAAAATCGGATGTAGATGCCATGCTCTAGGCTTCATGTGTTTGTCGATCTTCATAGATTTTTATGCTATCTTAAAGAACAACTTAGTAGATTCCATGCTAAATCCTTTGAGAATGAAAAGAATTAGAATAGATGTCATGCCTAATTTGTTGCTTAGGGAGCAAATCAATAGCCTAAGGAGTAGATATCATGCCCTTAGGTTGGTAAACATTAAGTATCATGTTATGATTGTAGTATTGTGCATGTTGTAATTATTAATTAAGTATGATTAGCAGTGGATATCGAAGCCCTACCTTTTCTTCTTATTATTTCAAATCAATATTTTATATCATCTCATTCAAGATATTTATTTAAGAAATTCTTTTTAAGCATAATTTATATCAATCCTCGTGAAAATGATCTCGTACTTGCTTTCTATACTATTGTTTTGATCTTGTGCACTTGTGAGTAAAACGTACAATTATTTACCTATTTATTTAGGTAAATATTTTCACAACAATTTATCTTTGTAGCTTTTAATCATAGGTTTAATCGTCTAGTCATTCTTATCGTCTTAATGCTAGTTTAGTTTTAGATTTAGCGTTTTGATGCTATTAGACATTGTAGTTCTTGGATGATGAGCTATTATGGCTTTGGACGTATTAGGAGTATTGTTAAGACCGTAGCATTTGCTTAGAAGTAGTTCGGTTGAGTTTTGGTTTGAAATGGGTTTCTACCAAAATCGAGTGTTCAAATCCCTTGACTGAACTTCTGATCTTCGTGCTTCGAATGATCATTCCTCGTAGTGCGAACATTCAAGCAACGTATCCCAAACATTTGATCCTGTGTCCCAAATGTTCATAGGTCACTTAGAATACCTACTTTGGATCTATTATAGTTGAGAATTGGTTTTAGCTCGGATTAGGACTAATGATAGGTTTTTCTCAAATTTCAAGGTCGTGAAGCCTCAAAAGAACTTTCTAGAGGAGCCTTGTTATCAAGTGAGTAGAAACTCACATGGATACTTGTTATCATATTTCTGCATAAGAATAATTATTTTGTGCACCAAACATCCATGTTTACAACTCACATGAAATACCTTTTCGACAAACTTACTTGTGAAAATGAGTGCCGAATAATGAGATAATGAAAATGATGATTTTATAAAAGCATGTATATAAAAGACAGTGAATATTAAGTTGCATCGTATGACATGGTACACCGACATGTGTGGGATAACGGCTATGGGCTTACTATGCGGGTTAATCCTATGGTCAAAGATTTATTTACTTTTCCTGTTTGGCCATGGATCCAATGGTTATTTTGTGATCGGTGAACCATGCATGAATTGATGTGAACCCCGTCAAGAATAACGAGACCCAACAACGAAAGGGAACCCAAGACCGTTCTAAGGACAGATTCGAATGGAAAAACCTCGACCCGTTGTTTATGACAAACAAGAACCTCGGTATAAGGAAGACGCCACAAACGGTGGTGGAAATTCCGTTTGATAAGTCGAGATGAACGCCACGGGAAATCCCGATAAGTTCGAGTAGTTCTTCAAAGAACCAAAGAGAATAAAACCTCACAAGTTTTATGAATCATCAATGTCTCCTCGATTACATGGTAGGTACACCTATTTATACAAGAAAATTACTTGCGGAGAAAGTAGTTCTAATCCTAATAAGTAAACAAATCAATTCCTAGCAAGGAAAGAAAATAAATAAAGATCTTAGGTAGGTAAAGAAAATAAGTCTTGCAATCCGATCCTTCTAAATTAACGAACAATCTCAGCAGTTCTTAGCCTTGACCGGATCCTTCTAGAACTTGAATCAAGGTGACAATTCTTTGTTGCCCACGTGGATCATGCTCAATGGGCCTCCCCGAATTTGCTTGAGCCCATAACTCTTGGATGAGTCCGTTGAGCACATCCTTGAACTTCTTTGCTCGTGCTCTCGTAACAAGCCCAATTGGTACTTGAACGAGATCCTTCAAAAAGGTGCCTTGATCTCCATCATTCCCCTCCTCTTGAAAAGGATTTGCCCTCAAATCATCACCTACATCAAAAGGACTCAAATCAGTAACATTAAAAGTGGTACTAACATTGTACTCACCAGGTAAATCTAGCTTGTAAGCGTTGTCATTGATACGCTCGAGGACTTGAAATGGGCCATCTCCTCTTGGGAGCAATTTGGAACGTCTTTTCACCGGGAATCTTTCTTTTCTCATATGCAACCAAACCCAATCTCCGGGTTCAAAAACCAGGTTGCGACGTCCCTTGTTGGCTTGTGTGGCATATTGTTCCGTTCTTCGCTCAATGTTGAGTCTTGCTTTCTCTTGTTCTTCTCCCCACCGAAATCCAACGTTCTTCTTGATCACTTCGGTAAGTGGTGCGGCTAAGCTACTGAAGTCCTTCACGAACTGCCAGTAGAAACTAGCAAGTCCATGAAAACTACGAACATTACCAACACTTGTGGGGCTCGGCCAATCTTGGATTGCACGTACCTTCTCTTCATTAACCTGTATACCTTGTGCACTAACAACAAATCCCAAAAATACAAGCTTATCGGTGTAAAAAGTGCACTTCTTTAAATTAGCAAACAACTTTTCTTTCCTTAGCACATCTAAAACGGATTTCAAATGTACTACATGATCGTCTATGTTTTTGCTATAAATGAGTATATCATCAAAATAGACAACAACAAATCTGCCTATAAATGCACGCAAAACATAGTTCATAAGTCTCATAAAAGTGCTCGGAGCATTAGTCAAACCAAAAGGCATAACTAACCATTCATTCAAACCATATTTTGTTTTAAAGGCGGTTTTCCATTCATCTCCTTCTTTTATCCTAATTTGATGATAACCACTTTTTAAATCAATCTTAGAAAATATGCAAGAACCATGCAGCTCATCTAACATATCAT
Organism: Alnus glutinosa; assembly: GCF_958979055.1. Taxonomy (NCBI): domain Eukaryota; kingdom Viridiplantae; phylum Streptophyta; class Magnoliopsida; order Fagales; family Betulaceae; genus Alnus; species Alnus glutinosa. The sequence continues at coordinate 10,904,805 of NC_084887.1, forward strand.
CTAAGCGTGGGATAGGATGACGATACTTTACCGTTATGTTGTTGATGGCTCGGCAATCAACGCACATTTGCCACATCCCATCCTTCTTAGGTACAAGTAAGACCGGAACAGCACATGGGCTCATGCTCTCCCTCACGTGCCCTTTCTCCAACAATTCACTTACCTGCCGTTGAAACTCCTTTGTCTCCTCGGGATTGCTCCTATAAGCTGGTCGGTTTGATGAAGTACATGGGCTCATGCTCTGATACCAAATGATGTGAACCCCGTCAAGAATAACGAGACCCAACAACGAAAGGGAACCCAAGACCGTTCTAAGGACATATTCGAATGGAAAAACCTCGACCCGTTGTTTATGACAAACAAGAACCTCGGTATAAGGAAGACGCCACAAACGGTGGTGGAAATTCCGTTTGATAAGTCGAGATGAACGCCACGGGAAATCCCCATAAGTTCGAGTAGTTCTTCAAAGAACCAAAGAGAATAAAACCTCACAAGTTTTATGAATCATCAATGTCTCCTCGATTACATGGTAGGTACACCTATTTATACAAGAAAATTACTTGCAGAGAAAGTAGTTCTAATCCTAATAAGTAAACAAATTAATTCATAGCAAGGAAAGAAAATAAAGTCCAAATCAATTCCTAGCAAGGAAAGAAAATAAATAAAGATCTTAGGTAGGTAAAGAAAATAAGTCTTGCAATCCGATCCTTCTAAATTAACGAACAATCTCAGCAGTTCTTAGCCTTGACCGAATCTTTCTAGAACTTGAATCAAGGTGACAATTCTTTGTTGCCCACGTGGATCATGCTCAATGGGCCTCCCCGAATTTGCTTGAGCCCATAACTCTTGGATGAGTCCGTTGAGCACATCCTTGAACTTCTTTGCTCGTGCTCTCGTAACAGGCCCAATTGGTACTTGAACGAGATCCTTCAAAGCGGTGCCTTGATCTCCATCATGAATGGGGTCATGATTACGGACATTATTAGTAGCGTGGGTGTAATGCCCAGTATCATTAATAGAATCAAGTAAGTCCTAATTTAAGACTTTTTGACTTTTTGTGTTGACCAAACGTTCGCTGAGAGTCATGAACGCCTGCTCTTCCCTAACGAACAATCGTAGTTCCCACCAGGAACGATTGTTAACGTGTTAAATTGTGTTTCGGAAGGTACATCCCACGCCTTCAGCATGTGTGTCAGACCGTACTCAGAATGATCACCTAGCCTTAAATAGTACATGAACGTTCAAGCCTCGCTTTGTGATGACCCATTTTTTTTTTTTTTATAAAAATGTAAAACGAGTCATCGCAGTGGCACGACTACGTGTCGCTCAACCAACATATGGCACATGCCCCATAACATGCACCAGATTATCAAAGTTACATCTAAGAGCAGAATATAATAATCAATGTACAGCAGAACACATCATAAGCGGAAATAAATCTAATGCATAACCATTAATTACAACAAGAGTCAATTACATGTCTAACTGGTTAAAGCTTATTAAACATATTACTACAATTATATACCCAAAATACGGGCTCAGCACATACATGCTCCATAGGATATGAGCCATAACCACCCAAAATGCGGACTACCCATGAGTCCGGCATATGACTATCGCGATATGCTCCAATCATAGCATCCCATACGCTAAGCAAACTGGTCATCATCTACATCCATGGTTCCTGCAACCAAGAAACCTCATCTACACGGTTGTGGTAGTATCCACATTCGCATAGGTGAAAGAATGAGTCCACCGTCTCAATATAAAACATACTAAGATCTCAATGATATTAAACTAACTGAGTTTTCGCAAAGAACCAACCTTTCTTTTATTTTTAGTCATGCGAGCACTATATCAGCCACAATTTACCAATAGCTAATACATTAAACACCGACTATCCAGAAAACATTTAAAACATACTATATAACTATGAACATATGTAGAAGTTCTAGTCATCCCTCCTTAGAAGTTTCTACATATAGACCCTTCTATGGTAATACTTTTGAATGGTAGCTCAAACATATGTACACACGATCACTCTATTACAGATACCACGTCTAAGCAAGAAAACATGGCATCTTACTCTTCCATACTAGGATATCATCCTTCAATATAATACTCACAACATCATCTCTAATCATATTTCAGCTTCATGCCTTGAACATCAGTAGAACATGTGAGCACTAGAGTAAAACTCTATTATGCTAACATGTCTTTCCTAAAGAACAATAACAGTCAGCCTTCTTACTCATAGACATGCCATTACTAGCACCTGGGCAATCATGAATCTATGTACTTTCAAGTTCAATGTTTCTTAAACACATGCAACCATCCAATAGAAATATACATAAGCTCTTTTCATTTAAGCCACTTATGCATACCAACATGATGTGGTTCCTTTTTGTACTTCAATAATAATAATACCACTTGCAATAGCACGAGTCACTGCAGGACAGTGTCTATATTGAGGGTGTCGATCCACAGGGATTGTATTGGTTGTGTATATCAAGCTTTAATAAAATCAATCCTAATTTATCCCTTAGAAAAATGTTGTTTTTGTGATTTTTAATTTATAAACTAACAACGGAAATAAAATGCTAGAAAATAAATTAAAGATGAACTTAATGAAATTGAAAACTAGGGAATAGATTTTACCGCTATCCTTGTAATAATGGCTATCGTAATAATATGGGACATTCATTTTAGGCATGATATTACTTGTGTGTGGTTGTCAAGCACATAACAAAGTGTCAAGAAAATACCATTATTAATAAATAGGTGTAATCCATCTTTGCATAGCATAGACTATCAAATTCATTAACTTAGTTACAAACAAACAAGGATTAAGTGTAGCTCATCTTTGGATTAGCACAAATCATCTACCTAAATTACACTAGTCTAGGGTGAAGCATGACCTGTCCATCCTAGGCATGAATTATCAAAATCTCTTGTTGCATGTTCAAATAATACCATTGCATAACCATTACATTTATCATCTTTTGAATAATAAATATAATTCGAGAACAATCAAAATAAAAGGCTTTCTCATAGATAGGGATGTAAACGAGCCGATCCTGAGCGGGTATTGGCTGTGCAGGATCGGCTCGTTTATGTTTGTTTGAAGCTCGAGCTCGAGCTCGACACGAGCTTAAATTTGCTATGCGAGATCGGCTCGTTATGGAAAAATTACTGATCGAGTTCGAGCTCGAGCTCGATCATTTTGGTCGATCCCGAGCTCGACTACTCGGCTCGAGCTCGGCCCGACCCTAGAACCAAACAACAAATCTCATACACAAAATTTAGAAAAGCAAAAAATAGGAAACTAGAACCAAACCGGATGGAACAGAGTTGAAGCCAATATTGCTGGAATCGAAGCCAGAAGCGCCATTCTCTCAACGTCAAACGCCGTGGCCGGAGTTGTTGAAGCCGGTGGACCTACGAGCATTAGCGGACAGCAACGTTGGGTCCTCGTACTTGTGCTTCTTGTTGGTGGTGTCACTGCCGGAAGAGTACTGCGCTTCGTCGGCCATTGTAACTTTGTAAGTGTCACGGGTGAATCTAGAAATTAAGGGAGAATCTTGATGTGTGCGGGGAAGAAGAGAAGAGAAAAGCAGGAACTTGAAGAGGAGTCTAGAAGCTGCAAGATCAGGCAAGGAGATAAGGACTGTTGTACACGCGGCAACAAAAGAGTAAATAAAAGGAAGAGTGCATAACAGCTTGCATTGTGCGTTTTGAGCATGTATGTATGTCGTTTTAGCGGCAATGAACTAGCGTGTAATGTGTTAATGTATGTCAGTCAGTCGGTGTGTAATTAGGGAAGAGCTATCGTCAAGCGTCAGTATATGAAATGCTCTTCTAGATCTAAAGCGGGAAAAATGTCAAAATTCAGTTATGTAACTTATGTTTATGTCATAATTTTTTAAATTATTATTTAATATAGTAATTGTTTTATTAAAAAATTTTAATATTTACACATATTCAGTAAAAAATTAGTTCCATTAATATAGATGTTTTATAAACCTTGTTTTAAGAGATTTTTTTTTTTTTTTGTGAGGTGATATAAGATAAAAAAAAAAAAAAAGTTTTGGGTTTTTTACTAGTGTTTTAAGAGGAAAGTTATTCATTAATATTTTAGTTTATTTGAATAGAAAGGAAAAAAAAAAAAAATTAGCAAACACTAAACAGGGCCTATAAAAATTAATCAATTAAACATTAATACACTAATTTGAATACAAAAATGACAAAAAAAAAAAAAAGACTAATTAATATTTAACGAACACGCAAATTCAAAAACTAATTAAATTAGTCTAGTTTTGTGGTTATTTCATAAAGATGTGTTCTCAACTTAATCTTGCCTAATCATTTGGATATTTACAATCTCTACGTCTCAATTAGCCAATCAGATCTTGAAATCAATTATAAGTATTTAAATATATATAAAAAAAAATATAACAATAGTCAATATACATGTTATTTTAAAACATTAGTAATGATTATTATTATATTTTCATATATATGGTCCTATTTATCTAATGATAATAATACTTTTTTCAAATCTAATGATAGTTTTTAGATCATATGATTCATATCTAATGATTATGTAGCACAAATGCGCAATGTTAGATCACCTGATTTAAATTCTAATGATAACACTTAAATTGTGATTATAATTATCATATTGGTAATTCCAATTGGACCAATCGACCAATCCTAATAACTTAATTTGGGATTATATGAATTACATTGTCATCATATATGAATAATATAATTAAATTTCAAAAGTGTCATTATATCATATGATTAATTTGAATTCATACTTATGTATGTAATCTATATATTTAATCATTGTATCTAAAGACTATCCTCAAGGGGTAGCTTAATCGGCTGAAGATCACGCCTCATGAAAACGTAGTTACTAGTTTGAATCCCCCCTCCCCCTTTTGTGTGGACTTGTCAAGAAAAAAAAAAAACCATTGTATCTAAGACTAAGTATTATTAATAATTATTAGATATTTCAAATCTTACATCATACTTAATTAGTGTATTTAAGTATTTAAATACTTAATCATTGTGTTTGTATACTTATATAACATTACGTGTTCTAATTTATACTTATAGCTTAATTGATATATATATATATAGGATATAAATTTCCTACAACTCATATATAAAAAGGACATGTGTCCTATATATATATATGACATAAATTCACTAGCATGTAAGAAGCATATGCTATTTAAATAACATGTGCTTCTCACATGATAAAGGATACATGTTAATCTTATATGTGGATTGTGGAAAATTTCCTACAAATTGGTTTGCAGGAAATTTATGTCCATGTATATATATGTAAATTATGATTGTAAATTATGAATCTTATCATATCACTTGACTTATGCGACTATAATTTATCTATGACAACATTAATAAGTATAATCATTATAAGTCATAATTATCATAATTCCTAACTATCTTCTAATAATACTTATATCTTATGAATCATATGGTCTAAGTATTATCATATGATCATATGATTCATACGATCTAACAATTCATATGATTTTAGATCTTGAATCACGTATGATAGCGATGTAATGATTCATAAGTATCTAATAATAATACTTATAGGTTATAACATTGGATATAGTAAATCAATGATTACATATTATATGCCACAAGTACAATGTTATATCATTATATGAATCATATGATCATATAGTCCTACTATATATATTACATGAATAATATAATCTAAATCATAAGATTAAGTATCTAAATTGTCATTATATCATATGATTAAGTGATTAACAATTAAGTATTGATATTATTCACTTTCATTATTTTATATACATATTTATATAACCAGACAATTATAACCAATTAATATTTATTCACCATTTTTATTTGTTACTTAATTTATGCTTATATATAGTATATTGTTTATTAATATACTATATTATAAAAATAAGTTATATATTAACAAATTAATATATATATATATATATATATATATATATATATATATATATATATATATATATATATATATACGAGTCGAGCCTTAATAAACGAGTCGATCCTTATACGAGCGGGTTCACGAGCTTTAATCGAGTCGAGCCGAGTTTATACGAGTTTGTATCGTTTAATAATCGAGTCCTAATTTCATGTTCACGAATAGCTCATTTAATAATCGATTCGAGCACGAGTCGAGTTTATTCGAGCCGATCTCGAGTAAGCTCACGAGTAGCCCAACTCATTTACACCCCTACTCATAGACAAGATAAACATTTCATCATGATTGCATTTAACATTAAAACCAATTACGAAATTGTAATTCTCATAGTTACACAATCATCAATGTCCAAAATAAATATCCCCAAAGAAAAATATAATTAAGCCATTGATACTTGGATAGGGTTTATCAAAGAGAAAGTCCATTTCGTAGACGGGCATACGACCATCCTACGACCCTGCTGATGTGGCATCGTTCCACATCACCGAATTCGAAAAAAAATAAAAGAAAGAAAGAAGAGGGAAAACGAAAAAAAGAACCTGAAAGCATTTGAGATTAGAAGATGGAAAACGAAAAAAAAAAATACACAATCTGAAAACATTTGTTGAGATTCAGAATCCAACTCTTTCATTCTTCTCCCTCTTTTTCGTTTTCCCTAGCCTCCATTTAGATTCAAAATTCCTAACTTTCACGTCCGTTCTCCACCGTCCGTTCTCCACTGTCGACGGCCATTAAATACCAGGTTTTTGGGTTTTGCTTCTGGGTTTTCCGTCGACAGTAAGCTTGACCGTCTTCCGTTCTCACGCTTTTTGGTTTGTGGGCTTTCACCGTCAACAACCACTGACTGGTGACCCAAAACCCAGGTTTGCAGGTTTTTTTTTTTTCCTTCTGCCGGCTTGTGGCTTACGGTTTGTGCACATCAAGTACCCTGGATCTATGCTTTAGATCCAGCGTAATCACGGATGAGCGTGTGGTTAAGGTAATTCTCTCTTCCTCTCTCTTTTGTCTGCCTCTCTCCATCGTTGAGATTCTGTTGCATATCCGCTTATCTTTTGTTATTTAAATCTTGTGAATTTCATCTTCAAAAGGTTTTTATTCTATAAATGTGGTGGTGCTTATTATCCCCTATTTTCTTTTGGATAGGATATCGTTGTTAATCTACAGAATACATATAAACTATTTCACGGTTTCGTAAATTGTTGTAAATGGATATTTTACGAAACTTCCTCCCTTTTGCAAAACCTTGGAAAGTGTTTGGTTTTGATGACCAAAACAACGATTCTCTGAATTTTATTAATAAATATCGTGGGAATATCTTTACATATATTCAAAACTATCGAAACAAACTCTGTCATCAGTTAACTTCATACGTTGTTGATGAGTGTTAAGGAGTCTAAGGAAAAAAAACTTCATCTGCTGCAGAATCTTACCTCAGAGTATCTTCACGCGTTGATGTGAGACACATTTGAATTAGTTTAGGATTGAGTGAACTCTTCGAATCAATGTTTGAGACATACTGTATTTGTGCATGTCAATATACTTATATAGTGTTATTGAGGAAATGCAATCATGACATATGGTGTCTATCTTTGTTGTGTGGATGAGGTAGTTTGTGTTCATCTTCGGGTTTTTACTCCCTTTTTGGTTCTTTTTGCTTGCATTTTAATTTTTTCGTAAAGCAATGTTATACCTAGCTCTATCTATGTTAAAATTTACACGAAATGTGAAAAAATAAAGTAAAATCCCATAATCACAGCAATTGAATTAATTGCTCAAATATTAACAATAAAATAATGAGTCAACTCTTAAAATGACTTGTAGAAAGACTGGCACTAACATAATGCTAACATGCTTTTGTTAATGGAAGTGTCCTCTATAATCAGTATCTTATAGTAAGCATTGCCCACATAATATTTGGAAAGCCTTCTTGTTCATGCAGCAATTATTACCAATTTTGTATTTCCTTGTAGAATGATTGGGCATGTAAATTTTTTCAATTGGATTCATGAACCTTCAATGTGTGAGCACGATCGAACAATGTTGAAGCGGCTGTGTAGAGACACAAGTGGCTAAAGGCTAAAAATGAGAGGTTAAAGGCTGCAAGTGACGATGGAAAAAGAAAATAACAAATACAAGGCAATAATGGATATGAAAGTTGCTCAAGCTCGGAAGCAGTTAGCGTTTGAAAAGGAAAAATACCGATTGATGGAGGAATACTACCAGATCACATTAGCCTTTTCATGAGGTTTTTTTTTTTATTCTGTTTCTAGCATTAGATATTAATTGGATATAGATACGTTAATATCTTTAGGATGTAATGTTAGATTTTAGAGAATGTTTAGGTGTATGAAGTGGGGAATAGAGAATGTTTGGGTGTATGTACTGATAGGGCTGGGTTTGGCATACTTCTTGTTCTAGAGATTTCAGATGCTCCAGCTTGTTACGAACTTGGACAAAAAGACCAATTAATTTTATCATTTATTTTTTGTATTGAGTTGTGATTTCTTCTTGTCTTTTGCCATTACTGGTGGTTTGAATTCAGATATTACGGTCATCAATGATTGAATTGAAGTTTCTATCGCGTATGTCACTTGTTCAAGTTCATAGTTGTTTTTAAATTCCAATTGTAGTTTCTTTGTTTCGTGATATGGATTTTGGATGTTTATGAGATTGGCAAGGTGTTGATTAATGTGATTTCCTCTTCACAATGTGCTGGATAAGCAAGAAGTCTCATGAAAGAAGTTAAAAGAATTTCCTGTGAGATTTCGGCTTTTAGATGTAAGTTCTGTTTAGAGCTGCGTCTGTAAAGGCTTGACAAATTGTAAGATGACCCTTTCATGATTTTGGTAGCAAATAGATTGTAAACCAAAACAACAGCAACTCACCATTCAATTAAGCAATCAAGAAGAAATGTCAACTCACCACAACAATCGATAACCACTTTTTAACAAGAACAAGAGCCACAAAACACTTGCCAAAAGAACAAAAGCCACTTGGATCTAAATATACACCCTTGTGTTTACAGATTCTCAAAGAAAGAACCCCTAAACATACAGCTGGGACTACCACCTCAAAATTTCAAATTACAAATAATCAACTACTAAGATTCACCAAAATTTGAGGACAGAATGCAACCTAAAGAGCAAATCCTGCTTACATTAGAAAAGCTGACACATTTTCATAAGTTTGAGTAGAGGTAAAATATAAACCACGGCATCAATAAGTATGTCAACAGCCTCTCATCAACCACCTCATCTATAAACAGCCTCCTCAACCACCTCATCTATCTTCTTCTCTATGGCCTTTAACTCTGCTTCACTGGTTAAATTATTCTCAAACATATAATTCTTCAACGCTGTGACAGGATCTCTAGCAGCATAGTGTGCCTTCTCAGCTGCCAAAATAGAACCACAAATTGAGGTGAACGTTTATCACCACAAAAGAAAAGAAAAATGTAATGATATCAGCTCACTCCAAAGGTTTCTTCTTTTTGTAATCCGACCTTAGCCTGTGCAGAAAGAAGCATACACCAAACAAAGAACATCCTACCTTAACCAAACAAATAAAAGAAAAACATTCTAGTTAGTTTATCACTTACGAGGCACATTCAGCGAATTTTCCCAGGTTTTGGTTTTCCATTATTACCAGAATCAACTCTTTATTCTCGTCCAGGTACTGCACCAAGCATACAAACATCAAATTCCTATAAAGGTAGCATGCCATCAAATCAACTAATTTTTCAGTTCAAACAAATTGAACTTGCAACCGAAACATGTCTGTCCAGCCTTATTTATGATCAAATCCTAATCGACATGCATAAAAGCAACAATAGTTCGAGCTTGCCATAGTCAAAACCATTACTGATACTTAAAACGAGGGAAGAAACCGCACTCTTCACAACATGTTAATATATGAAAGCCCACCACTGGTGCAAACAGCATTCTAATGAAAACAGATACAAATAAAAACATCAAAGTATCAGACTATCAGGTACATAATACTGTAAGATGCAAACACAAATTCCCGTAAGATGAATTGCAAGACACTCGCATAACTTGGGGAAAATTGCTGCTTCTAATGTAAGCATATGCATTGAGATAACCATGTTTATCTGTGAAAATGCACCACTTGATCAACTTATGGTGCCATTTTTTATGCATCAATCATATGACCCTATAAATCACAACCACAGGGCGTAGTTCAATGAAACATACATTACCACAAATTACCCCTTGTCATCAAAATGCAATTGATCGAACTGCATGAGAAACAGTGCCCAGCCCTCAAGGAAAGATGTTAGATTTCACTTGCACAATGTATCAAACACTTCAGGATCAATTTAATGTTTTATGCATTACCATGTCAAACAAAAAAAAAAGTAGATCACTTATTAAAATAACTACCCACAAACAAAAATAAACAGGGCTAATCAAATTTCAATATAAAAGCCAATTGGGTTCTAAGTTTTCTCACACTTCTTCTATCATATTGCATGGTATACCTAAGACACCCACTATACAAATATGCACACATTTTACACATACATAAATATGCACTTATATACCCACACCACGCGCACACACAAAAGAATTATGGGTACCTTTTGAATTTGCTCAGTTGTGATATTAGCAGTGGGAGCACCATTCAACAGTTGTGGTGACTGCTTCATCTCCACAAACAGTAGTCCGGCTATGGAGAGAGAGATCCGGCGAAAGAGACTGACCGTAGAGATTCGGGAACGGCGGCCTGCTCGGGGTGGTCAGCGTGGTCGTGGGCGACAGTGGTCCGCGCTGTTTGAGGCCGGCTTTCGGCGGCGTTGGGCTGGGGAGAGGGAAGATGGAGATGGCGAAAAGGATTTTTGGGTAAAAACCAGATCCGAGGTGGTCGGAGGTTGGGTCGGCGTGGTCACCGGTGCTTGGAGGTTGCTAGGATGGGTGGTCGGCGGTGGGCGGAGTGTTTGGGTTTGGAGATTTTGAAAGTTTTGGGGCAAAATTTTTCTGAAATGGAGGGAAAGTGGATGGACATCACGTTTTCAGTAAGGTTCCTGATTTTATTTTATTTTTAATTTTTATTTCTCTCAAGCTGATGTGGCATGGTGCCACGTCATCTGGTCGTAGCTCGGTCGTAACCGGGTCTACGAAATAGCAGCCCTTTTTATCAAAATTTTAGAAAGAGATTTAGTCACATATGAAGGTCTTTAGATCACTTGGTGTTGTTGAGCAATCCCCACTGTCCACGAACACACTGAAAATATTCTTCCTCAAGTTCAGATTTTTGCTCTATTCTTCTGGTTAAAAACTAGCCTAAAGTCTAAAAAACTAACCAAGAGAAGAAGAAGAAAACAAAGTGGGCGTTGGATCCCCTTTTAATAGAGGTGAGCTTTCTTCAACATAAGGAAAATGGAAGGATTTTTTTCTGCTCACGTGAAGTTCTAGCAGGATGTAATGATGACAAGATGTCATTCTTCAATTACCAATGTAATCCTCTTCTATCGCATAACTCATCCATTAATTGTCTTTTGTTCTCATTCCCACCACTTTTTGATGAATTCCTCTTTTCGATAAAATGAGCTAAATCTTCAAGTTGAATTGCTTTCTGCTTTCCACGCATTACTACAGCCGCACAAAGCTCTTCAAAAATATAACAATGTAATCATTTCTTCCACTCGATTATCTTTTGTATAACTGGAACGCATCTCTCCTAAAGTTGGTGCAGGTGAGCTCAAATATAATCGGTGCCCACAATAAACTTCAGTTCAGTGCTGGCTTCTTCTTCGCGTTCAGATTTTTGGTTCCCCTTCATGCAATTTTAGGCCTCACTAAAATGATTTTGCGTGTATTTTTTCTTTAGGACCTAAAAATAAGATAAACACTAAAACAAGATAAAATGTTAAATTACAATGAGGCTAAGAGTTTAACAATAGTAAATTAAAGGGCATGAATGTGTAACATTCAAGACCTATCACAACACGTATGGTAAAAACTACTCGTAGCATAAAAACATCACTCATGAAACAATGCTATATATGATATGCATGAAACTGGGTTTACTGGGGCTTAGGTCCCCCACGATGCTGTTTTACTACGTTCTATTACTGTTGTACTGATGTTGTATGTATGCTCTATACTACATGCTCTATGCTTTGTGCCTGACCAGTATATGTTTCACTACTGTATCATGCTATAAAATCATGCAGTTGTTAAATCATGTTCTCTTAAAACTAAAAAAATCCAGCATTTCATCAAACACTTTAAAATCATTCAAAACATAGTTTCTTCATAAAACATAAACAGTTTCAACATGACATGTTCTCAAACAATTTACATTATTTAAATCTCAACCGCAACACACACACAAACACTTTAAATCAATTTAACACTCTTCACTCATGCATCAATTCTTAAACATCATTGATATAATTGAACATAATCAAACTAATCAAATTATCAAAAACATATATATTTCATCATATGGTCGGTTCGAATTCATAAACAATATATATAGTTTTATCAATCTATTACATATGAAAATATATATTTCTCAGTGAGTAGAATACTCACATTTCATCATTTAGCACTCTAAATAATTGACACTCAAATTAGCACTTGAATCGCTAAAGGATAACCGTTAGAAAACCCACAATATCTTTTTTTTAAGGGTTCCAAACGTCTACCCATAAATTATTTTCATTAACCTAGTCGCATAAATTACTATCGTATTTAAAATAACATTAACCCTAAAATTACGTTCACTAATCTTTTTACAATAATTACTAACTTATTAATACGATTTAACGATCTAACTTTTAGACACTTAAAAACTCCTAATTAATTTAACACATCACATTGTGGTTTCAAACTTACACCTTAAGTTACAAAACACTACCCAAACACAATATCATTAACCTAATAGCATTTACTAAGGGTTAATTACATAAAAACTCAATAAAAATTAAATACCTAAAAGTTAGGGTTTGAGGAAACTCACCAAAAATTCACCAAACCAAAACCCATGGTTTGGGTAGCCTCAACCAAGTTCCAAGTAGCCCATTACCTAAAGAACATAAAGGATTAAACTCACATTAATATCCAAAACATGAGTTTAACGAAAATACCTCAAAACGTTGGGTCAAAATGTAGATCGGGCTTCGAGGATTACGTTACCGAAGTCGGATCTAAGATTGGACGGCTGGATTTCAAGATATCATGGTTTTTAGGTGAAAAACCGTTGAGAAATGGGGAGAAAAACCAGAGCTACCGAGAAGAAAATGGCGTTCTACCCTCTTAATACAAGTCCCGTCCGGACGAGTATCACAAGCCTTCCGGACACATGCCCCCCATTAGAAGACGTGTGCTAGGCATGCCATCCGGACACATTAAGCCCAGCGTCCGGACGCGCGACCATCAAAGGCCGTCTGGACGCACCAAAACCACGTCCAGACGCGCCATATATAAATCACTTATTTTCTTTATTTACTTTATTTTCTCTTCCTTTCTAATTCATTTTCTCATACTTTTCTCTTATATAACTTATTTCTTTGCACCATAAAATATTCTCAGCGCGTCCTACTGTATTTTTTAGTCGTCAAATTAATCTTAGTCATTTATCCATTAAATTTTATTCTTAAAACGATAAATAATATTCGGGACATCACACACTTGGCGAAAAATCGCTATCTGACATATTAGATGATCCTTATCCACCTACGAGCTTTTCCCTATAAATAATCCACCTCCTCTTCGTTTATTTCATGTATTCCGACCCTTAGAGTTGGGGTTGCTCTACTTAGAGCGTATGAGGTCGTTTCGGTGTGAGGGAGACGTTCTGTGTTAAGGAGGTAATGCCCTTACCTTAAACCGTTCTTTTCTAGCCATTATGCTGTTAAATTATCTTTATAGCTTCTAATTATGGTCCTAATGCTAGTTTAGTTTAGGTTCAGCCTTTTAATGTTATTAGACAATGTAATTCTTGCATGATGAGATGTTATGGCTTAGGACCGTATTAAGAGTGTTGTTAAGACTGTAGGATTTGCTTAGAAGTAGTTCGATTGAGCTTTGGTTTGGAATGGGTTTCTTCCAGAATCAAACGTTTGATTCCCTTGGCCGAACGTTGGATCCCTTTCTTTGAACGATCGTTCCACGTGTAGCGAACATTCGAGCATCGTATCCCGAACGTTCGAGGGTCAAGCAGAATACCTACTTTAAACTTATTAGAGCATAGAATCAATTTTAGTTCGGGATTAGAACAGATGATAGGTTTTTCTCAGATTTCGAGGTCATGGAGCCTCAAAGGACTTTTTGGTAGAGCCTTGCGATACAAGTGAATAAAATTTATATGGATATATTATTATTTTCGGAATAACATGATTATTTTGTGTACAAAAAACAAACATATTTACAACTCATATGAAATATATTTTTGACTATTGTGAAGTCTATTTTTTGTGAAAATGAGTGAATAATAACAAGATAATGAAAATGATGGGTTTATGAAAAACATGCAAGTAAATGACGGTGAATATTAAATTGCATCGTATCACATCGTAAACCGGTACGTGCGGGATAACAGTTATGGGCTTACTATTATAAAGGTTATTCTCTATGGTCAAACGTTTATTTATTTTTATATTTGTCCTTGAATCCAATAGTTGTTTTGTGACTGGCGCACCATGCTTAAATGGGAGTCACGATTACGGATGTTATTAGCAGCGTGAGCCACCCGAGGTCATAATCTGTCGGGCTGTTAATGATGGACGGTAGAGTACATATCCGGAGCACCGGTATTGTATTACTGGTCTCTCGGTACAGTGATGACCCTAGCTAGAAGGGGTTAAGATCCTGAATAGACCGTATGGAATTGAACTATGACATGACTCTCTTGTTACAGCATATATTATATGTATATTGCATCAATGATCATTTTCTCAAATGAGGAACTATAAACTTATATTGTTGCATATGATTTATACCTTAAATTCAGTTCGCCATATGATAACATATGTATCATGGGTATTATTACTCACTAAGTCAGACCACCTTTAGATGTCGAATTTGAAATGGACTACGAGACAAATGTGGTGACATTAAGCAGCCAAGACAACAGTACTCCCTGAAAGTCTTATCTCGGGAGTGAGACAATAAGCAACTATTCTCGAGAATACGTGACAAGAGATAAATCCATATTGGGTCAAGGGAATGCAGACAATCCGGGACCGAGAGTCAACTCAGCCAGCAAGCTCAGGACAAGCATGTCCCGAAAACTCAAGTATTAGTCATTCCAAGAAATCCGGATTAGAACTCTACTCCAAGTTGAATTGAAGTAGGAGTCATAATATGAGTCCAAGTCTAGTCTGATCAGCATTCCTATTCCCGGTAAAATCGGGATAAGACTCCTAGTCCAAATTTGATCTTGATTTTTTTGGGATCAGATTATATCTCTACTAAAGGATCAAAGTCTAAGTAGAACTATGACAGCACTCTTAGATCAAGAAGGAATAGAAAACCTAATTCAGGTTGACCTCTACCTATTTGCCTATAAATAGACTCATACCTCAAGTATAAACTCAAATTGATATTTTATGCATTGAGCATACTTTTCTCTCAAAAGCTAATTTAGACATCGAAGCGAGACCCCCAAAAGGGTCTCTTAGTTTTAGTTGTTTTACAGTCAATACCAACAGGATGAAATACAGAACATAACCATAATAATTTATTATTGGAGCTGGAGATATCAACAACTTTGATAACATACATAGACATACATGAAGCAAAATAAAACAATTCAAGAAGTTATTAAGGATAAACCTCAATGAGAGACCTTAAACCAAGAACGGGGGTTATCTTATAGTCACTGAAACCAGCATCAAAAAATAGCTTAGCCCATTCTTTCTTATTTCTCTCCTTTCCTGAGACCAATACCATCATCAGCATGTCAAAGAAAAGCTGTGTCTCAGTCGACTCCTCATCTCCCTTCTGGCTCTCAATCATCATGTCTATAATAATCACCTTTCCTTTCTTGTTATTCCTTGTGATTGCCTCCTTGCAACGCTGAAGTATTTTCACGCATTCCTCATCATTCCAGTCATGCAGTATCCACTGCTTGTCATTTGCAGTAGCAATAAGATCAAACAGTAAAACTGTTAAATAAGAGGTTCAAACACTTGGAAACAAGATAGTTACTCATTATTATTCGGTCCTTGCTTTAAAATGATTGACTGTTTGAGTTAATAAACAAACTTATATATCCAAAATACAGAACAAAATGAAATGCGTGAAATGTTCTGAAATCATATTCTAAAATTTTCTTGAACAGTTTTTTTATTCGTAGTGGTTGCAATCATGCATTCATAACACATTATTTTAACGAGGCTGGTGGATGGTGGTTCGATTTCAATCAATAAAACCTTTCCCTGTTGTACTAGCTAGAGACAACGGCCGCATTACCTTTTTGAAATGCTTTTTTTTTTTTTTTTTTCCCCACTTTAGGACAATATTTTTAATATAAGCACTTTAGGAATATGAACCCATGATGCATAAGTTGTCATATATGGACGGAATTTAGGCAGAGTTTGGTTAGGGTGAAAAATACGTACTTAGGTGACTGTCCTTACCTCCTTTGTAGACCATCATCGATCTCTGCCTTGCCCATTTATGGTTTCAAGAATTCCCGTTAATAAGTTATTATACATTGATGTGGAGATTATCTCCCTAGATTGTTGGGAATGGATGCATGGCGTAGATACACAGTTAATTAGTTGAGCTGACATAGTGAGAATCAGTTGCTAGGCACTCTATATATTTGGGTAGAGGTGCACTTGAATCTTAGCAACTAATTGGGTTGTGGGTCGCGGGCCGTCAGACCTAGGTAACTCACTCATCCTGATGTTCCTAGATATTTGTTGGACTCTTTAGCGGATGGGCCTTTGAGGCTGGTCGGTAACTAGTTCCTTCACTAGCCACTAATTCCCTTTGATCGATCCATGACAATTTGAATATATAGAAGCTGCCGGTAGTTAGATCTTCTAGTAGTCCCCTAATTCTCTTATATATGATTGGTTTGCCAATCAATACATGAAAATTTGAATAAAGGCCTATTGGTAGTTAGGCCCTAGATGTACCAACAACGAAAGGCAAGAAAGAGAGATACATAATCTTAATGATATCACATGGCCTGTATTCATGGTGTCCCAAAAGAAATATTTGTAGCCTAAATAATATCCCATGTTGCGAAAGATAAAGCCCAATAATACACATAAAATCTTAATGTTAATGGTATTTCATCACCTGGCCTGTCATCATAATGATTGAAGTGGGATTCCTTGAAAAAAAAAGTAATAACTTATTTTTTATTTAAGATTTGAATATCTCTTGGTGTTTCTACTTCTGAACCCATCAGTCTGATTCCATGAAAAAACATTGTCCTAAAGTGATTCTATAAAAAAAAATTGTTAAATTAGCACTTTAGAGCTATTCCTAAAAGTGATTCTACTTCTGAACTCTCCCTGACTTGAGCGTCAAAGGGGCTTCACCGGATTCCATCGATCGGTGATCCCCTCCAACCCTCTTTTTTCTCTCTCGCATGTCTCCTCTCTGATGGGCGGTGTGAGATCATTGTAGCTCACTGCACCAACACTCCCAATGCAAGTATGGAAACATAGTGAAAATATGTAAACTATATGACAAGGCTGAATCTCTTTATGCATACAAAAACCTGGTCGAAATACTCTAAAATAGAGTTACGTACCTTCAATAAAATTGCATCTGCAGGAGGAACTGCCTCAAACATGTCTCCTCCAAGATATTTCAAGTTCTTTCTCCCTTGCAAGTCAGCAACTACATGTGGGAGATCAAGGACAGTGCACTCTATATTTGGGAATGCATCGGCAATGGCCTTGGCCACAGTCCCTGTGCCGCCTCCAACATCAACCAATGACTCCAATCCCTCGAACACCCAGTTGCACTTGTCAATCACCACGCTCATGACCAAGCGGGCATCACTAGCCATGGCATCATTGAAGAAATGGGCACTGTTTGCCTCATGCCCCCCATAATTCCAAAATGTCATTCCATGCGCCGTATAGAACGGCGTAGGATCATCATTTTGGAACCAAGTGGTCAAATAATTCCATGGCTTTGTCAGAGTTGGATCAAGCATGGCAAGCAAGAAAGGTGTTACACTCAAGGGATTATCCTTAAGGAGAAGCCTGGAAGCATCCGTCAGTACATACCCTTCTTCTGTGTCATTTTCCCTGATTTTTTCTCGAGCAAAGAAGCCCGAGTGGACCAGAATGCGCATGAGGCGGTCGATGTTGCAAGCTTTTGTCGGGCGGGTTGGTAGTGCAGCAACTAGGTCAGAGAAAGTCATAGGTTTTCCATGGTCGTGGATGACATCTGGTATGCCTAGTTCAATTGCAGATTTTAGGGACATGGAATTTATGAAGTTGAAAACGTGGTTCCATATGTGGGCTTGAGCATGAAGTAGCTCGGTAGCATGTTCTCCAGGAACCAATTTCAAACTAAGCTGTTTGACGAAGCCACTCATTTTTTTTTTTCATACCAACTCTTCGAAAGATTGAGCTCTATATATAGATTTTTGGAATGAGGGATATTATGCATGCGTCAAGGTAAAATCATCATTTATTCGAAAAGCTTAGACGGATAAAAAACAATAAATTTAATAATTATTATTTAATTTAATATTATGATACTTTCCATCATGTATGAGCTTAAACTCTCTCTTAATAAGTAAAACTTAATATGTGTAATATTTAATTAAAGTGGGAGGTAAATATTGACGGAGACAATGTTTGAACTCAGAACCTTTGATTGTGATACGATGTTAAATTATTACTGATCCCAAAAACTTAAATTCATAAGAAATGACAATTTTAGAATATTAATTAATTAATTATTAAATTCACCCCTTCTTAATTATATTCACTATTTCTTATGAACTTAAATTTTTGTGATAAGTGGTCATGGATCTCAATTATTAAGAACCCACAGGTGAGAAAGAGTAATAAAATATTAATTAAATGGTTAAATTCACAATTTACTATCAATTTAAGCTTTAAAAATAAGCAATGGTTTAACATTAAAAAAAAAAAAAAAAAAAAACGAATTGGGATAGCTAATTGAGTAAAGAAAAGAGAAAGGTAAATCATTCTTTTGTGACTCAACGAAAAACAAAAAAAACAAAAAAGATATATAAGATAAGGACCCCCATATAAATTATGGCAATCATTTCACCTTAACTTGTATGTCACGTGCTCCATGTTGATAAAATGATTTTGGCAGATAACGTTTTTTTTTATTGGCACTACAAATTTTTTACATGCTAATTAAGTCTCGTCAATCAGATTTTGTAAATCTTCTTTCGTCATGAGATCAGAGTAGACCCCTATGAGATCGCAGTTGATTAAAAAATACTCTAACCACATATTTAAAATACATTCTTTTCAAACAAACAACAAAAATAAATAAATAACAATTATTGTATGGATTGCACATCACAATATTATTTCTCTTCAATTATTCTGACAGCCTTGAACATCTCGGCCACCATTGTCTAACAAATCGTCGATCCGTTCAGATTGTCTTCACATAAGGAAATTTTATGCCATCTCCTGTACATGCAATTAGCTTAGGCCGTATCTGGCAAGTGGCTTGTCATGTCAAAATAGTATTTTTTTACTATTTATGTACTTTTTGATATTTTTTTTCATATTTTTCAATAATAATTAGCATCAAAACATTCACACTTTTTTCATTTTTTATATCACGTTAATAATTTTTTTTTATTACTATTCAAATAAAAAATTCAATAAAATACAAAACTTTTTCACTTTTTTATACAAAACTTTTTACTTTATATCACATCTACCACTTTTTACTAACTTTAAAAAATAACAATCTACTATTCTGGCATAACAAGTCACTTGCCAAACAAAGCCTTAAAGACATTAAGCATGACCCACATAATCTTGTCAACAATTGGCCATTTTTAAGTTTTATATGTCAAGTAGTTGCCAAATTTCTATGCTCCAAAATTTGAGTAATTCTATATGTACCTCTTGTATCCCTTCAATAACGATATGACTTTTAAAATCACTATTGGACTTGTAACAGATCATTATTGAATTTTGATCAAATTGTGATTTTAAAAGCTACTTCATTATTAGAGAGACACAAGAGGAGGCTTGTAGAATTACACCCAAAATTTGATGGTTGGTAGTGAAGCTTTTTTTTTTTTTTTTTTTTTTTTTTTTTTTCTAACTGAATAAGAAAAAATGTTATAAGGGAAGATCTTTTCCGCTCCTGATCTGAAAGGAAAAAAGAGTGGACGATCCTAATACCAAAAAAGGGGTGGGCTCACCAACAACAAACCCAACACGAAATAAACAATGCAGAAATACAGACAAAGGATAGGCAATAGGTCAGAAAGTGACCTGGTTCTCTCAAGGGTCGCATAAAGTGGTTAAAATTAAAAAGCAAAAGGGGTACAAATTAAGGTGAACCTACTTGAACACCCACCTAAAAACAACAGCAACCAATGGAAGGAGGCTGAAGTTGAAGATGCACTATTAGAATCCGATGGAAAGACTGGAGATCGAAGAGAGAGGTACAAAAAAAAAAAAGGAAAGAAAGAAAGAAAAACACTAGAAAAATAAAAATAAAAAAACCAAAAAAATAGTTGCAAAGGCGGCGAAGCCAAGAGGAGGTGAGACCACAAGCTGGAGAACACTCGTTCGCAAGTGAAATCCACACGTCGGCGCTTGGGAGCACATGGCGGAGGTGAAGGCAGCAGCAAGAAGCAAGGAGACCTAAGAGAACGGCGGAAGGGCATGCTCGAGGGTAGGACTAACGAAGGATTACAAATCTAGCCTTGAAAAAACCAAAAATATAAACTTCAACAAACCCGAGAATCAGCTGGCGATAGGGGTGTAAATGAGCCAATCCTGAGCAGGTATTGGTTGTTCAAGATCGGCTCGTTTATGTTGATTTGAAGCTCGAGCTCGACACGAGCCTAAAATTGGTGTGCAAGCTCAGCTCACTAAGGAAAATTTACTAATCGAGCTCGAGCTCGATCATTTTGGTTGATCTCGAGCTTGAGTACTAGGCTCGAGCTCGGCCCATGTCAAATAATTTAAATTATTTATTTTAGCATTAAAGAAAACTAAACCACTTTTATAAATGCTCTTTCCAACCGAAATTACAAATGATATACACCCTGTACGTATTATGATTTTGCAATAAGTCAATGGCCAATGAGTCTGGAATCTGGATTACAATTACAATTAAACAAATAAAATAAAACTACATTTAAACAAATACAAACACAAATAAAATTACAATTACAATAGAAGACAAATTCATGGTCCCATCACTTGGGATTTATACAGTATTTCTTAAGGCAAGTGTGATTGGGAAGGTATAATAATAATAATGTTTGATTTCTTCAAATGCTCCCAAATAAAACCTATAGGCTGTAACACACTAAAAAAAAACTTTCGTTAATTTTAACTTCCTTGCATTAGTTACACAAGTTCTATATACTTGGTGAAAATGTCAAAGGAGGTTAAATAATAACACAACTTAATGTGCATGAATCATTAAATAAGAAATTATACATTACCTTAAGTCTTTATGTCTTGAACTAAATAATATTGTGCAAAATCTTCAACAGAATAACATTGTCCAACAATCCAACATAGTCCTCAAACCAAAATATATAGTTATATTACAACACTTAAAAAAAAAAAAAAAAAAAAAAAAAAAAAAAAAAAAAAAAAAAGGCAAAAGACACTAACGATTAATTTACTTCTGGCAAAGTTATCTCCACTTCATTTTGATCCTCCTAAGATAAAATAAAAAAAATAAAGAAGTAATTAGTACAACGTAAAAGCAAAATTAAATTAACAAACACCATTAGAATAAATAAAACAAAACAAAAACTCACCTCACACTTCGTTTTAAACCCATACATTGATCTGACCCAATCAGCTCTGTTAGTATTTTATATTGGCAACATTCTGGTTGACAAAAACACTTTATGTAACGGTTGCATTTTAACAGGATTATCGGTTCTATTCAAAGTCTTCAAGTAATATGGACAGTGTTTCATTTCATGTCATGTGTATGGTCACAAGTTTCTAAGAAGATGTCCATGAAGATTCTATGCAATTTTCAAGTCAGAATAGCCGGTTCCTATGCAACCATCCGGACGGGCCTTTGAAGGCGTTCGGACGCCCCGCAGTGTCCAGAAGCTTTAGCGTTGAAGACGACCGGACGTCAAAGCAACACCATCCGAACACTAGGTCAAGCTTCTCCAATTTCTACAGGATTTCAGCGGTCGACACTGTTTGGAAAGTTCTGCAAGAAGGAGTTATAGCGAAGACCGTTCAAACGCTCGGCCAAGCCGTCAGGATGTGAACCTGATAAAGATAAAATTGTGTTGTTTCAAAAAGGATATCGCAGAAGACCATCCGAAAGTGGCTAACTTCAGTCTGGACGCTCGACAGCCAAAGCTCGAATCTCAGCAGTTTTAGGTTTCCTGTAAGCCTATAAATAGAGAGCCTAAGCTTGTAAATTGTATAGAATTCGGTGTTGAATTATCTTAGCTTTGAGAGGGTGTTTAGGAAAAATTGAAGATCCGCTAGCTCTCAAGCCGTTGCCGGTGTGTGCTCCTTGTTCGTGTGAAGTCTATCTTAGGGGTCGGCCCTAAGGTAAAAGGATTCCATCAAAGACCCCTCCAAGTAGGAGACTTTGTTGGGAAGCGTTCACAATGTGCTTCGTGTTATAGTTAAAGGTATGACTACTACAATAGGTTTTGTGAGTACGAGTGCTTTGTAACTAGCTTTGTTTTTGGATAGTGGATTTCCTAGGTTTGGCTGCCCCGAAGTGGTTTTCTCCTCACAGAATTTCCACTTCGTAACAAATATCTTGTCTTATTTAAATTCCGCATTTAAGATATTTTGTTGCACACAAACACACACACTTGGTTAAATTAGAAGTCAATATTTATTTTCAATTGGTATCAGAGCAGGTACACTTGTGTTTGGATTTATTTCCTAAGTGTGATCCATGGCTTCTGCTAACATAAATCTTCATGAGTTCTCTGAAGATCATTTTTTTGATTTCTCTAAAGATACCCTTTTGATAGGTAAACTCTTTAAGAAATCCAACAAAGAACTCAAGAAGATTAAGCAAGAAAAAGAGTCTTTGATTTTAGAATTATCTGAATCACATGTTTTGATTGACTCTTTGAAATCTGAGAATACCATGCTTTTTGATGCTATTGAAGCACTAGATAATAAATTAAAAAAAATCAGAGGATCTCTTGGAAAAACTCTCTAGTAATAATTTGAAAAGCATGCTTCGTATTCATACACAGATATTTCTAACAAGCCTGATTTAATTGTTAATAATTTAAGTACTTCTACTTCACATGCTTCTGATTCTGAATTAGATTATATTGATATTAAGCCTGTGATTGAAGATACAGCTTGTTTAGATAATTCTTGCTTAACTAATCATGTGATGCCTAACTTCAAGGAATCAGGAATACAAGGTAAGTTTATTCCTAAGTATCATAATTGTGGGAAGATTATTCATATTAGGCCAAATTGTTATTTGTTGAAATCCCACAGGCCTTGGATTAAGCAGGATGCTCTGAGGAAAAGTGAAGTTGAAGATTCTTCTTCATCAAAATATGTCCCTCCGCATAGGAGACATAAAAAAGGTAAGGGCAATATTGTTTGTAAGAATGCTAACCATATTTCTGCAGAGAAAGTCAAGCAGCATTCTAACAAAAGAAGTCTGCCCACCTATCATCACTGCGGCATCACCGGTCACATCTGACCCAAATGTCCACAACTCCAAGCTCAGAAGAAGAAGGCTCAGAGGAAGTTGCCTACTAAGACCACATTAGGTAGTCTACCTTCGGCGGGACATCAGGTTCCATGGTATCAGCAGCAACAACAGCGGTCGATTCCAAAGAACACATCAAGGCACTACAAGAAAAAGTCGCAAAAGCCCCAATAGCAACTTTGCCTATGAAAGGTTGTTGAGCTTGTTACAAGGGATGCTAAGGAGAATAGACAACATGAACAAGACTTGCAAACCACCGCCACGGGTAAAACAAGTATGGGTCAGGAATGTTAAGACCATTCACCCCTTGAGGGGGAGTGGACTCACCTAGTAGAGGTGAAGTCTTACCTTGCCTAGATTAAGACTCTAAGTCTAATAATTAAATATCTAATGATTGTTGAATTAACAATAAATTGTTAATCATATGATTTAATGAAAATCTTGATACTTAATCGTACTATTCAAATAATCATATCATATACAATGACAATGTAATTAGTATAATCACAAATCAACTGATTAGCATTAAAATTAACAATGTGTTTCTTATAATCACAAATTAAGTATAATCATTAGAATTCATATCATTAGATTATATGATCATATGTATTATCACTAGAATTTATATGAAATGCATATGATCTAAGAATTTATATGATATTAAATTTTAGGTGATATGACACATTATATCTTTTTAATATAATGTAATAATCATAACAATTTTTATTTTGTATCATTGTATAATTAAGTGTGATTCAAGTTCTAACAATGTACTATGATCTAACAAGAATAGCTAGGAGATATGATCTAACAATTCATTTTATTAAATTTAAGTACAATCTAACAATTTATATGATATTAAATCTCATGTCATATGGCATAATGTATAATGTAATAATCATATCAAAAATACTTATTTTGTATCATTGTATAATTAAGTGTCATCCAAGTTCTAACAATGTACTATGATCTAACAAGAATAGCTAGGTGATATGATCTAACAATTCATTTGATTAAATTTAATATGATCTAACAAGAATAGCTAGGTGATATGATCTAATAATTCATTTGATTAAATTTAATATGATCTAACAATTTATATGATATTAAATCTTATGTAATATGGTACAATGTATAATTATTATGTCCCCAAGCGGTAACTCAATCGGCTGGGAACCACGCCTCATGAAGCGGAGGTCACTAGCATGTCAAAAAAAAAATATATATATATATATATATATAATTATTATAGAATCTAATAATTCTATGGTCCTATCTCCTATATATTTGAATTATAATGATAATGCATTAATGCCTATCTAGTTATATTATATCATATAAATGTTATTATTAGATTTGTCATACTAATTAAGAAGTTAGGATAACAAATTAATCTATGGTCCTATCTCATAATTCATAGACTTTGACTCTTGGGCCTATGAATTATGATTAAGTGTAATTTGTGTAAATGTGTAATTACTAATTATGAATTTATGATTAACATTTAACATATTAACTAATTAACTAATTAAGTATAAATATATAATTATATCAATATGACAATATGTAACTTATAAGTTAGAATTAATTATTTTTAAGTATAAATAATAATTTTTTAATTAGCTTGTAGTAATATCATGATATAGAAAACATTTATCAAGTATGAATTTAAAGTCTAATTATGAGATTCTTACAAATATTATTTCATATTTAACACATGAATCACAAAGTCAAAATTAATCAACATCCAGGTTCCAATTTCCAAATTATTTATCAACATATCTAAAAAATATGTGCCTTGAATCATGATGTCCATAAATGATAAATGTTAGATTTAAATCCAAATTTTTAAATCTAGGAATCATCAATTTTTATTTTTTCTTCGAAACTTGAATCATCATATTAATGACCGTTAGATTTAAATATGTGAATAAATGTAAACCGTTGGATGGCTATGGGCTAATGTGCTTTACAGCTATAGAGCACGACTGACACTGAAATTTATTTAGTGTTTCGCATGCACGGTATTTTGCATTTTCAACACCTAGGATTGGTGGATCATGCGGCTGAGTCTGATTGTACATTTCTTTAAATCTATATATATATTATTCGCCATAATTTAGTTGAGAATTCAAAAACTTTCAAATGCCCTTAAAATAACACCTCAATTCTACTGCTCCTCCCAACCTTTCTCTATCTTCAACCCCTTAATCTTGCGACCCAATTTTTTCGAATTTGAATTTTTTGATTTTGGTTCCCCTCATGAATATAAGCAACATTTTTATTTTATTTTATTTTTATTTGTTTATTTATTTGTGCAAAGTGGTGGTCAAATTGAGTAGGAGGAATGTATAACATCAAATGTGAAACGTCATGTTTTGAAAATTAAAAAATAAATTATCACTTGCATCACATGCACCATTTTATTCAATGCTGATTAGATGAAAGAAAGAATAAAAATAAATAAAAATAAATAAGAACATGGCAAGTTGTTAGGAACTTATAGGAATTGCTAAAGTTCAACGACAGAACCCAAGGAGAGATGATGGCATTATTTGCAGAGAGGGGCTCGAGTTTGGCATCTTGAGGCTTGGCTGTTTCTGTGCATACAAGCCAATTGTTGGAATATGATTCCATTTAGGTTAATATTAAAATATTTTTTTATTTATTTTTGAGATTTGATTACTATATTTATATTTTCACAGTCGAAGAAATCAAAAGTGGAACAAAAAAGAGAGAAAAAAAAAGTTTATCCAGAAGAACGAGCAACTTCAATCGATGATGACTAAGGCGTCTACGTCCTCCACCCACTACAAACCACAAAAATCCACCTTTTAGTTCATTATATTTAAAAAAGCAAACCTATATCTCAAAAAAAAAAAAAAAAAAAAAAAAAAAAACAAAAAGAAGGAGAGAGAGAGAGTGATAGATAAAAAGAAAAAAAAAAAAAACAAACGTTCAGTTCATTAGATTTTAAAAATAAACCCATATCTGAAGCGATGAACAAAAAAAAAAAACCAAACCAATCGTTGAGTTCCATCCTCTACATGCTTTTCTTCTTCTTCTTACCTTTTTGTCAGTGGTTTTTCGCTTGAGTTGTGCTCTCTGGCGGTGGCGTACGGTGGTGGTGGGTGGTGAGCTACGTACAATGGCCAGTGTACAGTGGGCGTTGCTTGAGAGAGGGAGATTTGGAAGAAATTTAGGACAGAAGTTTTTTGCGTTCCGGGGATGTTTTGGGGATTTTCATAAATGGTTTCAGGATTTCTTTCATTTTTTTTAATTGAGCTGATGTGGCAGGATGACTTAAGAGTATCACGTCAGCCTGTTTGTAGCCCTGTTATAACCAAGTCTTCAGAATTACAACTCTCATTTTTTTTTTTGGTGACTTCTCACAAAGTTTAAACGTTCTTTCTCCTTTACAATTTACAATTTTCAAAAGAGATAATTGTACCACTGGTCTTTGGGGTTGACTTAAATTACGAATCACTCCCTATGGTACAAAAAGTTCATGGAGGGTCATTGTAGTAAACTATAATTACAAATCATTCCCTGAACCCTTTTTCTATCCACCAAGTTAACAGAGTCTGTTAGATTGCCACATCATACCCAATAGGAAATCAACATGTGTCCATTACAATAAAAAAATATATATATTAAAAATATAAATAAATAAAACTTAAAAATTATTTTTTAAAAAAAGAAAATAAGAAAATAGTTAAGGAGTGGCCTCCAGGCCACCTTCAGATGCATCTAAGGGTGGCCCGATTCGCTCGAAGGCCACACCAGGCCTAGGGGAGGCCGCGTGCCACCCCCAGAGGTGGTCGGGGGTGGTCACGCACTACCCCAAGGGGTTGGCACTGGAAGCCACCCCTTCACTATTTTTTTAAAAATTTTTATAAAAAAAAAATAATAATAATTTTTAAGTTTTATTTATTTATATTTTTAATAGATTTATATTTTTTTTATTGTAATGGACACGTGTCGATTTTCTATTAGGTATGACGTGACAAACTAACGAATTATGTTAACTTGGTGGACAGAAAACAAGCTCAATGAGTGATTCGTAATTATAGTTTACCACAAAGACCATTCATGAACTTTTTATACCACAAAAAATGATTCGTAATTTATGCTAACCTCAAAGACCAGTGGTGCAATTATTCATTTTGAAAAAGTCAACCATTAAATTTATACAACTCACATGAATGTGACTAAATGTGTGGATGGGCAGGAGAATGGGCTTCACTTTTTCAACTGTTTGCATACGTTCACAACAACCAAAATGACTTTTGTTTACAATAACTTTTCAAGTCCAACTTCTCATTCATTAAAGTCGAGTTCCCATTCCCCCTATCTGACATACATGAATCAGGGCCCCCACCTAAATGACGAATACGATTGCCATGTGAAATGAAAGCCATTAATGATGCATATCAAACAAGCTAAAAAGTAAAATTCAAAGAAAAATATTCAAACACACCTCAGCTCATGCATTATTAGCTTATTAGCTATACCAAAATCTCAAAATTACACCATACCACTAAACTAGCTTGTTTACAAAAAAAAAAAAAACTAAACTGACTTCCAGCTGTAAAACACAAACTGCTCAACTCCATCCAAAAGCCGCCACGTATACTGAAGATGACGCAGTGACCTTATCTCCAAAACCTTCTCAAGACTTCCTAAACTTCTTCTCTTCCTTAGTCTTCCCTTCGATTTGTTTCTTCCCTTCACTTGAGTTTTAGCTTCCTTCCTCAATAACCGCATTCCTTGCCTTATGAGGAATCAACCCGTGACAAGTTCTCTCTTCCCACTCATTCTCCAAGCAACAACGTCGTCTGCGAACCCCCCGAAAAAGACATCGCGCCAGAGAGAGAAGATGCAGAAGATTGAAGGCGAGGAGGAAAAGTGAAGACGCGCGGGAAGAGAAAAAAAAATTGGGAAAAGTACACATAACCCCTTCAAACTACCACTTCATTGTCAATGTGCCCCCAAACTACCAATTGTGTCAATATCCCCTTAAACTACCAAAAAATATCAATGTCTCCTAATTGACAAAAATACCCTCTATAAAATTATTAAAATAAAATAAAAACTAAAAAAATTATTAAAAAAATATAAAATAACAAAATTTATACCAAAAAAAAAAAAACTAGTTTTTCATTTTTTTTTTTTTTAAAAAAAAAAATCGATCTTTTTTGTTTTTTTTTTTTTAATTTAATAAAAAACTAGTTTTTTTTTTATTTTTCTTTTGTTTTATTTTTTTTAAAAAAAATGTTTTTATAATTTTCTGTTATTTTTTTGTTTTCCTTTTTTAAAAAAAAAAAAAAAAATCGTTCTTCTTTCCTTTCTTTCCTTTTTTTTTTTTATTTAATTTGTTTAATTTGTTTTTAAAAAATAATTTTTTTAGTTTTTTATTTTTATTATTTTTAAAAAAATTTAGTTTTAGTTTTTTTTTTTTTTTAATTTATAAGGACATTTTTGTCTTAAAAAAATTTAGGGTCATTTTTGTCTTTTTGTTTGTCTTAGGGGGGACATTGACATTTTTTGGTAGTTTGAAAGGATACATTGACACAATTGGTAGTTTGGGGGTAGATTAACAATTGAGTAGTAGTTTGAGGGGGATATATGTACTTTTCCCATAAAAAAATCCATTGCTTTTCTACTATAAATCTTTTGAACTTGTCCCTATAGAAATAGTCAATGACCAAATCATTGTGGAAATAGACGGTAACAAAAAGACGAAGTTAAAGAAAAGTGATGCAGCTTAGGGGGAGTGTATCAGATGAGAATGGCTAGGCCCTAGTAAAATAAGGTTTGACTTTTGACTGATCTAACATTGATTTTCTCTCTTATTTAGAAAATCCGGTTGCTTTAAGTCATATCAGTAAACTTCATACCTTATTGAGAAAGCTTTCACACATACACGCATTGCATGAGTTAAGTTTACTATTGAAAAATTTCTATCTGCAGGGAAATTTTTGTGCTTATTGACTCTTAACTCTCAAATATATCTTGGTATATTTTTTAAATGTTATTTGACTGTTTTATCAGTTATTTATACATGTGTGTTTTGAAGCTAACGTTAAAAAAAAAAAATTGCATAATTTCCCTATGTTTTTTAACTTCTAGTGTGAAGCGTCCGAACTGATATGTTCTTGCATCCAAACGTGCACAGCTCTGTCAATCTCTTATCTGATAGCATGCCGTCCGGACGAGTATGTACAACGTCCAGATGCGAGCTTTTTGCTTTCTCTGCCAAACACACACACTACTTTTTGCCTATTCTGTCATGTTGTGTTATGTGTGTTTTCTCTCGGACTGATCCCGAGATTTTTTCATTCTCTGCATTTCTTTTCTCATTCTCAGGTATTTTCTTTGACTTTCCTTATTCTCTTAAGCTTTGGTTCTTTTTAGAATATTGAAATCTTTAATTGATTATGATTTGAGAGATTGTGCATGAATATCTTTTTCTGTCTTTATGCTGGATGGATATTACTAATATGTGCCTTTTGGATTGCTATATCTACTTTTGTATTTCTTTATGCATCCAATTGATAGCCATCATAATACCACATTCTGTTTGAAACTAACAGGATCTAATTTCAGTTGGTTTCATTGTGGTGTTATTTTTGGATATATTTCTGTTTAAATATTTTCAGGAATATGTTGTCCAGCAGCTTCCAGCATAGTGTCAGACAGAGGGCTCTTTGAAAAACAGACCAGTGTTGAAATCATATGTTCTGGAGATCTCAGATGAGCTCATTCTCCCTGCTTATACAGAGTCTTCCGTAACCTTTTCCTCTAGATCTGCACCAGCTAGAGATTCAGTGGTGAATCTTCTTTATCATCTTGCAGACCACTTGTATAGAGAATTTCTTTCTGTGGATGATCAGTTTCGGGCTAGAAGACTCAAGTGACTGAAATTTTTCAGTCTATGGTTTCCCGGCTTCAAGAGCAAGAAGCCGAAGTGGCTCAAATTCAGGAAATGTGATATCTTGAGGTTTTGGTTTTCTCTTATGTTGATTTTAGATTTTGATGAGACACTTTACTATTATTCTTGTTGTTTTAAATTTTAGTAATTGTGGTTTTCTCTTATACTATGTTTACCCTTTGTCCTATTGAGACAAAAATGGGGAGTATTTTTTGTTTTGGATCGGGAATGTATTTCCAAACCGGTCAAGTGTTTTTTGTCCCAGAATGGCCAAAGGGGGAGTTTGTTAGTATTTTATATTGGCAGCATTCTGGTTGACAAAAACACTTTACGTAACGGTTGCTTTTTAACAAGATTATCGGTTCTATTCAGAGTCTTCAAGTAATATAGACAGTGTCTCATTTCATGCCATGTGTATGATCACAAGTTTCAAAGAAGATGTCCATGAAGAAGATTCCATGCAATTTCCAAGTCAGAACAGCCAGTTCCTATGCAACCATCCGGACGGGCCTTTGAAGGCGTCCGGACGCCCCGCAGTGTCTAGAAGCTTTAGTGTTGAAGACGTCCAGACGTCAAAGCAACACCGTCCGGACGCTAGGTCAAGCTTCTCCAATTTCTACACGGAGTTGGATTTCAACAGTCGACACTGTTTGAGAAGTTTCTGCAAGACGTCCGGACGCTGTCCAGCATTTCAGAATATTCCAGTGTTTTGTTCAAACTCAAGAAGGAGTGATAGCGAAGATCGTCCAGACGCTCAGCCAAGCAGTCCGAACGTGAACCTGATAAAGATAAAATTGCGCTGGTTTTAAAAGGATATCGTAGAAGACCATCCGAACGTAGCTAACTTCTGTCTGGACGCTCGACAGCCAGAGCCCGAATCTCAGTAATTTTAGGTTTCCTGTAAGCCTATAAATAGAAAGCCCTAGGCTTATAAATTGTACAGAATTCAGTGTTTAATTCTCTTAGCTTTGAGAAGGTGTTTAGGGAGAATCGAAGATCCACTAGCTCTCAAGCCGTTGCCGATGTGTGCTCCTTGTATGTGTGAAGTCTATCTTAGAGGTCGACCCTAAGGTAAATGATTCCATCAAAGACCCATTCAAGAAGGAGACTTGGTTGGAAAGCGTTCACGATGGGCTTCGTGTTGTAGTTAAAGGTATGACTACTACAATAGGTTTTGTAGGTATGAGTGCTTTGTAACTAGCTTTGTTTTTGGATAGTGGATTTCCTGGGTTTGGCTGCCTCGGAGTGGTTTTTCTCTTCACAGAGTTTCCACTTCGTAACAAATATCTTGTCTTATTTAAATTCCGCATTTAAGATATTTTGTTGCACACAAGCACACACACTTGGTTAAATTAGAAGTCAATATTTATTTTCAAGCTCCACATAACAACTTCTGAACTGTCTCAGTTGATAATGAAGCTCGATAGGGATCAATAACCCTTTCGCCTCACTAAATGTAAACTCTAAAGTTACAGTAATAATCGGTGTTGACAAAATATCTTTGGCCACTGTAGACAAAACATGATACTTAAGAGTATTCGCTTTCCACCAATCCAAGGCACTAAATTCGATGCTCTTGTCAAGTATATATGCACCCTCCTCAAAATATATTTCTAATTCTGATTTAACAGGTTGAAGCACCATTTTAGCACTTTTGAGGAATGACTCGTAAATTTCCAAACCACCCTGATCATCAATTCCAAAGATTGGATGATTACTTGAAGAGATTTCTTGAAATTTACTTGCAAAATTATGTTCCTTAAGATTTGAATTATGTTCATGAACATACGCAACATATATCTCTTTCAAAATTTGAAAAATAAAGAGACTTTTAATTTAACCGTGTATGTACAACTTATAATAAAATATCAAAATGCGGAATATAAATGAGACAGATATTTTGTTAACGAAGTGGAAACTCAATTAAGAGAAAAAGCACTTCGGGGCAGCCAAACCCATGATTTTCACTATTCAGAAGACAAAGCTAGTTACAAAGTAGTAGCACTCACATACCCCTGAGGCCATGGTCGTACCTTGAACTCTAACGCGTAACCAAACGCGAACGCCTCCCAACCAAGTCACCTACTTGAAGGGGTCTTCAATGGAATCCTTTACGTTAGGGCTCCACCCTAACATAGACTTTAACACGTACACAGCAACAGCACTTCAGCAACGGCTTGAGAGTAAACTGATCAGCACAATAACTCTAAAATTTTACTCTCTAAGCTCTAAGGAATTCAATACCGAATTCTTACAAATTACATGCATAGAGGCCTTTATTTATATGCTATAGAAGACCTAAATCGAGTCTGGAACGATTTTCTCTAGGCGGCGTCCGGACAGTAGCTGAGAGCGTCCGGATGGCCAACTGTGCAACCAACTTTCCAAAATTGCTGATATTCTTTCCTAAATAGGGCTGCGTCCGGACGATGTTGCCCTAGTGTCCGAACGATTCCACTTCAGCTGCACGCAATTTCCATAATAAGGACTGGTGTTCGAACGGTGTTCTCCTGACGCCTGGACGGTTGCAAATCTACTCCACATTTTGCCTTATCAAGGATAGCGTCCGGACGGTGTAGACCTGTATTCCGGACAGTTGCAACTGTCTTCCCATATCTGTATCTATGAAGGAAATCCTTTTACTTATCAAACACATAATGGCGTCCGGACGTGTTGCTGACGTCAACGTTTGAACGGATGCAACCTTTAACAATTCGAAGCTTTTGGACACTGATGGGAGTCCGAACAGAATAACCACATAGTCCGGACAAATGTTGCTTGACTAATGAGCGTCCGAATAGTTGACAGGGACGTCAGGACGGATGCAATGGATTCAACTTCTCTGTTTTGAAATTCGCATAGAATCTTCTTGAAGCACATAACTGAAATTTAGACTCTGAATAACAACAGCATCCCTAATCAAAAAGCAACATTATGTAGAAGTAATATTGTCCAACAGAATGCAGCCAATCACAAACTAACAAACTCCCCCTTTGGCCATTCTGGGAAAAAAATCACTTGACCGCTTTTAAAAATACAATCCCGGTCCAAATAAAAAAAAATACTCCTCATTTTTGTCTCAAAATGACAAAGGGTAAAACAGAGCATGAGAAAAATCAGCTAAAAAAATTACTCCCCCTTAAAGTCTTAGCAAGACAAGGGTAAATAAAGTAAATGAATCCTAGAGTTATATAAAAATATTACAATAATCCAAAACATGAAATCAATAAAATGTCTCAAAATATGCTAAACAAAAGGAAAAAAAAAAAAAAAAAATCAATCCTCTTGAGCAACGGTAGGATGATCCTAGTCATCACGGGACGGATGATGGTGCTAGAGACACTCCTAAATATCCAGTTGGCACTGCTCCACATAGAGGTTAATATAATAAACCATCCGCTGCATCGAACTCATACCTCGGATGAAGTGACTCTAGAGAAACTAGAATCTGAGTCAAAACTGCATCAAACTAGGAAGACGGAGGAGCAGTCTGTGAAGATGATGCTACAGCAAGCATCTCAACATGAATGGGAGGAGGCTAAGGAGGCTCATCTTGGCCTTCTTGCCTCAGCTATGCATTTGACTTCATTAGGGTCTGATTGCCGAGGGGGTCCTATATCTTCATTTTGGGCTCTCTTGAGATGTCTATACGAAACTGCATGATAATCTACGTGATCAAGCATGCGAATGGGAGTCCTGTTGTATTCTCATCTCGGGCCTCCAGCATAATGTTGAGGATATGCTTGCACAAGCAGAAGGGCAACCTCATAATAATGGCATATAAGAACTGAGCCCTCTTCTGAATCAGATCACTCCTACAAACAGTAGACCAGAGATTATGCTGGACAATCTTCGCAAGCAGGTGGTGTGGGGGAGAAAAGGTACCAATTTTGATATTTGTACCTCGCTCCTCGCCCTGTGGAACAGCATTAAAGAACTCCCTATGATCCTCCAAGGTGGGAGCCTCCACAACCTCATTAAATGGGCTGGTAGAAATATGAAGCACAGGAACACTGATAATCTTGCTGATGACTTGTGGATCAATATGAATCGCATGCCCCTCTATAGTAAACTGAAGAAAAATGCCACTGTCCTCATCCTAGATAACCTCTAGATGCGTACAGAACTCTTTGGCCAGCTTGGTGAGCACGATGCAGGCACAATTGTAGAGGTAGCCCCAGTTATATGTCTAAATGATCTCATTGATGGCATCAAGGGGTGCTACCATAACATCAACCCTGACAACATTCCTCTATGGAATGACTGGCCTGTTAGCTATTCTAGCTCTGGAAGCTGCAATGCCTTCCTCTATTTTCTGTTGGACCCTACGCTGAGAGGTGCTAGTAGACATGAATCAGCGAAGAATAACCAAAAAATAATACCAATGATATTAGATCCTATTAGCCCAAAAAAAAAATCAGCATTATAACGGCAGTAAAATGGACTTCCCAAAAATTACAAACACACTAATATCCCCAAAACAGTCCAAATAAATGCCAGAACAAATAACCCAATCTCAGCAGCAGACATCACAAACAAATTTATGCAATCTTTATCTTAAAAATATTCCACAAAAATATCCTAACAGTTAAAAGAATTGAAAAGAAGGTAAAGAATAGAATAAAATACCTAGAAATGAGTTAAAATGCAGAAAAGGACAAAAGAGGACGAGAACTCGTGAGAAAACACGAGAAAAAGCACCAAAATGCACCAAAATCTCAAGAAAAATCGAGAAAAGAAAGTAGAGATG
This sequence comes from Alnus glutinosa, assembly GCF_958979055.1. Lineage (NCBI taxonomy): Eukaryota > Viridiplantae > Streptophyta > Magnoliopsida > Fagales > Betulaceae > Alnus > Alnus glutinosa. Next base: position 10,940,372 of record NC_084887.1, read on the forward strand.
TGGCGACTAGGGCAGAAAAAGCGATACTTCAACCTGTAGGGTAACCATCTAGACGCATCACTAACCCGTCCGAACACGGGATGCCACATAAGCATACGACAGAACTGCGCTTGTCCGGAAGTGTCACCTGACCATCCAGCCGTCTGAGACGCACCCGTCTGGACTCAAGATGAGATTTTCCGAACACTTCACATGGAAAAACAGAAACTGAAGGAAAATTTGCAGAAAAATTATTTTCCCTAAAGTCAGCTTCAGAACATGCATGCATAATCAACTGATATAGCAATCAGATAGCATTTCAAAAATATGTAGAGATATAATTGAGAGTTAAGAGTTTTATTAGTACAAAATTCCATGTAGATAGAAATTTTAATGGTCCATTTGGGTGTTAGATTTTTGAAATCAAAATTGAATTCTTATTTGGTTTGCAATTTTCGAGGCAAAGAAAATGTGTTTGGGTGATAAATAGAATTTAAATTCTTTTTGAAATTGTGTTTGGGTGTTGGATTTTTTAGATTGAAAAATAGTGTTTTTTAATGGTAGAAAATGATTGGAGATATGAAAAGTTGTGTATAATGATTGGTGTTATGGAAAGTAGTGTGGAATAATGATTGTAATAATAATTATTTTTTATAAAAAAATTATTATTTGTGTTTAGTAGGTATTTTTTTGTGATATCAGGTGGGACCCACGCTTAAAGTAAGAATTTTTTGAAAAAGAGTTAAATTTCGGGTAAAATACCGGGTTGACACAGAGTTTCTAGGTTTAAAAAAAAAAAAAAAAACCCGAACAGAATATTGGTTCTATTCTATTCCTTAGCGTACCATAAATAGATTACTCAACTCATGCAATGCTTGTGTGTGTGAAGACTTTTTCAATAAGGTATGAAGTTCACTGATATGACTTAAAGCAACTGAATTTTCTAAACAAAAGAGAAAATTAATGAGAGATCAGTCAAAAGTCAAACATTATTTTACTAAGGCCTAGCAACCATCATCTGATACACTCCCCTTAAGATGTAGCACTTTTCTTTTACTTAGTCTTTTAGTGACCGTCTATTTCCGCAATGATTTGGTCACTGACTATTTCTTTAGGGACAAGTTCAAGAACAGATTTATAGCACAATAAGCAGTGGATCTTTTTATTTATCCATATTTACTGATTTTTTGAATGCTTTTTATCACTTGGTGCTGCAACCTAGAGAAAATGCTATAATTTTTTGGTTCTAGGTTCAACTAGCGAGTTGGTCAATTTGACCATCTTACAAAAAAATCTGTCATCAGAATTTTTAGAACAAAAAGTCAAAGAGAAAAAATATATATATATATGTACCTTAGAGGAGCCTTGGATAGTGCACAATAAAAACATGCTACAAGGGTGAATCGACAATCATAAACCTAGCATGTGGTTAGATCAAACTTGTCTTCAAAGAGAATGGATCAAAATTACCAGTACAGAAAAACAGTCGCCTGATGTGCTTTTTCTGTCATCCCCAAATAGTACCTGTAAAATTTTCTCAAGAGCAACAAGAGAAATAGGGGGCCAATAACAATGATTCCTAAATTGCAAGGCAAACAAAGATATGACTTGAAGAGAATAATGCAATGCAATCAAACTTGTGCACTAGGATCAGGAACCAAATCCTAGGCATGTGTATCCTCACCAACTAGGTGAGTCCATTCCCCCTCAAGGGGTGAATATCTACCTCCTTTCTAACCCATGCCTACCTTTCTCGTGGTGGTTGTTGACAGGACTTCATCTAATGATCCATCCACTGTATCATACTCTGCATCAATATAGGCAGCTCCCTATAGAATTGATCATCCCCTATCTTATGCGGCTTCTTCATGAATTGCCTTGATTTGTTAGTCTTGGGTTTGCCATTCTGATTGGCAAGAACAAATCTCTGTTGATGCCGCTAATGCTGAGGAGCCCGATGCCATGGGGCCTAGTGCCTTGGAACCTAATGCCACGGAGCCTGATGCCGGGCCAGAGGTCTAGTGCCAAAATTAGCTTGTTTTGGCACCTCTTTCTTGACCTTTGATTTCTAAGCTTTGAGAAGAGAAGACCGGGGTCGGATGTGCCAGCTTAAGCCGCAGTGATGGCATATAGGAGGTCGCCTAATGGTGGGGGGCTTCTGAGTGATCGGAGTATCTCCACCAATTACATCATTTCCTTTCTCCACGACTGTGAATGGAGGCTCGGGGACTGTTGGTTTGACAAAAACAGTCCTAGAAGTAATGGGAATGTCAGAGGGAGGAGCTACATACCCATGTCCGGACTTGTCTATTGGGCTCTTCTGGATTGACAGCATATGGGTTAGCTTCTCATTAGTGACCCTCTCTAACTGTAGTTGTATCTTGAGTAGCAACGAACTCTTCTCAGTCTGTAAACTGTTTAGCTCATGAATGTGTTGCTTAAGAGTCTCCCTCAACTTCTCGAACTCTACATAGAGGATTTTATAGGCCTCTTTGAGCTCTTCCTCGTCTTCATCATCATGCTCAGAGTAGTAAGTGAAAATAATATTGACTTCTAATTTAACCCAAATGTGTGTGTTTGTGTGCAACAAAATATCTTAAATGTAGAATTTAAATAAGACAAGATATTTGTTACGAAGTGGGAACTCTATGAAGAGAAAAAACCACTCAGGGGCAGCCAAACCCAGGAACTCCATTATCTAAAAACAAAGTTATTTACAAGACACTCGTACTCACATACCCTTATGCAATAGTCATACCTTTAACTCTAACATGAAGCCTATCGTGAACGCTTCCCAACCAAATCTTCCACCATAAGTGGTTTTTGATGGATTCCTTTACCTTAGGGCCGACCCCTAAGATAGACTTCACACAAACAGTTGAGCACACACCGGTAACGGCTTGAGAGCTAGCGGATCTTCGATTCTCCCTAAACACCCTCTCAAAGCACTGTCAAATTCTATACAAAATATAAGCCTAGAGCCCCCTATTTATAGGCTTAAAGAAACCCTAAATCTGATGAAAAATGGACTCTGGATGTCGAGCGTCCGGACGGAAGTTAGCCACGTCCGGACGGTTTTCTGCGATATCCTTTCAGAAATAGCTTAATTCTATCCTTATCAGGTCCGCATCCAGACTGCTTGAACAAGCATCCAGATGGTCTTCACTATAACTCCTTATGGCATTCGAACGGAATACTGGAATATTCTGAAACGCTGGATAGCATCTGGACATGTTGTCACGTCGTCCGGACGGCTTACAAAGACTCCCTAACAATGTCAACTTCTAAAATCCAACTCCTTGTTGAATACTGATTGACCTAGCATCCTAACAGTGTTGCTCTGTCGTCCAGACGTCTTCAACATAAAACAGCTGGACACTGACGGGTGTCTAGACACCTTTAAAGGCTCGTCCGGATGGTTGTACAAGAACCGGTTGATTAGCCTTGAAATTTGCAAGGACTCTTCCTGAATATCTTCAAGATGCTTGTGATCAGTCACATACTTTGATTTGAACATTGTCTGAATACATGAGGATTCTGAATTTGAGAACCGACCATCCGGTTAAATCGCAACCATTACATAAAGTGTTTTCGTTTATCTTTAATGTAGCCAATATAAAATACTAACAAACTCCCCCTTTGGCCATTCTGGGACAAAAACACTTGACCGGTTTGGAAATACATTCCCAGTCTAAATACCAAAATAAACCAAAAATACTCCCCCTTTTTGTCACACAATGACAAAGGGTAAATAGAGTATTAATTAAACCCATAAGTGTTTAATGAAATACAAAACATCAACACAAATTTAAAATTGTTTAAATACAAACAATAAAAGAAATCAGTCCTCATCATCAAGCTTGGGGTGATGGTACTGCAGGCACTCCCTGATGTCAATCTGACATTGTTCAACACGCTCTCCAATAAGATTAACTTCACGCTGGAGAGCTCCCATGGATGACATAAGCTGAGTAAATGCAGCCTCTATATCAAAAGTAGGGGGCACAACCTGTGATGATGCAGCTGCTGGTGGGGGAACTGGTGGAGGCTGAGGAACACCGCCTTAAGCCTCATGCCGCAACTGAGCATTCGACTGTATGAGGGTTTGAATGGCAAAAGGATCTGGAATCCATGATCTGAGCTCAAAGTCTGAAATATCTGTCACAACCTGAAGACAGATTTGAGTGATTAAACACCCAAAAGATAGACTCATGTTCTTCTCATCTCGAACCTCGAGCATGGAGTGTAAGATGTGCTTGCAAAAGCAAAAAGGAGTCCGCATCACTATGGCATACAGAAGGGTGGCCTTCTTGAGAGTAAGCTTACTTCGACGAGCTTGAGGCCAAAGGTTTGTCACAACCACCTTTGCTAAAAATCGATGCATAGGAGCAAAAGCACCGATGTTGATCTGGGAGTGGGACTTGTCTTCTCTCTGTGGTCTCATCCCAAAGAAATCATGAAGAAAGTCAATGATGGGTGTCTCATCACCAGCAGGGAAAGGAACTCCTGAGACTAGTAGAACAGGGACCTCGATCACAAAACTGATAAGCTGGGGATCAATCAGAATTGTCTGGCCTCTGACCATAGTCTGCATGATCAGCCCTCTGTCATCATCCTGGATGCCGATCATATGGCCATAAAATTCCCACACCAGTCTGGGAAAGGCCGGGCAGGCACAATTGTACAGGAACCCCCATTGGTTCTCCCATAGCATCTAAGCAATGGGGAGCAGAACTGGATCTCTCAGACCTACGCGGAGAAGATTCCGCTCCGATCGGTCCTGCTGTGATTGCATGTAGTGCAGCCTATCAACAACTGACTCTTCAGTTCTTTGCCTGACTCAGGGAGGAAAGTCATCTAAAGACATGATTCCTAGGCTAAAAAAAATCACAGAAACAAATCCGTGAAAGCATTAATTCCTATTAGTCTAAAACAACATTTAGGCATTATGACGGTTGTAAAATGGACTATCCCAGAAGTTACAACAACAAGAAACACAACCCAAGCAATATCAAAAACCAATTATGCAAAATCTCAACCCAAATAATAAAGAATTTTGAGCAATAATACATATTAAAATCAAAATAATAGAAACCCAAAAACAAACTATTTTAAGCATGAAAACTTAAAATAAATTAGTAAAAGAGTATAAAAACATACCTGGGGTGGAGATAAATTGCAAAGATGACATGTGCACTTGAGAAATACTCATAAAAAGCACAGAAAAAATGTACAAGACGACAAAAAGAACCAAAAAGGCGAATGAGAAGGCTGCGGCGCGGAGGGCAATGCGATATAACCCTACAGGGTTCACCGTCCGGACGGAACTTAAGTGACGTCCGAACGTAGTTCCACGTAGGAGATCACAAAAATACGCCTGTCCGGACAAGAAGAATGGACGTCCAAATGATTCAACCCTACCGTCCGGACAGCCAGAACCATCGTCCGAACGCTTCACACAAAAAATCTGAAAAAGAGAGGAAAAAAAAATAACAGAAAAATATTTCTCAAATAATTTTCAGAACATGCATGTATATAAAACTGATATCCCAGTTCAATTAGCATTTCAAAAATATACCAAGATGTAATTGAGAGTTAAGATTCAATAAGCTCAAAAACTTCCCTGCAGAAAGACATTTTTCAATAGAAAACTTAACTCAAGCAATGCGTGTGTGTGTGTGAAGGCTTTCTCAAAAAGGTATGAATTTCACTAATATGACTTAAATCACCCTGATTTTCTAGAGAAGAGAGAAAATCAATGTTAGATCAGTCAAAAGTCAAACCTTATTTTACTAGGGCTTAGCTACCCTCATCTGATACACTCCTCCTAAGTTGCAGCACTTTTCTTTTCCTTTTGTCCTTTAGTGACCGTCTATTTCCACAATGATTTGGTCACTGATTGTTTCTTTAGGGACAAATTCAAGAATAGATTTATAGCATAAATGCAGTGGATCTTTTTATTTATCCATTTTTATTCAGTTTTGATAAATAAAACAAAATAAAGAAAAGAAAAATACTAAGGTTTTAGAATTCACACTCACTGAATCATAACAACATACTCCATATTCATCAATATTAATCCGAAGTTCTCACAATTAAAATCTTAAGTATGTTTTACTATGCTTCAAACAGTTAATCAAAACATCACATGTATCTATTCTTTACACAAATCACAAAAGATATCCAGTTTAAACCAAATCATCAAATGTATCCGTAGAATAAATCACAAGGGATATCTAATTGTTTTGAAAATAAAAACCAAGCAATCAATTATGTGAAATTATCTCAAATCATCAAATGTATCATTGAATCACAAAAGATATCCAAGAATCATTTCACACATTGAAAAGAAGTAAAACAATTGAAAGAATTAAATCAACTAAAATCGGATAATAAAAACTTACATGGAAGTATTGTCATTCTTCATCGGTGAGGCTTCATCGCTGAGGAATTAGCTACACATGATAAAAATAAAACCTAATCTAAAGAAAAACTAAACTAAGAGGGAGAAAATATATGGAATTAGTTTTTGGTCTCCCCTTCTCTTTTTTTTTTTTCTCTGTGCTCTCTGGAAGAGCAAAACATGGTATTTATAGAGCTTGCAAGGTCTTTTTGGTACTTTCTTGGTGGTCCAGCTACGGAAAGAATCAAGTCTTGCGTTAATTGCACGGCAGCCCAAGTATGGAAATAAATCAGATCTTGAATACATGTGTCTTTGTAAAACTTATGGAAGGAAATCATGTAAAGTCAATCTGACTTGTGCTCCACACGTCCATCACTAAGAATATATGGAAAGAAAATCATCTTGTGCGTGGAAGGCATTTGCTTTGGAAAGAAATATGCTTGATATGGTCCCCTAGTCGTACAAATCCTTTGAAATTCCAATCCAAGTAGGAAAAAGACTCCAAATTCGCACAGATTTGCGTTCTTTTATTGCGGGGAAATTTGGGCATAGTAAAAGTCCGAATTAGGAAAAACCTATTTCTGACTTATTTGTTGGATGTTTCATTGGCTTTCCAACGCCACCAAATTCAACGCAATCAGATACTTGAGAAAAAAGTTATGATGAAAATAAGGTGACATGCTCATTCTGGATTCTTTCCATAAATAAAAGATTTTGCCACTTCATTAAAATCTTGGAATTTGAATGATTTTCTTCCAAAACCTTTTGCCAATAAGTGTAGAGCTGCTGCCCATTATGGAGGGAGATATGTGCTTGATTCGGTCCCCACAAGTCTAGAAATAAAATTGATTTGCACCTTCATGAAAAGAAAGCTTGGTGGTCCAATTTTTAGACCAAGACAAAAAAAAAAGATTATTTCCTTGCATCTTTATGTCAATTCCACAAAAATAATGACATTTTTTCTCAAAGACCTGCAAAACACTAAAATACCAAAACTAACTAAAAGTATTAGAAAATAACAAAACTAAGGTTTTAACAAATGTAAATTAAGGGGTCCAAATATACAATATTTTGCACTCATCATGAATCATGATTGATCTAGCATCCGGACGGTGTTGTTCTGATGTCTGGACGTCTTCATCGTTATCTATAAGACACTGTGGGGCGTCCGGACGCTTTCAAAGGCCCGTCTGGACGGTTGCACAGGAACCGACTGTTTTACCTTGGATTCATGAATATTTTCAAGATGCTTGTGATCAATCACATGCTTTGACTTGTACATTGTCTGAATATATGAAGATTCTGAATTTGAGAACCGAAAATCCTGTTAAATTGCAACCATTACATAAGGTGTTTTTGTTTATCCAAAATGTAGCCAATATAAAATACTAACAAACTCCCTCTTTGGTCATTCTGGGACAAAAAACACTTGACCAGTTTGGAAATACAGTTCTAGTCTAAATACCAAAAAAACAAAAAATACTCCCCCTTTTTGTCACGCAATGACAAAGGGTAAACAAAGTATTAATTAAAAACCATAAGTGTTTTAATAATTACACCAAAATGTCAGCACAAATTTAAAATTGTTTGATAACCAAAACAAGACAGAACATAACAACAACAAAAAAACTCAATCATCATCATCATGCGGCTTTAGATGATGATATTTCAGGCACTCCCTTATGTCGATCTGGCTCTGCTCGACACGCTCTCCTATTAGATTGACTTCCCGCTGGAAAGCTGGCATAGAATTCATAAGCTGTGCAAAAGCAGCTTCAATGTCAAAAGAGGGAGGCACAGCCTGTGATGATGATGCAGCTGCTGTGGGGAGATCTGGTGGAGGCTGAGGAATAGCGCCTTAAGCCTCATGCCGCAACTAGGCATTAGACTTCATGTGAGTCTGTATGCCAAGGGGATCTCGGATCTATGAGCGGGGCTCCAAGTCTGAAATATCTGTCACGACCTAAAGGCAGATTTGAATGTTCAAACACTCAAAAAACAGACTCGTGTTCTTCTCTTCTCGAACCTTGAGCATAGTGTGCAAGATGTGCTTGGACAGGAAAAAAAGAGTCTGCATCACGATGGCATAGAGAAGGGTGGCCTTCTTGAGAGTAAGCTCACTCCGACGAGCTTGAGGCCAAAGGTTTGTCACCACAATCTTTGCTAAAAATCGGTGCATAGGATCAAAAGCACCGATGTTGATCTGGGAGTGGGACTTGTCTTCTCTCTGGGGTCTCGTCCCAAAGAAGTCATGCAAGAAATCAATGCTGAGAGCCTCATCAGGAAAAGGAACTCCAGAGACTGGTAACACAGGCACTCCGATCAAAGCATTGATAAGCTGTGGATCAATCTGTATCTGCTGTCCTCTAACCATGGTCTGCATAATGAGTCCTCTATCATCCTCCTGGATGATGATCATGTTGCCATAGTACTCTCGAACCAGTCTGGGAAAGGCCGGGCAGGCACAATTGTACAAGTACTCCCAGTGGTTCTCCAGTAGCTCTCCAGTAGCATCTATGCGATGGGGAGTAAAACTGCGCGGAGAAGATTTCGCTTGGATAGGACCTATCGTGATCGCATGCGATGCAATCTGTCAGCAGCTGACTCTTCATTTTTTTGCCTGACACGGGGAGGAGAGTCGTCTGAAGACATAATTCCTGGACTAAAAAGAAATCACAAACACAAATTCATGAAAGCATTAATTCCTGTTAGTCCAAAAAAAAAATTTGGGTATTATAACGACTGTAAAATGGACTATCCCAGAAATTACAACATCAAGAAACACAACCCAAATAATAAAGAATTTTGAGCAAGAATACATATTAAACTCAAAATAATAGAAACCCAAAAACAAATTATTTTAAGCATAGAAACTTAAAATAAATTAGTAAAAGAGTATTAAAAACATACATGGGGTGGAGATAAATTGCAAAGATGACACGTGCACTTGAGAATTATGCATAAAAAGCACAGAAAAAATGCACAAGACGACAAAAAGAACCAAAAGAGAGGAGAAAGTGACATGCGGCTCCAGGGAGAATGCGATTTAACCCTACAGGGTTCACCGTCCGAACGGAACTTAAGTGACGTCTGGACGTAGTGCCACGTAAGAGATCGCACAAACACATCCAGACAAGAAGAATGGGCATCTGGACGAATCAACCGTATCGTCCGGACAACTAGAATCACCATCCGAACATATAGGAGAACCCTCCGGACGTTCTGAAACACACCGTCCGGAAGCTTCACACAAAAAATCTAAAAAAGAGAGGAAAAAAAGCAGAAAAGTATTTCCCAAGTAATTTCCAGAGCACGCATGTATGTAACATTGATATCTCAATTTAATTAGCATGTCAACAATATCCCAAGATATAATTGAGAGTTAAGATTCAATAAGCACAAACATTTCCCTGCAGAAAGACATTTTTCAATAGAAAACTTAACACAAGCAATGCGTGTGTGTGTGTGAAGGCTTTCACAAAAAGGTATGAATTTCACTGAAATGACCTAAATCACCTGAATTTTCTAGAGAAGAGAGAAAATAAATGTTAGATCAGTCAAAAGTCAAACCTTATTTTACTAGGGCCTAGCCACCCTCATCTGATACACTCCCCCTGAGCTGCAGCACATTTTCTTTTACAAAGTTCTTTAGTGACCATCTATTTTCGCAATGATTTGGTCACTGACTATTTCTATAGGGACAATATAAATAACAGATTTAGCAAGCAGTGAATCTTTTATTTATCCGTTTTTATTCGATTGAATGCTTTTTATCACTTCGTGCTGCAACCTAGAAAGAATGACAGAATTTATGGGTTCTAGGTTCAATTAGCGAGTTGGTCAATTTGACCATCTTAGCAAAAAAAATCTCTCTTAAAAAAAATCCAGAAGCTAAACGTCAGAGGAGAGACAAAAATACCTTAGGGGGAGCCTTGGATAGTGCACATTTTTCATCGCAAGAGAAAAGCAGCTATCTAGTATGGATGCCACTGGGAAACTTCACAGATATCAAGGAAAAACTCTCAGTTATATAAAGGCAAATGAATAAATGCATCAGAAACTGAGACATCAATTAAACATACATAAGATATCTGGAAACTTATATAATGGAACAACAAAGCTCTGCATCCTTTATCCCATCCCCCTTTTTGTATTTTTTATTTTTAAAAAAATAAACAACAAACATGTTTCACAATAAAAAGGATAGTATTGACCAAGCATGTAAGGTAGAAACAAACCTGACCTCAAGGAGAGAGGTTTGAGAGTAACAAGATAGAAAAGCAGCCGCTCGACGTGCTTTTACTATCATCCCTATTTAACACCTACAAAATTTCCTCAAGACAACCCAAGAGGGAATATAGGGATAGAAACGATGGTTCCATAACAACATGCAAAGTTTTTATATGATGATAAAATAAAATAAACTATGCAAGTGTACCTGTCATGCTCTAGGATTTAGGAACCAAAATCCTAGGCATGTGTGACCTTACCTTACTAGGTAGGTCTGCTCCCCCTCGAGGAGTGGGTGTCCTCATCCTTGTCCTATCCTTCCTTCTTAAGCTGTAATGCTAGAAATCTGACCAAATCTTGCATGAAGGAACTGACGGAAGATGTTCCTTCATATGAGATTTCCCTTCCTGCAGTCTTCTATTCTTCTATATACAGCTTCTTGGGGACCCAAGTCTTTTTTGCTTGAGTAGGCTTCTGCAGCTGCTGATGCTTTGGAACATGATTTCTGGGCGGAGATCTATGCTGCCTGAGAGACTTAGGTGGAGGACACTTAGATCTCATATGACTGCTAACTCCACATTGGTGGCACATGGGAGTTTTAGGAGCCTCCTACTTTTTCTTCCTTTGAACTTGCCAATGTGGGCAATTAGGTCTGATGTGCCTTGGCTCACCACAGTGATGGCATGTGAGAGGCTTTCTTCTGATAGGAAGCTTGGCCGGAGGCTGAGGGATGATAGGAACTTCCCCTTCCATAACAACTTTTCCCTTATCCACTCTTGGGGGTGGAGATTCAAAAATAACTGGCTTCACGAAAATGGTCTTGGAGGTAGAAGGAGTATCAAAAATGGAAGGAGGAACATACCCGAGTCCGGTCTTGTCAGTTAGGCACTTCTGAATGGAGAGCATGTGAGTGTGCTTTTCGTCTGAAACTCTCTCTAGTTGCAACTATGTCTCCAGAAGCCTCTCTTCTAAATCACTAATCTTTATGAGCATAGAGGTCTTCTCTATCCTGAGGCCGTTAAGCTCTAGTACCTGTTGTTTGTATTTCTCCCTCAGCTTTAGAAATTCAACATATTAAAGTTGATAGGCTCACTGCATATCTTCTTCTTCACTATTCTCAGAGTAGTAGCACTGAGAATCCTCATTCTCTTCATGTGGGGCCACGAAGGCCAGGAATTTTTCTTCCTTAGGAGTTTCTTCTTCCTTCTCAGACTCATCGCTGAGAGTTGCATTAAAGGCTTTCCCTTTTAATTTCTTCAGATTTGCACATCAGTCCTAATGTGCCCGAAACCTGAACATTCGAAGCATTGGGGACCCCTCGGATCTTTCTTCTCTACTTCTTCTGTATCAGTTGTGTGGGGAGACATTCTTAGTCTGTCAGAGAACTTCTTCTTGAATTTATTATTCTTCATAAAATGCTCGAAGCTCTTGGCTAACATTGTCACTGCATCTTCATCAATATCGGAGTCTTCGTCAGATGAGACTCTGGATTTCTTCTTGGATGCCTTAGATGCCTTGAGGGCAATTGTTTTTACCTTTCTGACTGGAGGTAAAGAGTATTCATATATCTGAAGAGATCCTACCAGCTCTTCAATCTTCATCTCCTCCATATCTTTGCTTTCTTCTATAGTTGTCACCAAAATCCTGAAACGCTCAAGCAAAGATCTTAGTATCTTTCGGATGAGTTTTACATCCGAGATTTGCTTCCCAAGACTCACCATCGAGTTTCTTAGGTGGCTAATCTTATGGTAGAACTCTCTGAAGGTCTCTTCTCCTAGCTTCTTAATTTATTCAAATTTAGAAATTAACATTTGAAGTTTGGCAAATTTTACCAGTTTTGTGCCTTCATATGTTGTTTCTAGAATTTGCCATGCATCTTTAGCAATTTCACAATTTGAAATTCTTGCGAATTCAGATGGTGAAAGTGCTTGACATAATGCATGGAGGGCTTTATCATTGGAAAGCCTTGCGCTTGTTTGAATAACAGTTATTTCGTCTGTTTCTTTTGGTTTAATCGAACCAGTTTCAACAATTTTCCAGATGTCAATAGATTTTAAAAAGAAGCACATTCGGGCTTTCCAATAGCCATAGTTTGTCCCATCAAAGGGCGGAATTAAATTAAGATTTTGAGACATAATAATAAAAAACAGAAGTCAAAAGGATACACTCAAGAAATAAATCCAAAACAGAGTGTACCAAGTTTTGATACCAATTATTAATAAAATATTGACTTCTAAATTAACCAAGTGTGTGTGTTTGTGTGCAACAAAATATCTTAAATGCGGAATTTAAATAAGACAAGATATTTGTTACGAAGTGGAAACTCTGTGAAGAAAAAAACCACTCCGGGGCAGCCAGACCCAGGAAATCCACTATCCAAAAACAAAGCTAGTTACAAGACACTCATACTCACATACCCTTATGCAGTAGTCATACCTTTAACTCTGACACGAAACCCATCGTGAACGCTTCCCAACCAAATCTTCCACCTGAATGGGTTTTTGATGGATTCATTTACCTTAGGGCCGACCCCTAAGATAGACTTCACACGAACGGTTGAGCACACACCGGCAACAGCTTGAGAGTTAGCAGATCTTCGATTCTTCCTAAACATCCTCTCAAAGCACTATGAAATTCACTGTCAAATTCTATACAAAACACAAGCCTAGAGCCCTCTATTTATAAGCTTATAAGAAACCTAAAACTGCTGAGATTCGTGCTCTGGCTGGCGAGTGTCCACACAAAGTTAGCCACGTCCTGACGGTTTTCTGCGATATCCTTTCAGAAACAGCGTAATTCTATCTTTATCAAGTTCACTTTCGGACGGCTTGACTGAGCGTCCGGACGGTCTTTGCTAAAATCCTTTCCGCATTCAAACGAAACTCTGGAATATTCTGAAATACTGAACATCGTCCGGACGTGTTGCCACGTCGTCCAGACAGTTTGCAAAGACTTCCCAAACAGTGTAGACTTCTGAAATCCAACTCCATGTTGAATCATGATTGAACTAGCGTCCGGACGGTGCTGCTCTGACATCCGGATGTCTTCATCGTTATCTATAAGACACTGCAGGGCGTCTGGATACCATCAAAGGCCCGTCCGGAAGGTTGCACAGGAACCAGCTGTTTTGCCTTGGATGTCTTCATCGTTATCTATAAACATTGCAGGGCCTCCAGGCCACCTTCAGATGCATTGGCAGCCACCCTTTCACTATTTTTTTTTTTTAATTTTTATAAAAAAAAAAAAAAAGAAAAAAAAAAAAAAAGAAATTATTTTTAAGTTTTATTTATTTATATTTTTAATAGATTTATATTTTTTTTTATTGTAATGGACACGTGTCGATTTTCTATTAGGTATGACGTGACAAACTAACGGATTATGTTAACTTGGTGGACAAAAAACAGACTCAATGAGTGATTCGTAATTATAGTTTACCACAAAAACCATTCATGAACTTTTTATACCACAGAAAATGATTCGTAATTGATGCTAACCTCAAAGACCAGTGGTGTAATTATTCATTTTGAAAAAGTCAACCATTAAATTTATACAACTCACATGAATGTGTGGATGGGCAGGAGAATGGGCTTCACTTTTTCAACTGTTTACATACGTTCATAACAACCAAAATGACTTTTGTTTACAATAACTTTTCAAGTCCAACTTCTCATTCATTAAAGTCGAGTTCCCATTCCCCCTATCTGACCTAAGGATAATGCTAAAAATACAACTCTACCATAACTATTGCACAACTCTAAGGCACTTTGGGGTAGGAGCTATTGTGGGTCCCACCCCCAATGTACCTTTAGATTGTGCAATAATTAAAATGGAGTTCTACATGAATCAGAGCCCCCACCTAAATGACGAATACGATTGCCATGTGAAATTAAAGCCATTAATGATGCATATCAAACAAGCTAAAAAGTAAAATTCAAAGAAAAATATTCAAACACACCTCAGCTCATGCATTATTAGCTTATGAGAAATGACTCCTACACTCATTTCTCACAACAGTCCCACAACAAGCTGATGTGGCTGGTAATATTTTATTATTTTTTTACAAAAAGAAAACAAAACAAAACAAAAAAAAATAATAAAATATTACCAGCCACGTCAGCTTGTTGTGGGGCTGTTGTGAGAAATGAGTGTAGGAATCATTTCTCTAAGCTTATTAGCTATACCAAAATCTCAAAATTACACTATACCACTAAACTAGCTTATTTACCAAAAAAAAAAAAATATAAAAAAATAAAAACTAAACCGACCTCCAGCTGTAAAACACAAATTGCTCAACTCTATCCAAAAGCCGCCATGTATACTGAAGATGACGCAGTGACCTTATCTCCAAAACCTTCTCGAGACTTCCTGAACTTCTTCTCTTAAGGTCTTCCCTTCAATTTGTTTCTTCCCTTCACTTTAGTTTTAGCATCCTTCCTCAATAACCGCATTCCTTGCCTTATGAGGAATCAACCCGTGACAAGTTCTCTCTTCCCACTCATTCTCTGAGCAACAACATCGTCTGCGAAACCCCCCGAAAAAGACATCACGCCAGAGAGGGAAGATGCGGAAGCTTGAAGGCGAGGAGGAAAAGTGAAGACGCGCGGGAAGTGAAAAAAATAGGGAAAAATACATATAATCCCCTCAAACTACCAATTGTGTCAATATCCCCCTTAAACTACCAAAAAATATCAATGTCCCCCAATTAACAAAAATACCCTCTATAAAATTATTAAAATAAAATAAAAACTAAAAAAAATTATTAAAAAAATATAAAATAACAAAATTTATACCAAAAAAAAAAAAAAAAACTGGTTTTTCTTTTTTTTAAAAAAAAAAAAAATTCGATCTTTTTTTTTTTAATTTAATAAAAAACTAGTTTTTCTTTTTTATTTTTCTTTTGTTTTGTTTTTTTTAAAAAAATGTTTTTATAATTTTCTTTTATTTTTTTGTTTTCCTTTTTTTTAAAAAAAAAAAATCGTTCTTCTTTTCTTTCCTTTTCTTTTTATTTTATTTAATTTATTTAATTTGTTTTTAAAAAATAATTTTTTTAGTTTTTTATTTTTATTATTTTTAAAATTTTTTAGTTTTAGTTTTTTTTTTTTAATTTATAAGGATATTTTTGTCTTATTAAAAAAATTTAGGGTCATTTTTGTCTTTTTGTTTGTCTTAGGGGGGACATTGACATTTTTTGGTAGTTTGAAAGAGTACATTGACACAATTAATAGTTTGGGGGGTAGATTGACAATTGAGTAGTAGTTTGAGGAAAATATATGTACATTTCTCAAAAAAATAATATTAAAGTGAATGGCGTAAGAGCAAATGGGATTAAATTTAAAGTGAGTTTCTGACAAGAGTTAGTTTGGGGAAATAATAAAGAGCTCAATGCATGAAAATTTTTGAGAAGTTTCTCTAATATTCGGTGAAAAGTTCAAAATGGAGAGTTTGATACAAATGCTTTTAACCCTCCTTCGAACGAAACCTAAGTGGGTGTATAAGCTAAAACTTGCAACGATTCCTTTACCCCATGATCAACCTGATCAACATTTCTTACTGTTTGGGTAAAAGGGTCATACAACACCAACTCCCCTTCGTCGTTCTCCATAAACAACTCGCCGTTCTTCCAAAAACCCTACGGCCATTCCAGACCGGGAAAAGCTTCAATCCTCAGAAGCCAAGTCCACGACTCCTTCACGCCAAATTCAAGCAGCACCCATATATCAAACAATTTCCCCTCCCATTTCCTTTTATTACGCACAACAACCATCGCAACCGATTTGTTTAGCACCATCAGAGCCCTCACATCACTACGCCTCCCAAGAACACTAGCATCCGACAACGGCGTCGTCCTGAACACCTCCTCGCTCACATCGAAAGCAACAATCTTTTCATCCTCAACACCGCGTAATGTCCACCAGTAACATACCCCATTTGCATATGCCTACCGTGACCGCGAATTGGGTCCGTTGCAATCGGGCACGTCTCCTCCACGACAAGCTTTGTCCAAGAATCACCGCTTCTTAGCCTATACACCTCCGCCACCCGGTTCAGACGAAGAATCTCCACTCCCCAGTTCTTAATGAAAACCGACGGATCACGCTCCAGAACATAACGAGTCCGCATAACCACAAACTCATTTCGTTTGTGGTCGAAGCCAAAGCATACGGTGTCCACGTCGTTGGATATTGAGAACCACGTCCTTAGGGAGATAGGTGGACATGGCTGATGAGTGATGGCTCTGCTCCGAATTGGCAGGGTAGTCGCGCTTATGAAGATTTCATTTCCGTGTAAATTATATATATATTATATATAATATTGGGTGAGGAATTTAATATTGATAATTACTTGATTCTGGAACATTTCAGTCTATTCCCCTCCCCTCCCCAGTCAGTACAGATAATTAGAAGACTGAAATAAGGGGTTGTTTGACAAATACTTGTACAAAACATAGTAATGGGTTGTTAATTTTGAAATTAGTAAAAAATGATGATGTGATATATAGTAAAAAGAATTTGTATAGAAAAGTGAAAAAAATTTGTATTATAATGAATTTTTTATTTGAATAGTAATAAAAAAATTATTGATGTGATATAAAAAGGAGAAAAAGTTAGAATGTTTTGATGTTGATTGGTATTGAAAAATGTAAAAATAAAATAAAAAAACTCTGAACAGTGCCATCCACTACGCTGTTCCGTCCCAAGCCTTTCCAAACAAGGCCAAGAAGCCAACATTTCAGTCTATTTTTTTTTTTTTTTTTTTTTCTTCATATTAAAATGTAGGGGATAAAATAGGAATAGGCTGAAATGTTGGCTTCTAGAAAACAAATAGGGGTAGGGGAGTGGGAGTGGTTTACTAAACAAGGCCTCATTTACGTGTAAATTATATATATTATATAATATTGGGTGAGGAATTTATTATCGATAATGACATGATTCTAGAACAATGGAATGGGATAGATGAATCAAGGAAATGCTAAAATTATAACAAGTATACAATTAGTGTACAACTTGAAGTGTTGGAGTCCTATTTTAATGTCTCTTGAAGTTATGCACCTGTAGTGCATGTATCACAGTCCGATGAATTAATGTATATTAACAAATAGGAAAATGCTAAAAAGACTACTAGTGCACAATCACAAAACATATTAGGGTGGGATCCGCGCTTCGAGTCCTAATAAGAAACAAATCTCCTATTTAAGCCCAATCATGAAAAGGCTTAAAATCCTATTTAATTTCTCTTTGATTTCAGCCTAATATACATTTAAACTAACATCACTTACCGTCCCTATAATATTCCTTTAGTTTGCTTGCTTACCTGTTACTATTTTATTGGTGGATATATATAGCTTGTATTTACTTTTTAATAATTTATTATTGCTTTAATTGGCCGGGTTATAAATTTTTATTGGGATGCATAGGTGTAGTAGGTGTGTTATATTTAGGCTTTAGGCTTAATTGGGTTAGACATAACATTAAATGAGCTTTGAGCCCAAAAGTCTGACGACTTAATTTAAAAAGAATTCAAAATTTGAAATGTTTGAAATACCCTAGTTGGCTGGTCATTTAGAAGGTTTCTTTTAGAAATTTTAAATTTTGAATCTCCTCTTTTCGGCTGCATATTTTGAAGGGTTAAAAAATTTAAATTTGAATTTATCTTAGTCCCACCACTTGGGAGATTTCATTCTCTTTTTCTTTTTTTCTTTTTTTTCTTTTTTTTTCTTTTTTTTCTTTTTTTGTTAAAACACATTTCGAGTAGCCCTCGAATCCTGGGTAATTTAATATTTACTCATAATGGGTCATAAGATCAAGTCTGTATAAATAGTATGCACATGCCCCAGAGAACATCCCCACTTAGTGATCGGTCCGCTAGTTTACGCAAATCCAAAGAAGTTATCACGAATGAGGCACATGCAGGGAAACTTGCACGTGTATCTAATAACCTTGCTTATGCTCGTTGCTGGCACACTTCTTTTAACTGTTGCCCATTTATTCTGGAATAATTTTTTTAAGAGGGACAAGTTTTGTACATACTTTTGTCAAATCCTTTTATTATTAAGTACAGCTGGTACCATTTCGATGTGTTTCGCTTTCTTCATCCGAGCGTCCGAACGGTCTTCGCTAAAATCTTTTCCGCGTTCGAATGGAATTCTGGAATATTCTGAAATACTGGACATTGTCTAGACGTGTTGCCACGTCGTCCGGACGGCTTGTAGAGACTCCCTAATAGTGTCGACTTCTGAAACCCAACTCCTTGTTGAATACTGATTGACCTAGCGTCCGGACGGTGTTGCTCTGTAGTCCGGACGTATTCAACATAAAACTGCTGAACACTGACGGGCGTCCGGAAGCCTTCAAAGGCCCGTCTGGACGGTTGCACAAGAACCGGTTGATTTGCCTTGAAATTTGCAATGACTCTTCATGAATATCTTCAAGATGCTTGTGATCAGTCACATGCTTTGATTTGAACATTGTCTGAATACATGAGGATTCTGAATTTGAGAACTGACTATCCTGTTAAATCGTAACCATTACATAAAGTGTTTTCGTTTATCCAGAATGTAGCCAATATAAAATACTAATAGTAAGGATCCTCCTCTTCTTCATTTAGAGCCACAAAGGCTAGAAACTGATCTTAAACAGGAGATTCTTCTTCTTCAAACTCATCCCTGAGAGTCGCATTGTAGGCCTTCCCTTTTCCCTGCTTGAGATTCCCACAATCAGCCCGTACATGCCCAAAGCCTGAGCATTCAAAACATCTGGGGCCTCTTGGGTCTTTCTTCTCAGCTTTTTTAGGTTCAGACTCTTTGGGGGCCTTCTTCAGTCTTTCGGAGAATTTCTTCTTGAATTTATCATTCTTCATCAATCTTCTGAAATTCTTGGCCAGCATTGCCACTGCATCTTCTTTCTCATAGTCCTCTTCAGATGAGACTTTGGATTTCCTTTTAGATGCCTTGAGAGCAATAGTATTCACCTTCTTGACTGGGGGCAAGGAAAGCTCATAGGTTTGAAGAGATCCCATCAACTCTTCAATCTTCATCTCTTCTAAGTCTTTGCTTTCTTCAATGGTAGTCACCTTGATTTTGAAACGCTCAAGCAAAGATCTTAGAATTTTACAGATGAGTTTTACATTAGGGACGGACTTCCCAAGACTCACCATCGAGTTCCTTAGGTCGCTCATCTTAGAGTAAAACTCTCCGAATGTCTCATCTTCAAGCATCTTAATCTCTTCAAATCTAGAAATCAACATTTGAAGTTTGGCAGATTTAACAAGTTTTGTGCATTCATATGTTGTTTCTAAGATTTGCCATGCCTTTTGAGAAGTTCCACAGTTTCAAATTTTAGTAAATTCAGACGGTGAAAGAGCTTGACATAGAGCATGGAGGGCTTTGTCATTAGCAAGTCGTGCGTTCTTTTCAATTAAAAGCTCAATATATGTATCCACTGGCTCAGTCCAACCAGTTTCAACATGAAAATAATTATTGACTTCTAATTTAAACCAAATGTGTGTGTTAGTGTGCAACAAAATATCCTAGATGCGGAATTTAAGTAAGACAAGATATTTGTTATGAAGTGAAAGCTCTGTGAAGAGAAAAACCACTCCGAGGCAGCAAAACTCAGGAAATCCACTATCCAAAAACAAAGCTAGTTACAAGACACTCATACTCACATACCCTTATGTAGTAGTCATACCTTTAACTTTGGTACGAAGTCTGTCGTGAACGCTTCCCAACCAAATCTTCCACCTGAAGGGGTTTTTTATGGATTCCTTTACCTTAGGGCCAACCCCTAAGATAGACTTCACACGAACTATTGAGCACACACCGGCAACAGCTTGAAAGCTAGCGGATCTTCAATTCTCCCTAAACACCCTCTCAAAGCACTATGGAATTCACTGTCGAATTCTGTACAAAACACAAGCCTAGGGCCCTCTTTTTATAAGCTTACAAGAAACCTAAGTTGGCGAGCGTCCGAACGGAAGTTAGCCACGTCCGGACGGATTTCTGCGATATCCTTTCAGAAACAGCGTAATTCTATCTTTATTAGATTCACGTCAGGACGGCTTGACCGAGCGTCCGGACGGTCTTCACTAAAATCCTTTCCGCATTCGAACGGAACTCTGGAATATTCTGAAATACTAGACATCGTCCGGACGGCTTGCAGAGACTTCCTAAATAGTGTCGACTTCTGAAATCCAACTCCGAGTTGAATCATGATTGATCTAGCATCCGGATGGTGTTGCTCTGACATTCGGAAGTCTTCATCGTTATCTACAAGACACTCGGGGAGTCTAGACGCCTTCAAAGGCCCGTCCGGACGGTTGCACAGGAACTGGCTGTTTTGCCTTGGATTCATGAATATCTTCGAGATGCTTGTGATCAGTCACATGCTTTGATTTGTACATTGTCTGAATATATGAAGATTCTGAATTTGAGAACCGACCATCCTGTTAAATTGCAACCATTACATAAAGTGTTTTTGTTTATCCAGAATGTAGCCAATATAAAATACTAACACAACAGTTTTCCAACAATCAATGGATTTTAGAAAACGCATACGAGCTTTCCAATATCCATAGTTCATGCCATCATAGGGAAGAACGGTCATAAGATTTTGAGACATGGTAAAATAAAATAGAAATCAAAATGATAACACTCAAAAAATAAATCTAAACAGAGTGTACCAAGCTCTGATACCAATTGAAAAATAACGAGACTTCTAATTTTACCGTGTGTGTGTAACATGTAACAAAATATCAAAATGCGGAATATAAATGAGACAGATATTTTATTAATGAAGTGGAAACTCAATTAAGAGAAAAACTACTTTGGGGCAGCCAAACCCAGGATTTCCACTATTCAGAAGACAAAGCTAGTTACAAAGTAGTAGCACTCACATACCCCTGATGCAATGGTCGTACCTTGAACTCTGACGCGTAACCCAATGCGAACGCCTCACAACCAAGTCACCTACTTGAAGGAGTCTTCAATGGAATCCTTTACCTTAGGGATCCTCCCTAAGATAGACTTTAACACGAGCACAGCAACAGCACTTCGGCAATGACTTAAGAGCAAACTAATCAACACAATAACTCTTAAATTATACTCTCTAAGCTCTAAGGAATTCAATACCGAATTCTTACAAATTACATGCCTAGAAGCCTCTATTTATAGGCTATAGAAAACATAAATCGAATATGAAACGATTTTCTCTAGGCGGCGTCCAGACGGCCAACTGTGCAACCGGCTTTCCAAAATCGTTGATATTCTTTCCTAAATAGGTCTGCATCCAGACGATGTTTCCCTAGAGTTCGGACAGTTGCACTTCAGCTACACGCAATTTCCATAATAAAGACTGGCATCCGGATGATTACAAATCTGCTCCACGTCTTGCCTTATCAAGGATAGCATCCGGAAGATTTAGACCTGTCGTCTAGACGGTTACAGATGTCTTTTTATATCTGTGTCTGCGAAGGAAATCCTTGTACTTGTCGAACACAGAATGGCGTCCAGACGTGTTGCTAAGACGTCCAAACGGATGCAACCTTGAACTATTCGAAGCTTCTAGACACTGATGGGAGTCCGGACAGATGTTGCTTGATTGATGAGCATCCGGATGGTTGACAGGGACGTCCGGACGGATGCAAGGGATTCAACTTCTCTGTCTTGAAATCCGCACAGAATCTTCTTGAAGCACATAACTGAAATGCGGACTTTGAATAACAACAGCGTCCCTAATCAAAAAGCAACATTACATAGAAGTGATTTTGTCCAACAGAATGCAACCAATCACAAACTAACAAAATTCTTTGGACGTATTCAATATTCTTCATAGCTTTAGCCTCTTGATAGATCTTAGGAAAACAAAATCGTATGAACACCATCTTAAACCTTGGGTCCAAAATTGCCACAATTGCCATCAACAAATTGCACTCACCCCAGTATTTATCAAACTTGGCTTTCATTCGGTGTGCCATAAATCTAATGTAGTCATTTTCATCATCACATTTCTTGGTTAGGACGTCTTTCATTCACCAATTTTCAGGAAGGAATAAGCTTGATGTTGGATAGTCACTTCTAGATACAATCTTGGTTACTCGGTTGAAGACTCCCAAAAGTTCACGCACAGATTTAACTTTATCCCAATCTTCATGCGATGGCACCCAAGTAAATTGACAATCATTGTATCCATACCTAGGAAATACCTCCTTAAACTCATAAGCAGCTCCTAACATAAAAAATGTGCTATTCCAACAAGTAGGTACGTCCAAAAACAGTTTCTTGGATGACAATTGCAAGTTCTTTGCAATTTCACTAAATTCCATTAAACTTCCCTCTGATGCTACCAAGAATTTAATTTCATCCCTCAAGGGACTGCCGCCTAGTCAGTTCACTACAAGAAATTAGTGACGCATGTCCAATGTCAATAAACACTGTGTCAAAACTGGGGATTTAGTGACGTGGCATGCCACTAAATCTGGAAAATAAAAATTGATTTTTTTTTTTTTTTAATTTTTTGCTCTTCCGAATATGTTTTTTGAATTTTTGGTGGTTGACCTGATTTACAATTTACATTTCCATCGATCATCAACAATCACAGCTATTCAAAGTCAAAACACCAGATTCAACAAACATACAATCAATCTCTGTAATAGATATGAACAAAGTATGAAGATTAAAAAACACAATCTATATACAGATTACAAAATAAGAACAAAAAATACAAGCACTTCATCACCAACTATCAATAGTAATCGTTGGGTTTGAAGACATGTCCGGTGGCCTTCATTCAACCACCTCTGGATGAATGGATGATCATAAGTCTGCAGATTAACACGAGTATTAAATACATTAGAATCAATTATATAGTGGTTTTGCAAATCAATGAGAAGAGAAAAGCATAAGAAATTAATAAAACATAAAGAAAAAGATAGACTGTAAAAAGATGATAATAATTTTGAAGCAGAAATAATATGTTGTCTCCACACCAAACCAACCATGCATCAAGTCTCCAACCAAACCAACCATTAGTTTCTCATACACCACACCAAACCAACCATCAAGTCTTCACTCAAACATTAGTTTCTCATTTACATAATTCACAACTAGTAATCATGTCATACACACAATGCCTGGAAAACATCAAGTCATACACAAAATGCAAAGCTCCAACCCGCAGCCAACACCAAACCAATCAAGATATGACCAACGTCAACAATAGTAGCAATACCATTCCAAATTCCAATGATAATCTATACAAAAGAAAAATAAAAATAATAAAAATATAATATTACCTGATACACAAAATAAGATAGTTGCTCATTCGAAGTCGTCACCAAGATCTTAATGACCAAGCGACTGTGCAGCATGCTCCGCATTACCTGCAAATGATAAAACTTGTACAGTCAGCAAACAATATGATAGAATCATATCAAGTTCTAAGCATTGAGCAACGTGTGGATGTAAACAAACCTCATTATACTAAAAGAAAAGAAAAAGTCATTAATTATTACCTAACCCGCTACTCACAAACGATCTCACATTCAAAAGAGGTGTGGAATCTCTGTCTGGCACTGCGGTATGCTGAGTAGCCACGAGCACAGATATCAACTGGCGCACCATTTCCTCGAGCTGGCTAAAACGAGCCTCATACTGGCCCTGCATTTGAGCATGTGACGCCAACACCGCATCCATCTCTACCTTGTGTCCTGCCCGCTCAGCCTCGAGTGCTCAATCGATTGCTCGGTCGATAAATTCTTGTGAGACAGTGGCATGCCTTTGGTTATGTGATCGTGCCTGTGAGAGTGTATAGTATGAGTGTATGGTCCCCCGCACATGCAGAACATTCGGCCCAACCTGTCGAACCCTTCCAACAAACTCAGGCTTATGGTCGTGCGCTTGGGCGTACGTGTCGTTTGGTGTCAAGAGCACCGTCCCTTGAGTCACGCTCGATGAAGCAGCAAGGTCAATTGGTATTAGCTCCACCATCCTCTCCTGTATGTTGTATTAAATGTTGGTGAGTATGTTGGTTTGTAATTGGCTGCATTCTGTTGGACAAAATCACTTTCATGTAATGATGTTTTTTATCAGGGATTCAGTTATTTTCAGAGTCTTCATTTTCAGAGCCTTGTTTCTAGAAGATTCTGCTCAGATTCCAAGTCAGAAAAATCGGATCCCTTGCATCCGTCAGGACGACGTGATATCCCGTCCTGACGCTCAACTGTCCAAGCATCATCCGTCCGGACCTTCCTCTATGTCGAGAAACTTCGAACTGTTCTAGCTTGCATCCGTCCAGACATCTCAGCAACACGGCCGGACGCCTCTCAGTGTTCGACAAGGAAAAGGACCTCGTTCCAAAACACAGATATGGGAAGACAGTTGCAACTGTCCGGACAATGTGTGTTCCCGTCTAGACGCTATCCTTCATAAGGCAAGTCATGCATACAAAGTTCTACTGTCCGGACATCGGTCTTCATGGTCCGGATGCTCAAGCTTCATATATGGAAATTGCTTGCATCAATTCAACCATCTAAACTATAGCCTTCATGGTCCGGACGCCCCAAGCCTTGATATGGAAATTGCGTGCAACTAAAGTGCAACCGTTCAGACACTAAGGCAACACCGTCCGGACCCGACCTTATTCAGGAAAGAATATCGTGCGAATTTGAAAAGCCAGTTGCACAGTTGTACCGGAGGCCTTATGTCTACTGTCTGGACCGCGCCTAGGAAAACCTAATCAGAAGTGATTTAGGTCTTCTGTAACCTATAAATGGAGGCCCCTAGGCATGTTGATTGTAAGAATTCGGTATGGAATGCCGTACAGCTTAGAGAGTTATATTTTATAGTTAGTGTGCTGAATTGGTCTCTCTCAAGCCGTTTTCGTTGTGTACTGTTGCTGTGTTGAACTAAAGTCTATCTTAGGGGTTGGCCCTAAGGTAAAGGATTCTATTGAAGACCCCTTCAAGTTAGTGACTTGCTTGGGAGGCGTTCGTGTTGGGTTACACGTCAGAGTGCTAGATACGATCGCTGCATTGGGAATGTGAGTGTTACTGTCTATGTACTAGCTTTGTCTTCTGAATAGTGGATATCTTGGGTTTAGCTACCCCGGAGTGATTTTTCTCTTAATTGAGTTTCCACTTTGTCAACAAAATATCTGTCTCTTTAATTTTCGTATTGTGATATTTTGTTGCACACTATTGCACACACTTGGTGAATTAGAAGTCATCTTTAATTTTCAGAGTAGCATACACATCATTCCTTTATTATGTCGTTAGGATAACTTCCATCCTTCTTATGTGATTTTATATACGCTTGTGCTCGTGTAGGAGGAGTACTATCAATGACAGTCTGTCGAAAAAATAAAACATGAACACATGTTTATATATATATATTCAAGTGTTTACATTTATATGTATAGGGTAAATTACACACATACCTCCTCATGTGTCATCCTTGCAAAGCTTTTGGACTCGGTGCAGTGGGGAGTATTGTTCAATGCTCGCAATACCTTCATACAAGCAGCATACTCCTACACAATTAATATTCTTAATATGTGAGCACTAACACAATTACATGAAATTAATGAAACTACACAAAATAGTGCTATAACTGATGACCTGCCTTATTCGCCCCGTCACACCATTTTTCCAACAACGCCTCCAAGTCTTAGGGGTCGTACTTGGTGAGATTTGCTTCCCCCACTCTTGCCCGTACCATTTCGGGCGTATCGTCCGGTTGAATTTTAAGCTGGTCTTTTTATTTTGTGTCTGCATCTCTCTCTCTCTCTCTCTCTCTCTCTCTCTCTCTCTCTCTCTCTCTCTCTCTCTCTCTCTCTCTCTCTCTCTCTCTCTCTATATATATATATATATATATATATATATATATATATACTAACAATACCTTCATATGATCCTGTACATCCTCCAAGTCGTCCCGTATATGCACATAGGTCCTGCTTCCTATTAGCTTACCTGTTTGTCGTCTAAATTTATTAGCGCTGAGTCCTACGAGCTAGGACGCTAAATTGTACTTCATGACGATCCTTTTCCCTACGGGGATTCCCCACATCTTGTGTGGGTTTGTAAGCGTCACCACTTCGAATTCAATGCTGCAATTCAGATTGGTACCTAAAACATTAATTGTTACCGATCGATGTTAATTATTTCGAACTGAATATCAACTACAAAACATATATATATCTATATATTGGTATTTTTATAAAAATATATACTTACTCATCATCCGGATTTGGTTATCATGCAGCACCTGTGTAGTAGGGTCCTCGGGACTGCGCATCATGCAGGTCCTCCGGAGCTTGTGTCTAGTTATCGTTCGGAGGCTGTGTCTTGCTTTCGTCTGCACCAGAGCTACTATAGGGGAATAGCCGCACCACGTGACCAAGGGAACACACCCCTAACTCGCTCATCATCGACGATGGAGACGGCAGTCAAAATGAATCATATGTGTCTTACAGCTCATGCTGATACTGGTACCCTAGATGATCTGGGAGTATTGGTTGGTACCCTGCCTGTGTGCTCAAGGTCGCTATATCCCGACCCTTGGGCCCTAGACAGCATGAGCTAGCGTGGAGACCTCTGTGCTGTGTGTTTTCCCTATAACTCATTTTAACCTGTAAAATACATCACGCACCTAACATTAGCTTCATGAAATTTATGCTACCCAAAAATATAAATTCACATTCTCTTAAAAAAAAAGTCATCAAATCATCTTAAGGTCGTGTGGTACATGCTTCCAACTTCCAAACATCAAACTTTAACTTGAAAACAACATGCAAGGAAATCCAACACCTAATCAATCGAAGGCCAATTCATGCAACTTGTACACTTTCTAAAAACATCAAACAACTCACAAGAAGTTTAAACAACGATTGCATTTTCTATTGAATGTTAAGTAATTCACAAGAAAATCCATTAAGCCTCTGTAATTCCAAAAGTCTCAACCATATCAGTATCTAATAACAAATAGAATCCAAAACTAAAATAAATTCTCTATATGCTATTCGAGACAACCTTTAATCCGAGGATCACAACCTATATAGTACCCATTAAACAAATGGAGCAGATTATCATATTTATGCTCATGATCAATAACCATATTGTCGTAATTTTTGACAGGAGGAATGCAAAGTTTATAAACACCAAAAAAAAAAAAAAAAAAAAAAACTGGTAAAATTAATCCTTTGCACTACATTTTTTAATGGGACTAAATATACATATATATATATAATGCACAAGTTTTATAAGCTACAATACTAATTTCTCACCCAGAGCACATGTTCATGATATACTAAACATCAAACATCAAAGATCACATTGAATTAATATACAAATGGTTTTGTTGTATTCTAAATTTAAGGTGCAACAATAATATACTTTCTTAGATCATTGGTCTACTGGTGGGGAAAATACTTCATTCTATCAAGTCAAAATATTAATGGATATGACTTATAAAAAAAAAAATTAATGGATATGAAGGTTATTTTGGAGATTAGCCACATGTATGTAGT
Organism: Alnus glutinosa; assembly: GCF_958979055.1. Taxonomy (NCBI): domain Eukaryota; kingdom Viridiplantae; phylum Streptophyta; class Magnoliopsida; order Fagales; family Betulaceae; genus Alnus; species Alnus glutinosa. The sequence goes on from NC_084887.1 coordinate 10,968,503, forward strand.
AAACCAGTTAACTTGTTGACCCCAATATTCAAATTTGAACTTTCAATAATCTTTTTATCATTTTACATTTTTTTTTTTTTTTAAAAAAAAAAAATCCTTTTAACTTTTCCTAACAGGCTAGCACCTATAGCATATTTGTCCATATAGTCACTTACATAGACATGTACGTGATGAGACAAACCAATATATTTTTTAAATTTTTGGCGATTGACCTAATAGACCATTTACATTTCCATCAATCCATCAACAATCACAACAATTTACACTTCCATCAATACATCAACAATTACAACAATTTACATTTTCATCAATCATCAACAATCACAACTATTCAAAATCAAAACACCAGTTTCAACAAACATACAATCAATCTCTATTACAGATATAAACAAAGTATATAGATTACAAAACACAATCTATATACATATTATAAAACAGGAACAAAAAATACAAATACTTCAGGATCATCACCAACTATCAACGATAATTGTTGGGTTTGAAGACATGTTTGTTGGCCTTCATTCAGCCACCTCTAGAAGTCTATCATAAGTTTGCAGATCAACACAAGTGTTAAATACATTATAATTAATTATACAGTGGTTTTGCATATCAATGAAACGGGAAAAGCATAAGAAATGACTAAAACATAAAGAAAAATATAGACTATACAAAGATGATAATAAATTTGAAGCAAAAATAATATGTTGTCTCCACACCAAACCAACCATGCATCAAGTCTTCAACCAAACCAACCATTAGTTTCCCATACACCACACCAACCATCAAGTCTTCACTCAAACAAACCATAACCCATCTATAATTTCAGAACATGAAGGTAGAAATATTTACTAGATTTAGATTCAAGAATTAAACAATCTAGAACCAAAACCCCAAACATATCATTTAATCACTACAAAGAATCAAACCATCTATTCATCCAAACAAAATCTTCCATAGACTTCAAACACCAACAAGATCGAGTTTCAGCCAACATAAGATTTTTTATCCACCAAAATAAAACTCCAAAACTAATCCTCTTAACACATAGATAACAATGGCAAATCACAATCTTCAACAACGAACAAATTTACTTAACACAAAATGCAAAGCTCCAACCCACAACCAACACCAAACCAACCAAGATATGACCAACTCAAGAGTTGCAATATCATACCAAATTTCAATGATAATCTATACAAATTATAAAAGAAAAATAATAATAATCAAAATATAATATTACTTCATACACAAAAGAAGATAGTTGCTCATTCGGTTTCGTCACCACTATCTTCATGACCGAGCGACGTCTGCGCAGCATGCTCCGCATTAGCTACGAATGATAAAACAAACACAGTTAGCAAACAATATGATAGAATCATATCAAGTCTTAAGCATTGAGCAATGTGTGGAATGTAAACAAACGTCATCATTCTAAAAAAAAAAAATTTAAAAAAATCATTAATTATTACTGAACCACTACCGACAAACGATCTCACATTCAAACGAGGTGTGAAAGCTCTGTCAGGCCTTGCGGTATGCTGAGTGACCGCGAGCATGGATATCGACATGGCAATCGGTGACTCAAGGGCTCTAAAACGGGCCTCCCACTTAGCCCACTCAGTTTAGATTACTCCCTAAATTACTCTCTCGATTGATTGGTCGACATATTCTTGTGAGAGGGTGGCGTCCCTAGGATTCTATGATCATGCCTGCAAGGGTGTATAATATGTGTGGTCCCCCGGCGCACAGACAGAACATTTGGCCCAACTTGCCGAACCCTGCCAGCGTACTCAGGCTTATTGCCGTGCACCTGGGAGTACGCGTGGCTGGTATCCAGCGCACCGTCCCTTGAGTCACGCTAGTGGATGCGGCTAGGTCTGTTTGTATGAGCTCCTCCAGCCTCTCTTGTATGTTGTATTAAATGTTGGTGAGTCAGACAAATGTTAATCGTAAAGAAGTTATCACACACATAAGTAAAACAAGATATGGAAAGTGAGTAGTATACACATCTCTCCTTTATTACGTCGTTTGGATAGCTTCAATCATTTTTCTTATGTGTTTTAAATATACGCTTGTGCTCTGGTAGGAGGAGTACCATCCCTGCTAGTCTGCAAAAAATAAAAAATAAAATAAAATAAAACATTAACACACACAGAGAAATATATATATATATATATATATATATATATATATATATATATATATATATATATATATATATATATATATAGGACAGAAGCAGTACATAGAAAAGGGAACGGAGAACAGAATAAGGAATAGAAATTATAGAACAAAGAACAAATGAGGTATTACGTGAACAAATATGCGTGATGGATAAACAAGTTGAACAATTTCAATTTCTAAATACAATGATGGAAATAGAAAACATGAAAATCGTTGTTCAAAAATATACATAAAATACTCAAAATAACTTAAATTTGATTATAATGGTAATCAAATACTTACAGATTACAGGATTTCCTAATGAAATCTCAAAACGTTGAAAACGTCTGTGTACATGATTTCTGAAAGCTATGAAAGAGGATTACAATATTTTGTAATGGGTAGCAAGGGATCTTTGAAAAACATAAGTGGGTTGTGTATTTCAGCCTGCCTCCAATGTTCGGGTAGGGATCCTTTTATAAAGAGTGTGAGCTCGAGTGCTTGATTGAGCTGGAATGATTAGATTCATGTTGTCGCCTGAGTGGGAGCTCAAGTGCTTGATTGAGCTGGAATGATTAGATTCCTACTATTGTTTGAGGGGAGCTCAGGTGCTTGGATGAGCTGGAAATTATTGGATTCCTAACTGAGCTGGAAATTATTGGTATTCTGACTGTTACTTTATCAGATTCATGATGTGTCCTGAGGGTTGAGCTGGAACTTGAATAAAGTAAAGATTACTTTTTTTGGCCTTTTCTGCTGACAGTTTTTAGACTGATTAATCAGCATTAAGGTCTTGGAACGGGTTTTGAGCATCTTGGTAAAATTGATCTGTCCAATTTTCTTGACTGGTTGACTGGATGAGGCTTCAGAGGATGCTGGGCTAACTGGGGATTAATCATCTTCTTGTTCGTCTGCTCCCATCTGAGAGACTTGAAGCATTAAATGTCTTGCTAATTCTTTCAATTCCGATCTGGATTTTCCTTCGACTAGGAGGGAAGATATAGAAGTACTGGATTCGGTTGGCTTATGGAGTTTGCTCTTGCCAAAGGGAATTCAACATTGACCTGGGAGATAATTCTGTCATGTTTGAATTTATCCCACCACTTGACTGAGAAGTGCCTGCTGACTAAATCATTATTAAGGTCATAATGCCATTTGAGAATCCATGGCACTTTGTATTTACCCATGAAATGTAGCAATATGGGTACTTTTGAATCATGTTGACTAAGTTTGTAGACTGTAGAGAAGTATTTGACTGAATCCTAGAGTTGGGCAGGAAGAAGCTCAAGAACAAGTCCATGATCTGATCACCAATGAAGGAACCACAAATGAAACTTCCCCTTGAAGTTCTTGTCAAAGTTAAGAAACCATGAATGACTAAAGTTTCATTTTGGTATAAAAGGATTTTATACAAGGCATCAATATAATCATGATAACTATAAGGTATTGAGTGACCCTTGAGAAATTTGGGAGAATGGGGATAGGTATCCCAATCTCCTTGGTCGACTATTTTTTGAATATAAAGGGAATGGTAAATGACTCGTTTTTATCATTTCTATCAGTGATTGGTTTGATTTGGATTGACCCTGTTTCAAAGAGAATGTCCCTATAAAACTTTATGGACTTGTCTAGATGGACTGGGGTATAATGCCAGTTTGAAGGGTAATAATAGGCTTTGGCTAGAACCTAAGGAGTTTTCAGGTGACTAAAGCATGACTCAACATAGAATAGGTTCTGACCAAGGGTTTTGACAAAAAAATCAGATGTCTTGTACTTAATATTTCTGGTTGTGTTTTGGTTTGGCTGGGTTGACAATGGATCAAAAGGAGTGACTAAGGCCGACTAGTAAGTTGGCTTGACTATTCCAATGGTAGCTCCAAGAGATGAATATCTGTTGGCAATGTGAACTGGGGAAGATTGGTGTAAGACCAGATCGTTTGGGGTGACTAAATCTGGTTTGACTGGTTTACCAAAGGATGTCTTTTGTGGCTTCTTATCATCCATCTTTTCCCTGTAAGAATTCCCGGGTTCGGAAATTAGGAATAGAATTTTCACTACCTTCAATATACTCGATTTCAAAATCTAATAAACTAAGTATAGATTGGCATCTTGCAAAAATTTGTTTTGATGCAATATTTTTAACATCTTTTTCTAAAACATGTTTTGCACTTTTGCATTTAACTTTGACTAAAAACTTTTGATTCAAAAGATTATCTTGAAATTTTGAAATGCATAAGACTATGGAAAGAATTTCATTTTTAATAGTATTATAGTTGGTTTGTGCTAGGTTGCAAACTCCTGAATGGAAACAAACAATTTGTTTAGGAGAATTGGAGGAAGTTCTTTATTTGAGAATGCCACCGTAACCAATTTCGAAGGCGTTTGTTTCAACGATTTTGAAAGAGTTGACTATTGGAATACCAAGACATGGCAAAGTCTTGACATATTTTTTAATGTCTTTTACTATGGAGGTATGGTCAGATGTCCACGGAGGTGGATTATTACAAAGTCTATCAAACAATGGTTTACATTGTTTTATGAGATTTTGATAGAAATCGGCAACATAATTGAGGAATCCTAATAATTGCTGTAACTGGGTTTTCTCAAGGATTTCGTCTGGGAATTTATCAGCAAACTGAATGCCTCTATCAATAGGACTAATGTTGGATTGATGGATATTATACCCAAGAAATCTAACTTTAGTTTGAAACAATTTAACCTTATTTGCAGAAACTACTAAACCATTGGATTTGACAATGTTGACAAAGGTGTTTAGATGTTTCCAATGTTCTTTTATAGATTTGGAGAAGATGAGAACATCATCAATATAAACTATAGGGATTGAATATCTCATACCGATGTCACGTGCCGGCTCATTATCCTTGCCTCTGTCATTGCCCCTGCCCCTTGACTCCTTTGCCATTGGTTCTTTCCCTCTGCGCCTACAACCACCGTTGTGCGGTCCATCGTTCCCATAATCATGAGGACTGCCAAGGTCAACAAATGTTTCTAACGGTCCTTCAGGTCTACCCCTACAACCCACACCACCCTCGTTAACGTGGATGCCTTCCTTCTGCATACGATGTGTAAGAATTGCTTCCTCATCGCTATTGGGTGGGGATTAAGATTAGGACTGACGGAGAATGTTTGTTGCAATGGACCAATAAAAAATGATCCCTAGTTGCTCGTAGTTATGGCACCCCTTACTTTTGAAGGGACCTATTTTGTTGTTCACCTACAAATTCATGTGAAAAGTACTAAGTAAAAAATTATTGACCACAATAATATAAGTGTGATTGTACGAAGTTAATATGGGCTAGAGCATACCATCTTCATATGCTCCCATTGCGTCATGGTCCCACTAATTGTGTTTGTTGTTGGATCCCACCCAAACCTGCTTTCATCATTTAAGAGTTTTGAAAACCTCCCTGTGGTCTGTTCGAAGCCTTCCGTACTTCGACTATATCTGGCCCGCAGTCCACACTCTATTCGTCCTCTCATTCATTACATGGGTTAGCTTGGGCCATAATTCCTTGTTCACAGAGCCTCTAACAATGGAACTGTTGTGCACACATTCGACAATAAGTTGGACAAAAAATGTCCTCCTCCTCATTACTCCAATTGTCTCCCTTTCCTCCCACCATGTGACTCGTTTTTTCTAAGCTGGTAATGAGAATTAGGGGTATCACACAAGTAATCTCTAGTAATAATATACGTAAAAATTACTTACAAACAGTATTATTTTTTCATGTTTTATGAGGAATTGTGTGTATCGGGATCACATTATATACTGCACTTATCCCACATGGTTGAATTTTTTTGCTTATAATTTTTTATTTTTAATAAATACCTATGACTAAGAAATAATTCAAGACGATCTTTTTTTAATTTTTAATTTTTAATTTTAATTTTTTAAATTTGAACAACAGATATTTTGTTTGTTATATACGAACAAATGTCTAACAACAATTCGATCTCTGTAATTTTTTTTTTTTTTTTATAAAATTTGTCATAATTTTATATAGTCAACCAATCATAATACATTCTGGATGCATGTGATAGATTTGATAAGAAAAAGACAATTCTTACCGAATTTGTTATAACGAACTAAAAGGAAGGTTGTTTATCCAAAAAAAAAAAAAAAAAAAAAGGTTACTGTCACAAATTGTAACGTCTTGCCTTTTACAAAAAGGCATAAGTAAAAATTTCGATTTCCACATGACATTACGACATCATCAAAGTTAAGAATTGACAATGAAATATTTTTTTTTCTTAACAATTAGGGAACATATATAACAGAACAGAACTGACTAAATTACCTCATTATATTAAAATACGAACCATGTGTTGTAATATAACAAATACATTCAAAACAATAACATATGTACCACATACGGCACTAATAATAAAATCATCGTTTTATCCAACCTATTAAATATTACATATCAACATAACAAATCTCAAATAAAATTAACATAATAATTCTAGATGTTCCATCCTTCGTCCGGACCTGCATAAACTTGCATGTGATTGTGATTAACACCATAATCCCATATTGTATTTGTGTGAGTCAACATCTCTCAATAACATAAGAAATACTGTTCTATTTAAAAGTACACTATACAATTAAATGATGACAGTCATATATCCATAATGCGATGACAATTCATAAGCACAGTCTCATATATTTTCTTTTTGCATTTATTCTTACTACAGCCTTGTGCTCCTTTAACTGCTGAGCCTTGTGCTCCTTTTAAGTGTTAAGCTTATTTGGTCTTTGAGGCCTTGTGCCTCGACTGTGAACCTTGTCAATTTATTACTATTTACTTTCGGAGCCTTGTCCTCCCACTATGGTTTAATCATTTCTTGTAATATCTCATTTTCTTCATTTGCACTGCAAGTTTTTTAGATTTCTTTTTTGTTGAGTGAGATGTAAATGCTCAAAACAAGAGTCCCAAAAATAACAGCTAAATCTTACCGCGCCAAATCCTGATTTGGATTTGGCGATGGTGTTATAAGGATCCCAAAAGGAAATCAACAAAAATAAAAACAATAAAATAGAGAGTGGCAATCCGAGGCAAATGTTACCCACTATCGTCGACAAAAACAATAAAATTGAGATTAGTAAAGCTAGACAAATTTTACTTAATTACCATGCATTTTCCCAAAATCTCCCATTTCTGGATTGAATGCCTTTTCATGAGCACAAGAACAAAAGACTAACTGCAGATAATACAAGAAAGCCCCTTGGTTAACTCAAACGTAAACCACAGAGACGAAATACGCAAAAGAGAAAAAGCAAAGAGAGAAGGGGGATTGTCTGGTAAGAGAGAATGAAAGTTTGGAGAAAAGGAAAAGAGGAAAATGAATAATAAGTCTGCATGATGACATCCAATTTAATAGAGTGACCGGTCTTTTTTCCTTTTTAAACCAATAACCAGCTCATACGTACCCTGCGCTATGCGCTATATTTTCATTGTACTTTTTACTATAGGTTAAAAAATACTTGTAAAAAAAAAAAAAAATTATCACACATATTTCAATAAAAAGATAATAAATATTAAGATTCTTAATTTTATTTTAACCCAAAAAAAGCAAATTTCTTAAAATATATGTTCGCATAGGTGTAATTTATAACGAAAAGAAGTATAAAAAAAAAATATAGCAAAAAGAAAATCTAAATTCTAAATATTACAGCATAGGTGCTGTAGTTTTTTCAATGGTCAAGATGGTGTTGTAATTTTTTTTACAGCACCTAAGCCAAATCCTACAAAATAAAATAAAATTTTTCACTCAACATTTAATGAATCAAATAAATCCTCTCACATCAAGTTCAATGCTTAATCAAATAATTTTTTTTGCCTTATTTTGCTTTCAAAAGCAAAAAAAAAAAAAAAAAAAAAAAAAAAAAAAAAAAAAAATTGAGTGAATCATACCAAAAAATTAAAAAATTCAAATATATTAAAAAATAAGACCCTTAATTTTATTTTAATCCATATAAATTAAAACATGTTAAAATCTTTGTTCACATTTCAGTAGTTTAAAATGAAAAGAAGTATAAAGAAAAGAAAAAAATAAATAAATAAATAAAATAAAATAAAAAAGCAAGAAGAAAACCTGTAGATTACGATTGTCGAAAGCTTTAATAAAAAAAATTAGTAGGAATCTCTAATATTATTGGTGTGGTACATATTACATTTCACTACAAATAAAATCCATATAATTTTGAACATTCTAAAAAAAATACATTGCAAACTAAACAAAATGGCTGAAAATCGAGTAAATCATACAAATGGAAACAAAAATATTCCTTAAAACATTCGAATGAACTAAAAAATAAGACACTTAATTTTAGTTTAATCCATACAAATTAAAACATGTTAAAATCTTTCTGCCCATATGAATAGTTTATAATGAAAAAAAAGTATAAAGAAAAAAAAATAGCAAGAAGAAAACATGGTTTCTAATTACCAAAGCATTAATAAAAAATTAGTAGGAATCTATGATATTGTTATTGTAATACCTATTATATTTAAATATAAATAAAACCCAAGTAATTATAAACATTTAAAAAAATACTGAACAAACTAAACAAAATATTTTTTTACGAATACAAAATAAAACAAAATCTTTCATTAAACATTTAACGCAATCAAATAAATTCTCACATCATGTTCAATGCTTAATATCTCTTTGGTGTTTCAAAAGTATTTATATTATTTTTATACACAACAATCAAATAAAATTTTTCCTTGTTTTGCTTTCACAAGTATAAAAATACTTTTCAAAAATTGGCTAAAAATGGAGTAAATCACATAAATGAAAAAAAATTAAATTCCGGAAAACATAAGTCTTTATTTTAGTTTAATCCATATAGATTAAAACATGTTTAAATCTTTGTTCTCATATGTATACATGGTTTAAAATGAAAAGTATAAAGAAAAAGAAAAAAAAAGAATACGTAGTTTAATCTAAATATCCAAGCATTAATACAAAATTAGTAGGAATCTTTGTGTGATATCTATTATATTTAAATACAAATAAAACACAAATAATTCTGAACATTAGGAAAAAAAAAAATTACAGAGAAAAATAAACATTTTTTATGAAAATTTATTCTCATAGGTAGACATGGTTGAAAACGAAAAGTATAAAGAAAAAAAAAAGTAGAAGAATATCTAGATTCAAATTATAAAAATGCATAAAATCTAAAGTCCTTCAACCTCCAAAAAATCAAAACAGAAAAAAAAAAAAAAAAAAAAAAAAAAAAAAAAAAATTTATGTACTTCAACACTCTGTTCTTCTCTTGAATGTCGCTACTGGATGCTATTGATTTCACGATTCAAGATGTTTTAAACCCTAAAGAGAGAGAGGTATAAATAACCAATCTAAGAGAGTAATATAATTTTTCAGCTTACTTGTACAGTTTCTTTAAAATTAATGCATGCAATACCTATATGGTCAATTATAGGTAGTTAATATAGTACGTTCTTAGTTTTAAATTTTGTCTCTCTATAATTTTGGAGAGTCGTAAATTTTGAAACTATAATATTGTACATTAAAATTTTGGACTTAATGAAATCTCATATAAGGAAAATTTTTGAAAATTTTGGAGAAAAAAAAAAAGACCACTTAGAATTAATGCATATTTAAAAAAAATCTTACCACTTAATGCGGCTATAATGACACTTAATGATATAATGCGAAAAAATTCTTATTTTGGTCTCATAAAGATTAACACCCATGATCTTTTTTATTAAAGCACAATAAATTTATTACAATCATGACAAAACTGGTTCAACCTTTAAAATTAAAAAACCGGTTCAGTGTTTAAAAATTATGGGTTCACGCCACGTGTCATAATTCTCCATTGCACAAAGAACATTGGATAAATATATAAATCACATAAAATTTTACTATAAAAAAAATAAAAACCATAATTTTAGTTTTAATCCATATAAATGAAAATATTTAAAATATTCTCATATGTGTAGTTTAAAATGGAAAGAAGTGTAAAGAAAAAAAAATAGCAATAGAAAAACCTGGATTTTGATTATCAAAGCATTAATAGTAAGATTAATAGTAAGAATATATGATATTGTTAGTGTGAAACGTACCTATTATGTTTCAATAAAAATAAAATCCATACAATTTCGAACATTAAAAAAAAAAAAAAAAGTATTTCAAATTTAATGCTTAATTAACTCTTTAGTGTTTTAAAAGCATTTTTTTTTTTTACATGTCCACACAAGAGGGGGGAGGGGGGATTCGAACTAGTGACCTCATCTTCATAAGGCGTGGTCCCCAGCAGATTGAGCTACCCCTTGGGGACATTTTAAAAGCATTTCTATTCCTTTTGTGCACAATAATCAAATAATTTTATTTTATTTTATTTTATTTTATTTTTTTTGTCTTTCAAAAGCAGAATAATACTTCCAAAAAATAAGTGAAAATCGTGTAAATCACATAAAAGAAAAACAAATATCTCATAAAACATTCAAATGAATTAAAAGATAAGACCCTTATTTTTATTTTTATTCATAAAAATTAAAACATGTTAAAATCTTTGTTCGCATAGGTGTAGTTTAGAATGAAAATAAGTATGAAGAAGAAAAATAGCAAGAAGAAAACCATGATTTTGATTATCAAAGCATAAAATAGAAAATTAGCAGTAATTTTTTTTATTGTCGATGTGATATCATTAATTGAGAAAGATAGACTAATTGCATCATTAATAAAGAGAAAGAGATATTAAATAGACCGGTTTAATTTTATTTAAAAGACCGGTTCAGTACTTGAAGGACTAATTTAGTCACTAAAAAGTATAAGTTCATGCCACGTGTCATCATTTTATGTCATTCTAAGGAAGAACTCGACTTTTATATAAATATATATGATTGGTAAACGACAGAACGAGTCACAGGTAGTAGAGTGAAAATATTTATCTGTTAATTTTTCTTGGAAGTTATAAAAGTGAGACTCGTAAGCTTATTTTTTGGTGCCCAAGGAGGAGGACTCCAGCTTTTGGCAAAGACGCAACCTTCTGTCTTCTAATAACAATTTTTAAATAAAAACAATTAACAAATAACAAAAGGTCGTGCAAAGGACTGGCCTGTAAATATGGGTTTACAACTGGTTGCGATTAAGCGTAATTGAAATATTCGATTATTTTTATTTAGATAATCGTAACTGCAATTGGTTATTCACTGGGTAACCAGTTTATGTACATAGTTCATTTTTTTTAATCCAATATTCAATGCTAAAGAATTAGGAAAAAAAATATTCGATACTAAATAGTAAATACTAATGGATGTGCATATTTTTTATTATTATTAAAAAAGAAAACAAAAAACCATACCAGAACCCATTTACATGGTTTTGTGATTTTTTTTTTTCTTAAAAAAATCAGTGGTTATGTCAATAGTTGTGTCATTGAGTAGCAACACATTACATATCTTTTATAGATATATCTATATAAGTCCATTAAAGATAAACTAAACAGTCTAAACAAGAATAACCGAGAGGCAGGGGACAGGGAATTTTTTCCACTAACATTAGGATTATGATTAGAATTTAAATATTAGAGACAATTATTATCATTAGAATGATTTATTCTAGTTAGTATGATACCAAGTTGTTATGTGATTGAGACTGGAAACGTGTATTTGGCCTGTGAGCAGACAAGGTTGCAGTATTAGTTTTTTGAGGCTTGCCTATGATTGTAACCAAACATAAATAAAATGATAAATGTAGGGTAATTTGAGGCAGTGGTTGTTGGGCGGAATTGTGACGTCGACTAAGAGCGATCTGATGGTGTTGGCAGGGGGCGGTCTGCGAAGCCGGCTATGTGGTGGTTGGCTGTGGTGTAACAGGGTGATGGCCACCTGATAGCATGTGTTCAAAACGCTTATTACTAGCAAAAAAACATCTCATTCATTTACTTCAGTTCCACACTCATTTTCGTCAGCATCTCTTGTTGCATGGAATCTAACTGCGTCCTTAGAATTAAGTTCTCAACTGCGGCTGTCCATGGTGGAAACAATGCGATACATTGCTCTGATATCAAATGTTACTTGCCTAATTATTTAAACACGTAACGAATAAATTAGAGTAGTTTAAAAAATCTTAATACTTTCTAAATCGATCAACTCAAAAACTGAATATTATTAATTTTTTCTTAATTTTATTAATGAACTTTTGGTGTTTTTAATTAAATAGACATTTACAATGCAATGAATGCATGGTAGAAGTAAAAGACCTATAAATAGAATAAGTCATTCTAATGATAATAATTATCTCTAATATTTAAATTATAATGATCATCCTAATGTTATCAATAAAAATTACTTATTATCTCTAAGGTATTTTAATCCTAAAATATTTTCTAGATCCGTAACATTTTTCCACTTATTCAAATAACAAAAAAAAAAAAGTTTTTAATGTCTTTATTTTATACATCTCTTATACATTTTTTTTTTAAAAAAAAAAATAATAATTTACCATTAAATTTATCAAACCACATGCAAAATTCAACATTGAATCTATGAAACTTGCATGTGATCCCACAAATTCAATGATTAATTTATATATCTCTTATATACATATGAACAAGAGAATAAAACTAACTATTTAATTAAAAAAAAAAAAAAGGATTTTATAAAAGTTCCAAAAATATTGAGACATTCTATCTAGAACGCTTGGTCCTTCCACATTTTTTTTTTTTTTTTTTTCAGGGTTTTCTCTCTCTCCCTCTTATCTTGCAGACAAGAGAAAACTCGTCGGTGCTGGGGGAGGGAGGCCAGCCTCCTTCCCCCCGGCTTTGGTTTTGTTCCTTAGTCCTCTTGGACTAAGGTTTTGGTTCCTCCTGAGTTTTCTCAATTGAGGCTTGCTTTCTCCCAGCCATTAAGACTGTGGAGTTTGTTCCCCTAGCCTTTCAAGGCTATGGTGGTTTGTTTGTGTTTTTTTCCTTTTCTCTTTCTCTTGCTCTAGCAGGAAGGCTCAAATGTTGGCGTTCTAGCTTGGAATTGTGGCGGGTTTTGTGTCTTTTTCGGAGGTTTTGGCTGGCTGTGTTCAAAATTAATTCTTCATCTTTGGTGCCAGATCTACACTCCTTCGGTGTTTTTTCCAAGACACGCGCCCCCAGCGGAGTTCACCGTCGTCGTCCGCTCCAGCTGCCGGAAGCTCAGGCCACGGCGGTTCTCGGTTCCCGGCGCGTGGACGGCACGCGCCTGAAAGCCTATCGCTTTTCGGCGCGCGTGTTGGCCACGGTCCACTTTTTCTGGCTGTGCACGGCGTTGGATGGGGTCTACGGTGGTCGATCCTCTGCTGGGTGGTACCGGGGACGGCGCGTGTCCTCCACGCGCCGCCGTCTCCGGCGGATTCCGCCACTGTCTTCTGCCGACAGCTGCTTTGGGTTTTTCTGTGTATATTCCTATGTGTCTACTGTTGATCACAGTTTGTCTATATGTAATGCACAAATGTTCATGGGCTTATTTGGTGTATGCTAGACTAGGCCAATCCTCTTATGTTGATTGTTTGGGCTTTATTTGTAAAGAGGTGATTTATTTGGGGTCCTTGTAATATTTGTGAATTGTATTTAGGCAACTGTTTCAAGTCAGACTTGTTTCTGACTTAAGGTTTAGGGGAGTCTTGTACCTCTATCCTTGTACTCGCCCTTGGGGCCTTCAGTAATATATGATAGCAAATGCTATCATGTTAAAAAAAAAAAAAAAAAAAAAAAAAAAATCTAATAGCCGGTAATAGTTAATTTTTAAATAGAAAGGTAAAAGAAAAGGAAAAGGAAAAAAAAAAAAAAAAAAAAAAAAAAAAAAAAAAAAAAAAAAAGTAATTCCGCTAGCATCGGTGAGTCTTACGAGAAAATCAAACATAATGCTCTGAAAAGAGGAAAAGAAAACGGATCCACATTTATGTTGGGCAGAGTAGTAGAAGACAGAAGGTGGCGTCATTGTCAAAAACAAGTAACAGTCCTCCTCGGGCAGCAAAACAAGGATACGAATCTCACTTTTATCAGTTGCTACAGTGTGCATGCCTAATACACATATTCACGTGTGAATCTTCCGTACACTTCTCCATCTTTCAAAATTGCAGTACCTTTCAAAATTGCAGTACCTGCCTTATGGCCTGTTTGAAAAATGCTAAAATAATTTTCGGTATTCTTTTAGTATTCTCCTGTAATAGTATAGATGTAATATATTCTTTTGGATAGTATAAATGTAATTTTTTAATTAAAAAAATTACATATATGCCATTCCAAAAGAACACCAAAAGATATTCTAACATTCATTGGCCCTGTTTAGTATCACCCCTCTCCCTCCCCTTCCCCCAAAAAAATATCCATGCCGGTATCCTTTTGGTGGAAGACTTTGGCTCGTTTTGAAGAGTGAAGCTTCACCCTCCCATGAAATTCCAATTTTATCCCGCATGGCATAAAAACAAAATCATTCCTTGAAAAAATTGCTTCTAAAATGCATGCGGGTAAAATTGAAATTTCAAGAGAAGAGTGAAGCTTCATGCTTCAAACCAATAAAAGTTTTCTGCCAAAAGTCTGACATTCAAACACGGCAAGTAAAACTTGTCGCGGGAAAAGGAGGAGGAAGGGTGATATTAAACGGGGGGGCCTATATCTGACGCACAAGCTAAATTAAACACTTCAATATTTTCCCTCCTTCCATCATTTACGTGGCTTAACTGTTCTAAAAAACAAAATACATATATTCTTTTAAACCATCACTCAATTTACTCTAATCAAACTTAATTTCTTGATCAAAAAAAAATAATAATAATCAAACTTAATTGCTTTCAACCTAATTAATGTTTGAACGAAAGCAATTCTACCTAATTAATACCATCGTCCTGCTTATAAATTTGGCTCATCCTTCGCTTATCAATCTCCTATCAATTCCCTCACTTCCTCTGGCTTTACTTTTTAACATTTTCCTGTGTTGCATAACTTGCATGTCTGATGTCTCGCCGCTGCAACCTTAAGGTCATGATCCTATACCCGCTATAAATTCCTACCTTACTTTTTCTTTTAGCTAGGATTCAAACTATTTTCTTTCATTTTTTTATTTATTTATTTTTTTTTTTTATTATTTCTCTGTCTTGTTCTGCTTCTTTACTTCTGAAAATTATCTAAATCGTTTTCAATTTTTAACCTGCGAAAGAAGTTACGATCTGGATTTCCAATAAAGAATGTCTAGGACTTATTTACTCTGATTTTCCCATATTTTGTTGATGATTTGCCTTGTTTTATCTCTCACCTGTTGCGTGCCTATCACAAGAAGAATCTAATATCGATTCACTTGAAGGACTACAACTTGTTTTTTAAGACTCTTTATCAGTTTATTTTCTTAACAAAAAACGTTTAGGGTTGGAATTCGTATTTTTTTGAAGAAAAAAGGTCTTGATTTTCTTGTTTGATGCTTTCTTGGGTACATCCCCTGGCCTTTCGAATGTTCGATATTGGATTATATTTTAATTGAAATTGACATCTTTGAAAACTTTCGATGTTTGTATTCAGTTTGATTACTACTAGCCTACAGTATAAATGGAATCGGAGCGCTGGGAGAAGCTCGTCTTCTGGAGCTTTGCTACACATGCACCCCTCATCCTCCCTTTATAATAAAAAAAATAGGTTTTAAGGAAAAGGGGGAGATAAAGGGGGACGAGGGGTGCATTTCTAGCATTTCTCCGTCTTCTATCAAGAAATACACGCGGAGCTTTCTCTGGGTAACAGGATTTGGCCTTTTTTTTTTATTGTCTTCACTGTTTTCTCATAACATGGTTTAGGTTCGAGTTAACCAACTGGATTTTCTTTTATTTATCTGCAGTTCGTCTTTTGCTCTAGGGGTCATGAAAATACATTCAATCCAGGAAGGGGCGATTTTGGGAAAATATATGGTGTGTAAATTTGTCTAGCATTACTAATTTCTATTTTACTATTGGGTAAAGTACTTTGCAAACACTACAATAAATTGAGGTTTTTAGTCTTTTTGGTTAGTGTCATTTAAACAACTAATATTGTTTTTAACTAAAACGACTCCAAGTAGAGTCGTTTTAAAAAAAAAAGGACTTCGCTTAGAGTCATTTTAAAAAGAAATGACTCCACTTGGAGTCGTTTTTGTTAACTCAAATTGAAGTCGGTCTAACCCTAAAATGATTCAACTTAGAGTCTTAGAAGTTCTATGTCACACTACTCTCCCAGCTTAAGGGGGTGTACAACCGGTTGCGATTTTTTATTTTTATTTGTAATATATATAATTATTTTTATTTTTAATCAGTTTCTTAAAACCCTATCGGTTATTTAATGTGACGATTTCCAATTTCTCGATTATCTAATTAGCAGTTATTAATTGATGGCTGTACACCCCTCTCAGACTCATGTGCCAATATCGTAGAATCAAGATCATCATCAAAAAACTTTACAAACCCACCAGCCGTATCCGACGGTGTACGTATGCTGTCCTGTAAAGGGCTCCTCAACCATGAATGCACTCGGAG
Organism: Alnus glutinosa; assembly: GCF_958979055.1. Classification (NCBI taxonomy): domain Eukaryota; kingdom Viridiplantae; phylum Streptophyta; class Magnoliopsida; order Fagales; family Betulaceae; genus Alnus; species Alnus glutinosa. The sequence goes on from NC_084887.1 coordinate 10,985,186, forward strand.
AAGGTGGGCGGTCGTCATGTTCCATCTCATCTACACGCTGAGATGTCTTTGCCTCAGGTGTAGACTTTGAAAAGAGTTGTGTTGGGATCTGTGAAAAAAGTTTCTTCTTCGGACTTGGCTTGTCTGCTATATCAGTCTACAAAATACCAAATAAATAAAGTGCCAGATCAAATGTAAATATAGAAATCACTCAACATGTTTAATGTACATTAAACATGATATCAGTTTAAGATTGTTGAAAAAACAAATAGTCATACATGCATGCTACTTTTATTGTGGTTTTACTACTTCATTTGCAGGTATGTCGCCACGGAATAATAAAGGTCTTCACCGTAGTCAACATTATTTGGATTCTGATTAACGTTCAAGTTCAATGGCTCACTCTCATGGTAGTTGATATCTTCATTGTTATTCCCTTTCCCCTCACCAACATCATACACGTTTCTTGGTTTTGTCCTTACTACGCAACACCAGTCTAGGTTCTTGTCGTCATGGACGTAGTATACTTGTGATACCTGTGAAGATAATACATACGGATCATTTGAAATTTTATCTCCTGTATGTATTAAGTTTTTGAAATTCACAAGTATTATACCATACTCATCCTCCGACCATCCCCTATTCTTTCTAATGTCCGCTTAACTACACTTGAATAGCACATACCTAGTCGTATCATAGTACTCTACCTCGATGATTCGAATTAGCTTCCCATAATAAGTATTGCCATCAACTATCGACACACACGTCATTGTTTTGGGTTGTTTTTCTTTTATCTTAAGTCACAGTGCGAAACAATTTGCCGTTAACCACATATTAGTTATATTCGATAGTTGTTTCAACTGGCCCTTTAAAATGCCATACAAGCTAATCCCCTAGCTCAGTTCTATGTGTCTAATCCATTCGGTTGACCTTCGATTTAAGATAACATTGCTTATAGTTGGCGGGATGTAGAAAATGACATATACAATAAAACATCGCTTATCAAACGATCACCATTATTTTATAAAACATAAGAAATTCTTACGTAGTTAAGGTACTAATCACAACATAAAGACGCATTCCACAATCTACCCTCATGTGCCTATAGCCTGAGCATTTAAAACATTTAGGACTTCTCGGATCCTTCTTCTTAGCTTCGTCTGGCTCGGCTTCCTTTGGGTCTTTCTTTAGCCTTTCAGTAAACTTTTTCTTGAATCTATCGTTGTTCATAAGTTTGCTGAAGTTTTTGGCAAGCAGGGCGACTGCGTCTTCTTCTTCATCAGTGTCTTCTTTTGAAGAGACTCTGCTTTTTCTTTTTAGCAGCCTTGAGTGCAACTGTCTTCGCCTTCTTGACGGGGGGCACAAAAAACTCGTAAGTTTGAAGAGATCCCACGAGCTCTTCAATCTTCATAGAATTCTGATCCTTGCTTTCTTCAATAGTAGTCACCTTAATTCTGAAACGCTCAAGCAAAGATCTTAGAATTTAATGTGTTTTGCATCTGAAAACTTCTTCCCGAGACTTACCATGGAATTTCTCATGTCGCTGATTTTGGTGTAAAACTCATTAAAAGTTTTAACTTCAAGCATCTTAATTTCCTTAAATCTATAAATCAACATTTGAAGTTTGGCAAATTTAATAATTTTAGTGCCTTCATATGTTGTTTCTAGAATTTGCCATGCTTCTTTGAGTATATTCACAGTGTGAAATTCGTGAGAATTCCGACAGTGAAAGATCTTGACAAAGAGCATGTAAGGCTTTGTCATTGGAAAGACGAGCACCGGTTTGAACAATAGTCCATTCGACAGTTGTTGTACTTGGTGGGGACCACCCAGTCTCAACAATTTGCCAAATGTCTATAGATTTTAAAAATAAGCACATCATCGCTTTCCAATAGCCATAATTCGTGCCATGAAAGGCGGAACAAAATTAAGAGATTGAGACATCATATATATATATAAAAAAAAAAATAGGAGTCATGAATCACACTCAAAAATTTAATCTAAAAAGAGTGTACCCGCTCTAATACCAATTGAAAAATATAAAGTGACTCCTAATTTAAGTATGTGTGTGTGTGTGATCAACAATTCACCAAAATATAAATGCGAAAAAGTAAATGAGACATTTTGGTAACGAAGTTAAAACTCTTATCCAAGAGAAAAACCACTCTGGGGTAGTCAAATCCAAAAAATTTACTAACAAAAGAAATAGCTAGTTACAAAGCAGTCGTACTCATATACCCCTAATGCAGTAGTTGTACCTTGAACTCTAATGCGTATCTATACGTGAGTGCCTCCCAACCATACCTCCTGTATGAAGGATTCTTCAATGGACTCCTTTAGCTTAGGGTTTTTCCCTAAGTTAGAGATCAATGGGTTGATCAAATCACATATATAAAAACTCTAAGAGAGCTAGTTGATCTCACAATCTGTGATGTCCCGAATATTATTTGTCATTTTTAGAATAAATTTAATGGGATAAATGACTAAGACTAATTTAAAGACTGAAAAATACAATAGGACGTGCAAAGAATATTTTATGATTTAGAGAAATAAAATAAATATTTAAGAAAAGGAATTAAAAGAAAAAGAATGGAAAAAGAAATTAGAAAAGGAAAGCAAAATTAAATAAAATTAAATTAAGAAATTAAAATAATATATATATATATATAAAAGAAGAACGTGGGGCGCAAGTCATTCCATTAAGTGAAGGGCAAGCCCTTCACTCATCATGGCCACCTGGGCATTTTTCATTAAATGGCCAAATGGCCTATGCAATAAGAGGCCAGTGCCTCTTGTTTCATTTTTTAGAACCACAGAGAGCCTCCCCTTCATTTTTCCTCTTTTGGATTTTCGTAGAAGAACTGCGATATACAAAGATCCAACGGTCCAATCTTAGATCCGACTTCGGTAACGTAATCCTTGAAGCCCGATCTACGTTTTGACCAAACGTTTTGAGGTAAATCGCTAAACTTGTATTTTTGAGGTTTTTGGTTAAATCTTGTAAAATATGAGTCTAATCTTAATTATTCTTTAGGCTTGGTATTATTTGGAGTTTGCAAAGATTCCACAAACACCAAATATTGTTTGGAAATTTTTGGGTAAGTTCCTTTAATTCTTAATTTGTGGGTATTTAGTTTAATCGATAATTTGTGGATTTAACCCTAAGATTTTCTTATGGGTTAATGTTATTTTAAAAAGTGTTAATGGTTAATATTTATTGTGATTATGTTAGTGAATATGATTTGGGAGTTAATGTTATTATGTAGTGAAAATAAATTGTGGGAAGTGTTTTATATTAGGGGTATATGTTGTAATGTGATTTTAGAGAACCCATGTGTGTCCACACTTAAGAAAGAGGGAGTTGACTTTGATATTTGAGAATAGATTGTTAATGGTTGGTTGGAAAAGAGCTTGAAGTGGAATTGAGGTTTCATTGTACCAGAAGAACCGAATGGGTTTTCTGTTGTGGATTAGTTTCTATGAGATGTTGGATTTTTAGTTAGGCTTCCTTGGTATTGTTTTGTGGTAGCCGAATAGAGGGTGATTTTGATGGGTATTTTTGATGGAAATCTAAATCTGGTTTATGTTTGTAAATTGAGGATAATTGTGTTAGTTCATGATTAATGCTCTATTATTGATTGTTGAATGCTTGGTTGGATTGGGTTCAATTTTGGAAAGGAATTTGGGGCTTTGTTTCGTGGAAGCTTAGGATTAGTTGAGATTCTGATTTAGAGTAGTTTAGATGGGCTAACTTTGATGAGTGTTTTATGGAATTTAAATTTAGTTTGGAATGGTAGTTTAATAATAAATGGTTAGTGAATATTGGTTGGGGATTGATTTTAATGGAAATTGATGAATAGATATTAGGCTTTAGTGAAAATTGGATTAAGAGGTATATGGAATATTGAGAGTAAATGGTGGTTTAATGATTATTATTGTTATGATTTTGATAGCTTTTGATGGCTATGCCTAATTAGTTATTAATGGGGATAGTTTACTTTACTTGGTGGTTGCTTGGTTAGGTTTTGTTTGTAGAGAGGAATTGAAGAGTGTGAATCTAATGTATTTAGATCCTTTGTGCAAATAACAAATATGGTCGAGATGGAAAATACGTTGTAATGCTTAATAGAATAAAATAAAAAGGAAATAGTCAAAGAAAAGAATAAAAAGATAAAGTGAAATATATGAATAGATATCTATAAAAGAAATACAAGAATCAATGAGTAAGTCAAGTAAACATAGATAACAATTTAGATATCGAAATGGATGTAATAAAATTGATATGAGTTGTGAACTAATAACAAATTGATTCCAAGTATAATGCTTAGCTTGATAAGCATCCTATACATATATGTGTATATATATGGGTGTATGGACCGAATACACTTAATTTGCTTAAATGGATAAACCAACTACAAGACTTAATTGTTAATAATGATAAGTAGGTAACTAAGTAACTAATCCACCTATTCATGTACACTAAGCATTTTAGTGTATCATTGGATGGGGTTTAAGCATCGTATACATTCATGTATATGTATATATATATATGTAGGTGAGTAACAAGCTATAAAAGCATTAACAATGATAGTGTGACTTAATAATAATAATAATAATAATAATAATAATAAGTAGTCAAATAAGAGAGTAAACGTGTCCTAGAGATGATAAGTGGAAAAAAATAAGAACCTAGTCTAAATGATAACCTAATAATAGTTTAGGATCCTTAACTAGACTTCAAAGCGGGTAACGCGACGTGTGAGTACGCGGGTAGTGTAGGTGTTATAAGGGTATGGGATTCAATGGCTAGTCTGACGTCATAATTACTTGCAGGATAGAGTCTGGATTGGAGACTTCAATTGGTTCTCCAATGTAGAGTTCGAGTCTTAAGTCCAATGAAGCCAAGTGAGTATTCTACTCACTGAGAAAAGATATTTTTATGTATTTTATAGAAATGCAAATGATATATGATTTTCTTACTGAACCAACGATATGTTAACATGAATGTTTTGGATGTTTTAAGTAGTTTCAATTATGTTGGAATATCAATGATGTTACGAAATGATGCATGAATGAAAGGTTTTGAATTGATTTGAAGTATCTGAAAGTGTGTTGCAGTTGGGATTTAATTATGCAAAGAAGAATGATGAAATTTCATGTTGATTGGTTCATGGTATTTGAAGAAAGCATGATTTGCAAAGAATAGGAATATAGAGTCAGAAAGCATGATTTGCAAAGAATAAGAGTATAGAGTTTGAATTGTAAAGCATAAAGCATGAACATATAATAATGAAAGAGAGCGTAAGGCTCATAATAATGAAAGAGAGCGTAAGGCTCACAATGAATAAGAAGACTATCATGAGCATGCATAGCATTTTTTAAATTGTGTGATGTTTTCATGATAAGTATATTGTAGTTTTGCTAGACGTATTAGTATACATAAGAGTCTTGATAGAAAAAGAACTTATGTATATTGGTATCGGATGGTTGCATGATTTATATGCCATTGTTTTCTATAATGAATCTCCTACGAATAATATTAGATGCGTAGTATGTTAAAATGCTTTCTATTTGTCAGTGTATGCTATATCAGCTATGAGGATTTTCATACAAAAATTTATAAAATTGGTAGCTGTTATAGTGTACGCATGACTAAAAAAGAAAAGTTGGTTCTTTGCGAAAACTCAGTGAATAGTATACATCTGAGGTCTTAGTGTAATTATTTATGCTAAGGCGGTGGGCTCATAATTCCACCTATATGGATGTGGCAAACCCCCACAACCGTATAGATGATGTTTCTTTGGCTGCAGGTACTCCGGTCGTAGTTGATGACGTAGTAAAAGTGTACTTGAGATATTATGATCGAAGCTCGCCGCGACGGTTGTAATTGTGGGACCATGGGCGTCCTCTACTTGATGGGTTTTGTTTATGGCTTGTGACACCGGTGTCGCTTGTTATTGTATAGAGCCATTTATGTTATGTAATTAATTTGAGGAAATACTTAAATAGATAGATGTAATATTGGCTCTTGATTATAATTAATTTATGATAGATGTTTAAGATATGATTTTCGCTATTAGGTTTATGTTTTCCGTTGCATTGTAGATAGAAGTTATACTCTGATTTACCGGGTACATATTATGGGATATGTACCATATTTTGGCTTTGCGACACATCGTTGTGCCATTGTGAAGATCCGTTTATAATTTAAGAGATTAATGTTTAGGTGAATGTTTTGTATATATAAAAAAAAAAAAAAAAAAAAAAAAAAAACGGGTCGTCACACAATCTCTGCCTAAACACCCTCTCTTAGCACACTAGAATTCAATACTGAATTCTTACCAAAATACTGCCTACAGGCCTCATTATATAGGCTTCTGAAACCCTAAATCAACACTGACTCGGATTTCCCTAGGCAGCATCCGGACGTCAAGCAGCAACCTACTTAAAAATACACGCTTTTCCTCAAAAGTCTTCAGTAGGGCGTCCAGACAGCATAGCCCTAGTGTCAGTACGGTTGCATGTTTCTTCACTGTTCCCAGCCTCCAGTTTGTTGTTCTGACTCCTCTTAGCGGAAATCACATCTTATACATCTCTCACAAATTAACAACAGCAAGAGCCATTTAATATCTATTTGTTTAAGTCTTTCCTCAATATAAATACATAACAGAAATGGCTTTACAAGAATAAGTGACATAAGCGTCACAAGCCATAAACCAAAGCTATAAACAGGTGGACAACCCATGGTCCACCAATTACAACCGTTACGGCAAGCTTCAGTCATAACATCCCAAGTACCCATCTACAACACCAATAACTACGACCAGGGTACTTAGAGCCAAAGGAACATCATCTATACGGTTGTGAGGGTTTGCCACATCCGTATAGATGAAAGGATGAGTTCACCGTCTCAGTACATAATACCGAGACCTCAATGATATTAAACTAAATGAGTTTTCGAGAAGAACCAAATTTTTTTTTTTTAGTCTCGCGTACACTATAATAGTTACCAATTTATAAACTTTTGTTTGAAAATCCCTATAGCTGATATAGCAAACACTGACTAATAGAAAACATTTAAAGCATACTATGTAGCTGTGAACGTATATAGAAGTTCAAATCATCTTACCTTGGAAGCAACTACATACATTCCCACCTATTATAATACTTTTATGATTGATAGCTCAATGGTACAAAGACACAGCGTTGCCAAATGTGAGTAACTTCGTGTCGAGTGCATTACAACTTCGTGCCTTTGAACAACATTTGATCATGAAAGCACTAGAGTGGAACTCTAATATGCAAGCACGTCTTTACTGAAAAACAAATGACATTACACCTACCTACCGCAAGACACTTATATGACCCAAATCCACTAGCGTAATAATCTAATTACAACAAGCACAAATCAATGGCATATTACTCAGCAATACAAAGATACATCGTTGCCAAATGTAAGTAATTTCGTGTCGAGTGCATTACAACTTTGTGCCTTTGAACAATAGTTGATCATGCGAGCACTAGAGTGAAACTCTAATATGCAAGCACATCTTTACTGATGAACAAATGACATTACACCTACTTATCGCAAGACACTTACATTACTCAAATCCAGTAGAGTAATAATCTAAGTATATTAAAGCTCAATTCCTTTAAATCATGCAAATAGAAATATACATATCATAAAAATAGCACAGACATGTAAACTATGCTATGTATGCTCATGATAGTTTTATTATTCTTTGTGAGGCTTACCCTCTCTTCATTATTATAAGGCTTGTCCTCTTTTTCACTATTATGAGGCTTACCCTCTCTTTCATTATTATAAGGCTTACCCTCTATTCGTTATTATGAGGTTACCCTCTATTCGTTATTATGTTCATGCTTTATGCCTTACAATTCAAACTCTATAACCTACTCTTTGCAAATTATGCTTTCTTCAAACAATAAATCAATCAACATGCATTGTTATTATTCTACTTTACATAATTTAAATACCAACCACAGCACACATTCAAACACTTAAAATCAATTCAACATCCTTCATTCATGTATCATTTCATAAACATCATTTATATAGTTGAATATAATCGAAACTACTCAAATCATCCAAAACATATAATTCAACTTACAGTTGGTTCGGATTTATAAAGCAATATATATTATGCAAATCCATAATACATAAAAATAATAGTTTCTCAGTGAGTAGAATACTCACCTTGGCTGCATTGGACTCATGACTCCAACATTTCTCCCGTGTTCTAATTACTTGGACTCAACATTAGAAAACACGTTGAAGTCTCCAATCATGACACGCCTGCAAACATTTATGGTGTCAGACTAGCTATGGAACTCTATAGTCTATACTCTATGACATACAAACTATCCGCGTGCTCACACGTTGCGTTACCCGCTTCTAGCGCTAACTAGGTACCCTAAACTATTATTAGGTTAACATTTAGGTTTAGGTTCATATTATATCTCGCTTATTATCTTTAAGAGGCCTTTACTATTTATTTGCCTACTCTTTGTTATTACATCATATTATCATTGATAATCATTTTAGTGGTTTGTTGATTATTTACTAACTTAACAATGTATATTTGACTCATATATATATATATATATATATATATATATATATATATATATATATATATATATATATATATATATATATATATATATATATACACGCTTAAACCTAATCCGATGATATACTAAAATATTTAGTGTACATAGATAGGTGGATTAGGTACTATGTTGTTACCTAATATATTTATACCACATTTATGTTTTTCTATATACTTGCTAGCTTATATTTACAAACTTAGGATTATTTAAATAATGTGTAGCTCTTTAACATTCAATTAGAATCGTTGTCCTCTTTTGATATTAACCATAGGCTTTAGGTTTATAACTTATTTCGTTTCTTATCCATTAGACACAATTACTAATGTATTCAACACTTTACTCATATTAGTTACTAATCATCTAGGTAATTTAGATTATGGAGCCTTAACTTATTTAACCTACTAATTTAATAACTTCTTTAAGCATCCAAATAAACCATAATAAAGAATCTAACTCAATTGAGTCAACCTTATCCTACATGTCCTCAAAATCCTTATTTACATAACAAGACCAATCTCCTCATTGGAATTACCTTATACCAAAATTCCACAACAACTATCTTCAACAATTGACAATTACATTCTCTAAATTCACAATAAAGTCTTAACCCAAAGTGTATCAATAAATCCAACTCATAGGGTTAATCTCTTAAATAAACAACTTGAAATCAATTATAACCTTCATCAATAAATTACAACCCACTTACAACATTCCAAAATCATATACCAAAATCATCCACCAAATATAACCAAGCAACATATCTTAAAAGCACATCCTTAGAATTAAATCACAACCAATACAAGTAAATCCTCCACAACAGATATTACCTATCCCGTTATCTCTAACATAGACAAAAATCAAACCTTAAGGAACTCATCAACATTGATTGTAAAATATAAATTCCAACAATAGCCCAATATTTCCTAAACAGGAAATCCACATCAACTTTACAAATTCAAAACCTATATTACAATCATAAAAACACATATATAACATCACTAAGACCGAAACCCCAAGAGAACATTACCATTTGGCCAACACCTCAAAATCCCCTTGAAACCCTATATTTTCATCCCAAGCAAAACCCACAATTTCCAACATCAGAAATGCAATCACTAACCACAACCATTACAAACCATTCAAAACTCAACTTCACCACATAAACTCCATTCAAGGGCCATGGAAATTCCAGAAATTACTAACTATATTAACCCACAAAATTACACCCATCAAAATCTAACTTCAAGAACACCCAAGCATTCGGCCATCCCCAACCCAAAACAGGGAATCATCGCCACAACAACCCCAAATTTCAGAGTCCACAACAACTAGAAGATCATTCAACAATCATACCCATAGAGAAAGGACCTATTCGGTTTCCCCATGGAAACCTAACCCAAAACTCATCAATCCAAACCCAAATCAAACTCAAGCAAAACTCTAACAGTGTAACGTGATTTTCATGCTATTTAAGCAATGCATAATTTCGAAAATACAAGGAAAAGTTAGGGATTTACCATTAATTCACATTTTCTTCTACTGACCGGACGTAAATGGGAAGGGGTGTTGTGTGTCGGAAGAAGGAAGGAGAAATGGAGAGGGGGTCGGGTTGAGCGTGTAGAACAAGGAGAGGAAGAGAGGGGCGTGCGGCGTGAGAGAAAGGGGAAAGAGAAGGAAGAAAGAAAGAAAAGAAGAGGGGAAGTGGTCGTGCGGGTGACAGGGGAGAAGAGAGAAAGAAAATAAAAGAAGAGAAAAGAAGGAAGAAAGTGTGCAGGTGAGGGGGAGAGGGATCCAGATAAGAGAGAAGGAAGAAGAGAAAATGAAGAGAGAGAAGATGAGTGGGACATTTGTCCCATTGTGAGTGGTTGGGAAAAGATGGGGTAATCTTCTCCTAGCCAATTCGGTGGTTACATCTGGCAGGATAAAATTTTCTTATTTTTAAAACCCCTAACTTATTTAAATTATATCAGGACCCCCACTTTAATAAAATCATATCATTTGACAATTAATATGTAACCCCATATTTAAATTAAATACATTCTATCCATAAAATTAGTTATTTATTATTCTTGGTCTTTACACAATAAACTAACATTTACAACTCACATGAAATATATTATAGCATAGTTTGAACTCTGTTCTTGTGAAAATTATTGATGACTAATAGGATAATGAAAATGGTGAGTTTATAAATGCATGCATGTAAAAGATTGTGAACTAAATTCTATCGTATGACATGGTACATCTTATTATGCAGGATAACAACCATGGCTTACTATTATACAGGTTGGCCATATAGTCAAAGAGATTTACTTTTATGTTTAGTTTTAAATTCAATGGTTGTTTGTGACAAGTGCACCAAGTACAAATGGGTCACAATTACGGCTTTCCTAGTAGTGTGGACCACTCTCGGTCGGACTCGGTCGGGCTGCTAGTATATGACAGTCTTCGACAATATGAAGCTAAACTATAACATGTTTCTCTTAATTATTGTGCATTATATCTATATTGCATCATCATGTCATATGATCTTCAAACTGTGAACCTTGCTTTATTATTGCTTGTGTTTTATAAACCTTTTGATAACCAGTTGAGTTATCTACATAAATAACGTTGAATTCATATGTAATCTTACTCACTAAGTCGTGGACTTACACTTGTATCTTTTCCACTTATGAAACATGAGTTGCTTTATAGTCGGTTTGCCTGAGGATGACGGTTATGGCGGTGATGAAACCCTTTTCCCCTAAAGTTCTGGACGACTTGGCCCAGCTCTTTTTTGAGGAGTTGGATCCTGAATTGCCTGATCTTTTGATGCCAAAGCAACTACAGGGAAGAGGAATTGATCTTTTCTTAGTGTATCGCTTTATGTTTATTTAATTTAGTTTGTTTGGATTTAGAGTCTTCATATTGACTATGAACCTATTGTTAAGGTTATTCAAGATTGTGATTTGACTTATGAATACCTTGATGAGGTTAACTTTTGGTCTAGTTGAACTTGTTTAATGTTTTAGTACCATTAGTCTTTGCTTGTAATATTCTAAATCGTAATTGTATTACCCCGAAAAAATAAACTACAACAAATAAAATAAATATCCGCTTTAAACACGTTTTATAAAAATAACACTTAAGATTATCATTTAAAATAAATTCAATGAACACCTTGAAACAATTTATTTTGCAAACCCAAAATAATTCACACTTTCATACTATAGTTGAACGTTCGATGCCCTTTTGGAACGTCCGATATGTCATTTTCTCGAATGTTCGAAATATACCAAGAACGTTCAATCATGTTTGAAAAGCACTTTAACTTTTTCAGTTATCTTAGCCAACCTTATCCTTTCCTCACGTCTATAAATAGTACACATGAATCTCATCATTCATCCTTGCACCCTGGCAAACCCTAGACCTCGTAAGAGAGAGTTTCTAGAGAGAAAATGTGGCCTTTGGAGCGGTACCCTCCATAATCCTTGAAGCTCAAGTCCGTTTTTTACAATGATTATACACCGACCTTGTTGCTTATCAAGAATTTTGAAAAGCCTAACATGCCATGTTGAGTTTGTGATTTATCTCATGGGATAATTAGATTTTCCAAGAAATTAGAACTTGTTCTTGATTTTCATGTTTTATCATGTTGATATGGCTTATTATGTTTTTATAGAGTTGTTATGAACTTTGGTTAGGCTAGAATATGGTATGGGTAGAAGTTTTGAGTTTTTTTTTTTTTTTTTTTTTTTTTTTTTTTTTTTTTATGCATTTTGATACCCATCAAACTATTTTGACCGAACGTTTGACCCTTATTGGTCGAATGCCCTACCTCAAAACCGAATGTTTGACAGTGATCAGAAATAAATTATTAGGGTTTTATTGATAAATTAGAGTACCTAGATTGTTATTAGGGTTTCTAAGTGCATGTGTTAGAACTCTCGATGTATTATGTTTAATATCATGGTATGTTTTGCAGTAGCGAGAGTTCAATATGTTCGAGTTTGTGGATGAATGATTGAGGCAAGTAAATGCTTACGGAACTAATTTACTATAACGTACAATATGTCAGAGGATTGAGCATGTTTTACTTTTCAAAATAATATGTCTTGAGCCTATTAATTTATAACATGTTTAGACCACTTCAAATGGATAAATATTTATATATGATTTTATTAAAGTAAATGGACAATATTTGCATCGTATGACATGGTACGCCGATACATGCCGTATAATGGCTATGAGCTTACTATTATACGGGCTTGAGCTTATGATCAAAGAAATTTACTTTTTATGTATGGCCTTGGATCGAATAATTTTTTGTGACCAACGGACTATGTAGATAATAAGTTCACCATGATTTTTATTAAGCAACATTAGGGTTTTATAGATAACCCTTACGAAAGATAAATAGCTCTCAACTACTAATGACTTTATGCAACCGTTACACAACTAGGGTTATCAAATGTTACACGAATTTAAATACCCTAATTTATTTAAACTCAATTAGCTAAAGGCTTTTATTTCCATTCTACTACCAACCCAAATACTCTTAATGCACAATTAACTCTTTAATCCAATAGGACTATAACAATAAGATTCAAATTTAAGACAAATTTTATTTTCATTTGATCTTTTTCTACTGTAATTGAAGTCTAAGTGTTGTATGATAACTTTTTTATTTTTGTTCATTTTCTTATTTTTGGGAAGGAGTGCAAAATAGTTCAAAACTATAATTGGCCAAGGCCTCAAAGCTAATCCCGCCTACACTACAAAAAATATTGGATTTAGTGTCGTTTGGATTAGAGTCGTTTTTACAAAAACAACTATAAATTTAGATTTTGAGTCGTTTATTGTTCAAACGACTCTAAATTTAAAATTAAAGTCGCTTGAATAGTAAAAGACTCAAAACCTAAATTTGAAGAAGAAGAAGAAGAATAGCTTCCCTTTGCATTTTCTTAACAGCCATTGTTGATAGAGCACAAAAATCATGTGATTAGTTTGGGTTTTAGGTTAAAATCTGAATGTTTAAATTCATTATGCTTGAAATTAGCTTTCTCACATAATTAATGTTATGCTTGAAATTAGCTTTCTCACATAATTAATGTTCTGGGTTTTTATTGCTTTTTTGTTTCACGGATTTTAAACTTTTTTTTAGCCCACTCACATAATTCCTGTGTACCCAGCACAGGAGACTCCTACATTGGTTACTCCTGCTCTCCAGTCAAATTCTTGATTTTTTTTTTTTTTAAATTATTTAATTTACATTGGAGTCGTTTTGCAGCTAAAACGACTCCAATCATTTGGAGTCTTTTTTCAGTATAAAACAACTCCAACCATTTGGAGTCATTTTGCTGTTCAAACGACTCCAAACAATTAGAGTTGGTTTTACCAAAACGACTCTAATTGGACTCGTTTGAACGGTAAAATGACTCTAACCCGGAGTCCAAACCCTATGATTGGAGTTCCTTTTTTTGCCCAAAAATGACTCAAAACTAGGTTTTATTGTAGTGCTATTTTGTAGCTCAAGCTAGAAGAGCCCTTTTTTCTTTTTCTTTTTCTTTTTGTAAGTAATTTTCATGCTAGAAGAGCCTTTGAAAATTGAAATGGTCCAAATGGGATTCAACATATTTTAAACGGATAGAAAAGACTACATTTTCCCAATAAACCAACTTATTTTAGATCGTAATTTCATCTTTAAAATCGTTTAAACAATATATTTTTTGAAATTTAGCTTAAAATCGAGTTTTTCATCTACCTATCAAACTCACTCTAAAAAAGAGAAGCATGTGATTTTAAAAAGGAAAATAAAAGAGAGAATATGGTTAAAAAAAAAAAGTGTGGGAAATGAAAGATAAAAGAGAGAATATGGTTGGAAACAAAAGTGTCCCTTTCATTAAAATAATAAAAAAAAAATGTGTGTCCCTTTAATTTTTTAATTTTGATTTATTTTATTTTGATTACTTTGCCTCCGTACTCTAAATTGCGGCCTTGTTTGACAAATTCTTGTACAGAATAAAGTAGTGTGTTGTTAATTTTAGAATTAATAAAAAGTGATAAAGTGATATAAAGTAAAAAGAATTTGTATAGAAAATAGAAAAAAATTTGTATTGTAGTGAATTTTTTTTATTTGAATAATAATAAAAAATTATTAATGTAATATAAAAAGTAAAGAATGTAAAAATATTTTAATATTAATTTTTATTGAAAAATATAAAAAAGTGAAAAAAAAGTACATGAATAGAAGTGAAGCACTACTCTGTTTATGGCATGCCTTTCCAAAACAAGCCGCAATTTCAGCCTCAGCGCCACACCTGAAGTCTTGTTGCGCACGCATTGTCACGGCTTTGTTTGTCCAATGCAAGAAGAAACCCAAACCCCAGAGAGGCAGAGACCTCCCTCAACGGTCGACTTTTTCATCTTCTCTTCTGTTGCTCTACAATTCCAATCACTATCACTCACACAAGGTCCAATTCAATCTCCACATAGCCTTTCACAAAGACGAGCACAGAGAAATGATCCTACCGGTCGTAAAGTTGGGAACCCTCGCTCTCAAAACCATCTGCAAACCCATTGCCAATCGGCTTAAG
The DNA here is from genome assembly GCF_958979055.1 of Alnus glutinosa. NCBI lineage: Eukaryota > Viridiplantae > Streptophyta > Magnoliopsida > Fagales > Betulaceae > Alnus > Alnus glutinosa. The sequence goes on from NC_084887.1 coordinate 11,000,377, forward strand.
AAGGAGGCTGGCTTGCACCCCAAATTCAGGCAGTTAATTATCAGCATTGCCCAGGTTCTCTTTCTTTTCTTTCACTTTTTTTTTTTTTTTTTGATCTTTTTTATTAATTTACGTATGGGTTTAAACGTGAAATTGGCTTTCACATATGGGTTCTTTTCATTTTCTCTTTTCCTTGGTTGATTTCGGGTTTTAGTTCCGTGTGCTGATTTGGGTTCTGTGTTTTGCATCTGTTCTGTAGTAACAGATGTGTGGTCACTAGTTTATATATGGGTTGTAGACATCTTACATTTTTCAACTATGGGTTTCAACCTAAACTCGGTCTCGGTGCACACTGATGTTTCTTTTTTGTTTGATTCAATTTGGAGGCCTATTTGTCTATTTGATCGCGGATTGATAATGTTTGCATTTGATATTTACTTTTAGCTTAATGTTTTATGTTTTTAATCAGAAATGGGTATCATGAACTTTATTATGTCAGTAGACTTCGTTTTTTCATGTCTATGGATGGTAGAACCTTAGAACCTTTTCGTCTTTCTATATATTTTTAAAGTATATTACTGTCTGGAGTATTATTTTCTATCTTGGTGTTTCCGCTGTATGGAGAATTTCTTCTTCTTATTTTCGTCTTGGACATCTCGCCTATTTGGTGGCTTGGCCTTGAAATCTAGATTCCATTTTTGATAACTTGGTGTGATTGGTAGAATTTGTGCCTCATACCTAGTCTGGTTATATCCATCTGCCATTTTCATGCATTTCCAATACTTGTGTACTTATACTTAAATTATTTTTCCAGTCCTTGTCCAAGCTGAATGGACTGGAAAACAGTCTTTTGTAACTCAGGCAGATTGTTACTGAATGTTGGATTTAGAGCAAAATTTTAATATTCACTTATTGAATATAAAATATATTATATTGAATCAATGATTATTAGGCATCATGAGTTCATGTAAGCCATTTGAAATACATATTGTAAATTATAGTCCATACGTACCATTGCTTGATGCGTATATATGTGATTTATTGCCTTTCTTTCTGGTTATTCCTTTGGATTTCATGGGTTGGACATTCTGTTGTTGTTCTTTTGTGTATTAGTTCATTTTGACTCTGTTTATGCTCAATATGTACTCAGGTTGTTCACATTTTAATGGAAACGATTCAAAAATAGATATCATGGCCTCCAAATATGTTTTGTAGTCTAATCCATGGTTCTAAACCAAAAACAAAAGAAACAATTTCATGGATTAAAAGATGCTATAAGGGAATCATATTTTCTATAGAAGGAAAGGAAGAAAAAATCGCATACTATTGCCGCTTTTTAACTCATTTGTATGTTAATGATTTGTCACAATTTAGATGTTTGATTTTGTTTTTGTTTTTTTTTTTTTTGAGATAAGTATAAATTTCATGGTTTCCACTTTATTTTCGTTATGGTCTTCCGGATGTTTGGAGTAGAGTGGGTTATGCCTAGACGGGTGGTGGATCTTCTGGCTTGTTGGAAAGGAAGGGTCAATCGGTATGATAATAACATTCTTTGGAATGCTATCCCTTCCCTTTTAATGTGGTGCATTTTAAGAGAAATGAATGCTTGAAGTTTTGATGACTGTGAGAAGACGAGTTCAGATCTACACTTTTATTTTCTTAAATCTTTCTTTGAGTGTATCTCTGCTAACGCTCTTCTCAATATCTCTAGTTTTGTAGAATTTGTTGCTCTCTTTTCTCTTTCTTGACTTGATGGGTGTCTTTCTTGTATACTTTGTTTGTACTTGGGTTGTGTCTCTTGTGCTTTTAATGAATTATTTTACTTATCAAAAAAACAATTATGATGCTGAATCAGACAAATCATCGATTTTCAACAAAAGTGCAAAGACGCATTTATGGTCATGCAACTGATGCTGCAATACGCCCACTTAATGAGGAGAAAGCTGTTCAAGCTGCTGCAGATCTTCTCGGGGAGCTTTTTGTCTTCACGGTACTACTAATTTCCAGTTCATTGTTTCTGTATAACTATTGATGCTTCTATATATCATGTGTGCATGCAAGTAGTGGTGGAGTTAGGATTTTCTCTTATTTATAATTCCCAAAATGAAATTATATACGGTAGTTGATATTTTTTTTTTGTAGTTTTTCTTCGTGAAAAGTTATGTTTAAAAGGTTGACCATAACTCTTTTAATCTGTAGCCCAGGATCCATGAGAAAATTTCCAATTCAACTTTTACTAGGCCTTGATTTGACCATTTTTGTTGAATACCATGACTACAAGTTTCTTGGACAAGTAATGTTTGCTCCAATATTGGTTTTCTCCTGAGAAACCTATCCATATTGAATGAAAATAATGATTTAATCAACTTGGACACTTTTATGAAATATAAATTCATAAATATGTATTTCTAAGGGGCAACCTAACATGAATTTTGTACTAACTAATAGGAAGTTTGACTAAAGTTTTCAACACTTAAAACCACTATGATATCTAATTAAGATATTCATCATTCCAAACCTAAATATTTAACATTTCAAAGAATTTCAATTCTCTACGATATATTATTAATTGTAATTAAACTAAATAACTCATGGGTGGACAATCCCTAGACTACTATAATAGTCATTGCAAATAAGCAAGTTAATAACGTTATTAACCATGTAGTTTTTTTTGTCAAGCACTTGAACAATCAAATAAATGGAACCCAATTTAGAAATTTAGATTTGCATTTTTTTTTACCTCCTTTGCAATTGTAGAAATAAACATAATCTTTTTTCTAGATCACTTAATCTCTTAACTTTTTTTTTAAAAAAAAAAAAAAGAAATCTACCTTTCTTCTTTTTTTTCTCTCTTATTCCAGCAACTGCAACTTAAAGCAGACTTAGGACCACAGGGGTTCGTTTATTTTGTTAGCAAACAAACAAAGACCACCATATAGGGGTGTAAATCGACCCCCTTGGGTCAGAAGAGGAGTTCTTCTACTTCCGACCTGATGGGGGGTAAGAAGTGAAAATTATAACCTGAACAACCATGGAGGCGGTTCATATTGAATTTCACCCACATTGAGAGATGTCGGTTGGTAATTGATCATGTAGTTCGGTGGGACTAAGAGTTTTTTTTTCTCTCTCTCTCTCTCTCTCTCTCTCTCTCTCTCTCTCTCTCTCTCTCTCTCTATATATATATATATATATATATATATATATATATATATATAAGGTCACCAACGGTTCATCGGCTCACAGGAGACGATGGACCAAGGGGGATGAAAGTGGCATCGTGGCACAGAGGGGGTGGAATCGTGGGAGGAGAGGCCCTCTTTGCTTTCTCTCTCTCTCTCTCTCTCTCTCTCTCTCTCTCTCTCTCTTTATAGAGGCATTAATTTTTGCTTGGAAGAAGTAAACTAATGTGATAATACAAGCTATTAAGCCATGCTATTTGGTTTTCATGTGCGTGCTTCCCAAGCCATGATGTATTGTTGTTCATTTAACGTTCACGTGGGCCCCTTCCTCGGAGCAGGATCTCTCCATTTTAGGTGGAATGGAGAGGGACCATTTCATAGTTTAGATTAGATTTCTTTGATCAATGGTATATATATGTTGCCACATGGTGAATCATAAAATGGTTCCTCGTCATTTCACTTGAAATAGAGAGAATCTTATTCCCCCTTCCTCGGCTAAAGTGCACTGAGCCACTGATTGTTAGTGTATTTAAATTAGGGATAATTGCACCATTGGTCCCTGTAGTATGCCATAATTATTTTTCATTCTCTATGGTTTAAAAAGTTCATGGGAGGTCCCTGTGGTAAGTAATAATTACAAATCGATCTCTAGTGTCAAATTCCGTTAAAATTTTTAACAGATTCTGCCACGTCAGCGCCACTTGTCGCCAATAAGATGGCGACACATGTCCATAAAAAAATATAAATTTATTAAAAAATAAATAAAAATACTTATTTTTTTTTAAAACAAAAAAAAAGGAAAAAGAAAAACGGGAAGTAAGGGGTGGCTTGGCCGCCCCCAGCCAATGGGGGTTGCACGCGGCCACCCCTAGATCTTAAAGGGGTGGCCCGAAGGCCATCCCCATGCCACTGGGGGTGGCGTGCGGCCAGCCACCCCTTGCTGCTTTCTTTTTTTTTTTTTTTTTTTTTTGAATTTGAATTTGAATTTGAATTTTTTTTAAAAAAATAAGTTTATTTATTTATTTTTTAATAAATTTATATTTTTTATTAAAATGGACACGTGTCGCCAATAAGATTGGCGACACATGGCGCTGACGTGCCATTTGACGGAATCTGTTAAAAATTTTAATGGAATATGACGCCAGGGATCGATTTGTAATTTTTGCTTACCACAAGGATCTCCCATGAACTTCTTAAATCATAGGGAGTGAAAAATAATTATGGCATACCATAAGGACCAACGATGCAATTATCCCTTTCAATTAAGGGGCAGTTTGGTCGGTTTTGGTCAGAAAACCAACACTCTTAATCTAACCTCCAGCCCAACACAGTTGGAACTGCAAATCTCTTCCGACTAACCAATCACCTTGGACCAAAACTGGCCGATTTTGGTTGATTTGGTGGGTTTCCGTCAGGCGGTTCAGGTGTTTGGATTTTTTGAACGGGTCTACCACCATATCAGAAGCATTTTTTTTTTCTTCTTTCTTTCTACTTAATCTGCCTGTGAATTTCTACGATTGCAAGGAGCCTCAATTTTTTTTTTTGAAAAGCTCTCATCATTGAACCCACAAAATTTTTCAGTGTGCAATTGTACTAAATTTTCAAATATCTAAAATATTTGATATAGAACTTAAATGTTTTTACAAATTCCAGCAAGGGCATTGCCCACACTCAGCATAATGAGGCACTGCCACTGCATGCAATTGCCTCATTCTGTACTAATGAACTCCAATGGGTCAATGGAGGCTGTTGTTGTGGTGTCTGTTGAAGGATTTCTGCTGGTTCTGCTAATTTATGGCATGTGTTCTCGTTACAGTCTCTATGTTCAATTTTTTCTCCTTGCGTACCGTGATAATAAAACTCTATTGTATTTTTATCAATTTTTGAAGGATTGTCTAGTGTCTGTTATTGCTAGGAAATGCTTATATATGGATGACAGAGTATGACAGAAAATAATGCAAGATTTGCTGGCATGTAAGTCTTGAAATAAATCAAGTTCAACTCAGGGAAGCCAACATGATACACTGGTTAACTACAAGTCTGATTTAACGAAATATTGCCCATTTTTCTTTCATAATAATAATATATATATAAAAAGAAAAATGCAATTCAGAAAGATGTCCGTGGCTTGTATGATTAATCTTCCTTAGTTATTTTCTGGTCGGTGATTATATATTTGACCTGCAATAAGTTAATTCTGCATGTAATGCCAAGTTTGGGTAGAATGCCTCCAAATTACACTGTTTATCTTTTTCTTACTTCTTTCATGATGCTTTAATTTGATGTTTACACTAGACATACTTATGTAATCTCCATTTTCTCTATAGGTTGCTGGTGCTGCGGTTATTTTTGAGGTGCAAAGAAGTTCTAGATCAGAAGCAAGAAAGGAGGAACTGCGGAAGCAAGAATTACAGGTATATATTGTTATTTTCTTCTGGTAGAGGATACTACATTCTGGACCTGAAAAATTCTTTGTTTTATTGCTACTCATCTATCCTTCAGATGATGCTCAGTTTAGTCATTCTTTGTCATTTTTTAATTCAATTATTTTCTTGGTAATGCATTAATTTATCGTCAGAAGAATGTGTTGGTATTTTGAGAAAGGATGAATTTTTGAAGGCAGCACAACGCTAGGTCCCGTTTTACCCAATTTGTTCAAAGTATTGGATGGCCTTAGTTCTATTTTTAATTAAATTACTAGCATTCACCAAGTTATGACAAGTCGGACACGTAAGGAAAATATTATTCAGAGGTGCAAGAATATGTGGCATTGTAGGAACACTATTTTGTGCACACATCACACCCATTCACATAATTAACACCATTCGCTCACATGGGTTACCAGCATCAGAGTTTTTAAAAGATTTCAACTCGAATCTTGCCTGACTTGTTAGCGGTGGTTATATAGAGTAAGGGCTAATTGGCAGAACATCACAAGGGAAGATACAAGGCAATGGATGATGCAATCAAATAATAAAAAGAACAAAAGAAAATGGATATGGGCTACTTCGAAAGAGCCGTGATCTCCAATGGCTACTTCGAGGGAGTTGTGACCTCCATGATACCAACAAAGGTTTTAGGTTTTCATAATATTCAGCATGATATTTTATTGATTATGGTTACACTTATATAGAAGACGGTTAGGTCATAAGACATAACCATTAGGTCTAGCTGTTATTACATCATGCAGGAAAATAACTAGGGAGGAAATAAACTAATGGAAAATACATTCCTTATTAGCTAAACACTTAGGGAAATAATATATGGAGATTATACTCCTTATTCTCTGCTGACTCGGGCTTTAAGATTGCCACGTATGCTGCCACATAAGCCTTGAAAATCTGAACTTATCAATGGATGCCTCCTGAAAACATTAACTTCTTTGTATTAGAATCAAAGGAACGTGGAGACTGAAAATCAGTACTTGTGCTCACCATGTAATTTCTTTTCAATTTTATTGGTGTAAATTATTTCTTCTTGCTGGTTACCCTGCACTGATTGGTTACAAATAAAGCTCGTTTGATGGGTTTTTGGCAATATTTTCAAGTGATCAATAATTTGTTTCTTTTTCCCCCTGAAGATATGAAGTCTTGGTTTTTTTAATTATAACAGCAGGTTATGGGTCATGGGTCCATGTTTGTCCTTATCAACTTTAAAAAGATGTGTCCAAGCTGTTGTTAGTTGTTAATTCATCCTTTGGTCATCTTTGATCCACTGTCTTAGGCAATGAAGCAAAGAGATGAAGATTTGGCTAAAGAAATTGAGCTTCTTAGACACAAGATTGAAGAGCTGGAACAACTTGCCAAAGGGCGACGACTTACTGGCATTTTTAACTTCAGGCATGCGCACGCTATTGAAGATGGAAAACCAAAAAGTACATGATAAATGCAAAAACCAAGTACAGAGTTGAGTATTCTTGCCTAAGTATGTTTCTACAGTTTGCTCACGGCTCAGGAACTTTATTAGTACTGTTTTGTCTTTGATTTCTATTGGCTGATTCAAAGAGCTGCCTCTTTGGGCATTGAAGTCGAAAACTCATTTCTGGATAAATTTCGGTTATGACTTTTCTGTTAGAAAGCCGACAGTAACTCAAGGTTTTGAATCCTTTCTTGAAAATAATTGATCAAATCTGTATAGTCTTGCATCTTTGCTGTTGCTGAACTTTCCTTGAATAGCCAGGGTTAAAAGCCCTAGATAGATGTTGTAAATGTAATTTTGCTTGATACCCTTTTTATTTTTTATTTTTTTAGGAAAATCGTTAACAAAGCGTTGCTCTCCATGGTATAGAAAGCTTCTCCAGTTGGTGTTTTCAGCATATTCAGAGCATTCCTAGTGGGCTCTCTACATTTGGCTATACTCTAAAATTTGACCAAAAAAAAAATCATATAACAAGTTTTTTAGCCAATGTTATATTTAAGAGTCGTCAAAATTCCTCTTTAAATGTAAAGAGTCCAAAAAGCAAAAGTTAACTTTTTTCAATATTATTTCCTTCCTACGCAAATCTCCGGTTTGAATTAAAGTTGTAGTTGGACTAAAAAAATAAATTTGGGTACTTAGTTTCACTAATAAAAAATGATATTTAGTTAAAGTAGAGAAATATTTAAAGAGTTTGATAATTATTAGATTTGAAAAGTGGCTAGCTTATTAGTTTTTTAAAGTTAAATTTAGAGAAAATTTGAAGAGCCTATTGTGAATGCTCACATCTGGTTGAGCCTGAAACTTTGCTTTCATTGGTTTTTTCTAGGTCTTGTATCTTGGATATAACCAAGTCATGTCTGTGTTACATTCTGTATAGGTCACTATTTACCCCTTCCTTGTGGAATTAGAGAATACAATAGAGCCCCATCCAATGAGTGCTTACAAGAAGTTTGAGTTTAGTTAGGCAACAAAAAGCAGCTTTTGGACTTCCAATTTGATACTAATCGTTTTGTCTTACATCAAAATATACAAAAACAAGGGTTAATAGAGCCTTGTTGGCAAAACAAGGGTGGGGATTACTCCAAATTAAATCCGACATGGTGGCGCTAATTTTTAAGGAGAAGTGTGTTATCCAAATGGAACTATTTTGGAGTCTCAATTGGGCTATCGACCTTCTTATGATTAGAGAAGTATTTAGAATGCTCAGAATCTTCTGAAGGCAGGGGTTAGTTTGGAGAGTGGTGGATGGATTTATCATCAAAATTTGGAAAGATGAATTGACTGCTTACTCTTTTGTTCTATGCAGTACAAACACCGGTGAGGATTCTTGCCCAGGATACAAAAGTTAAGGAGCATTAGATGAAGATAGTCAGTCGTGGAATTAATGGGCCCCTAATCAAGGTGATTTGTAATGAAGAGGAAGTTGAAAGCATTTGTAGATTGGCAATAAGCCCCAATAGACAATCTAATCAACTAATATGGACTGGGTAATTTTCAATAAAAACTGCAGATCATTTGAAAAAAGAAAGGAAGACGCAGGTTGAAGGAGGTAGCCAAACATCCCCTATGTTCAATAATGTGTGGAAGAGGATACGACATATTAAGGTTCCGAGGGTGACGAATATGTTCTCATGGAAGGCCTGCAATTATTTGTTGCCAACTACAAATAAATAAAAATCATTTTGAAAGGCCCAACTTTGTCCTACCTGTGGGTTGGAGGTAGAGACTCCTAATCATATGCTGTAGAGATGTTTGATCATCCGATGATGTATGGGTTGATTGTTTTCGAAAAATTCAAAAAAGACGAGTTCCTACTCATATTTAATGGGGTATTGGAGAAATTTGACGAGGAGGAAGTTGAATTGGTGGCAGTAATAGCTAGAAGAATATGAAATCGAAGAAATATAAGAGTATTTGGAGGAGACCTCATTCACCATTCCCAATTAGTATGAAGTGCTAAAGGAGTCGATGGAGGACTTTTGCAAAGTTGCAGAAAATATAAGGAATATTGAGCAAGAACACGCTATGGTGACTCCGAAATGAACTGGACCCCCTTTTGGGGTAATAAAGATAGGATTAAATTTACAACACTAATACAACAACTACATAACAATCTTTCTCATGAGGGTGAGCCTCACACACTGGGGCCCACACTCATGTGAGGGGTTGTTATGATGGTGTTGTGTATGAATCAAATCCCAATCGGAATATGACGATAGACACATCAACAAAAAAGATGGGAGCGGGTGTAATTAGGGACAGAGGGAGGGGGGGACCGGGGAGGGGCCAGGCTTATTGACCCCTACCAATTTTTTTTTTTTGCCACTGGCTCTTGCCCATAAGGGTTTCTGACTCCATCCCTAGGCGTAATTGTTAGAGACCATAAGGGTTAGGTGTTGGCATCTATGTGTTCTTCTAAACCTTATATAATTAACCTAATGGTAACTAAAGCTTTAGCGGATGGAAAGTAGTCTAACTTTGTATAGATTTGGATCATAATTGAGGGAGATGCAATGGAAGTAGTTTAAGCATTGAGGAAGGAAGAAGGATGTTAGAGTTGGTATGGGGAGTTAATTAATTATTATTATTATTATTATTATTATTATTTTCTATTCATATGAGCAGTTACTTGACAATGCAAAGATGATGTTTAAAAGCCTTCAATTATGGCACGTGAGGCATATAAAAAAGGAGGCAAACATGACAGCTCATCGTCTAGTGAATGCGGCAGTTAAACAACATTTGGAGTAAATTTGGATAGAAGATTATCCTGATTTTATATGTGATATTGTTGTTATCGAGAAAGATGATATTTCATGATTTTAATGTTAGTTTTAATGTTTACCCTTTTTTTTTTAAAAAAAAAAAAAAATATTAAAAAACAATGATTAATTAGGAATAAAAATGAGTATTACTAGATACAAGAAGTTAAAATGGAATAATCATATTTATTCATTTGTTTGATGACAACATAGAAATGACTAACTTTTCTTGCTATAATTTAATCAAATTTATTAAAATACCTCAACTCTAAAAATCATTTCCTCAAAAAAATTATTCTTTTTTAATTTTTTTCTTGACACCCAAATTTTTTTTCTTGCTTCAAATTCACTTATCACACCTGCAATTAAAATATGGACAATCACATGATAATTTACAAAATATTTATCATATTTACAAATTGATATGATAATATACGTGATAATTATCATATCAATCACTAAAATATAGACTGTTACATGACACTTCAGGTGATGCTTACTTTCATAAAATATAAATTACCATGTAAGTGTAAGAATAAGGAATTCACGTATGTACTATAATTTTTTCAACAGTCAAGATTTAATTTCAAATTTGTCGTGAGAGAAATGTAGTAAAATTAAATCTTAACCGTTAAAAAAACTATATCACATATGTTGTGGTTTTTTGGAAAATTTTCACTTAATTCCTTTGAACTTCCATTACTTTTATAATTAGCTTCTAAAGTTAATTTTTTTTTTTCAATTTAGTGTATCAAACATTCATGCTCCGTTTGTTTCGACGTAAAATGGTTTCCGTCATAAAATGGTTTCAGGGAAGTCATTTTTCAGGAAACCATTTTCCGTCGAAAGCATTTTCCGGTGTTTGGCGCGTACGGAAAATCGCAAATATTTTTTTATATTTTTATTCAATCATATTAAGTTATAAAAATCAATTTTTATTTACAACATAAAAATATTAATGTAAAATAATATAAAAATTATCGATGACGAGATTTCGTCACTGACCGACTAGATTCTGACTATTTTCACTTGATTCCGGCTAATATAACTAGAGTTCGAGATAAAGGCCGGAATCCGGACAGTTTCGTCGAAATATGGGATAGCCGGATTCCGGCGAAAGTGGCCGGATTCCGGCAGTTTCGCCGGATTCCGGCACAAAAGGCCGGATTCCGGCCATCTGGCCGGATCTGGCCAGAGAGGCCGGATCCCGGCAGGCTGGCCGGATCTGGCCAGATCCGTCCGGCCAGCCGGCCGTTCTGGCCAGAGCCGGCCGGGAACCGGCCTCCCTGGCCAGGGCCGGCCGTGATCCGGCCTCCCTGGCCAGGGCCGGCCGGGATCCGGCCTCCCTGGCCAGGGCCGGCCGGAATCCGGCTCTCTGGCCAGATCCGGCCAGATGGCCGGAATCCGGCTTTTCTGGCCAGATCCGGTCAGATGGCCGGAATCCGGCCGGTCTGGCCAGATCCGGCCAGATGGCCGGATTCCGGTCAGATTGGTCGCCGGAATCTGGCTGACCGGATTCCGGCGAAGGTGGCCGGATTCCGTCGCCAGATTCCGGTGACATTAACGGATGTTGGATTCCGATACCGGCAATATTTCGATGGTGGTCGGTTGCTTGAACGTGAAGGTCGACTGTGCCGTTTAAAATAGATCGACTGAGTCTGGCGTCTTCGAAAAATGATTTACGCTTTTAAAAAGCGTAAATCATTTTCCGAAATTTACTAAGCATTTTTGGTCAAACAGAAATCATTTTCCGGTTGACTATTATTTTCGCCCCTACCAAACACCGAAAAATGCCGAAATCATTTTCTAGAAATCATTTTACGCCGAAACAAACGGAGCATCAATTTTTTGCAATCTCATTCCCCCGTTAGAGTTTATAATTAAATCAGACGGTCAAAGAATAAAATAACCCCTATACTCCTATAAACGTTGTAAAATTACAAAATTATCCTTAAATTATATTTAATTTTTGTTTAAAAATTAATTTTTTTTTAATAAGAGTATTTTAAGAATTTCAACCGCCTCCATTATGATTTAATAGAAAATTCAAATAGAGGGATGATATTGAAAATTTTTTAAAGTTCGATATACTAAATTAAGAGTTTATAAACCTTAGAGGGTAATTATAAAAGCAATAAAAATTCAGGAGGTCAAGTGAAATTCTCCTGCTGTTTTTTTTAGGGTGCCTAAGCTAAAGCTTAAAAATAATACTAAATTAATAATTATATAGCGAGTTCGATAAACCCAGATAGACCACTCCCGTTGGGCTTTCTTCAAATAGTACAAAAGTTGAAATCGAGCCCAAAAACACAGAAATAACTCAATAAGTATTAATTAGATTAAAAAAAGAAAAAAAAAGAAGAAGAAGGGGAAAGCAAGAATATTAATACCAAAATATTCAAAACGCAGAACTCGTTCTTTCCTAGTTTCCTTGGAACGCTGTCTTTCCTCAAAACTCTTTCAGATTTTGGCTGCAAAAATTTGTGCAATACTTTGAGGTAAACAATTCATGCTGTTTGCTGTGTTTTCCATGTGTTTTTTGTTGTTTTGTTGCTGAAATTTGGGCAAAGTTGCTTCTGGGTTTTAGGGTTGGGAATCGAATCCTTTATAACTAACAGAACCTATAACGGCTCAGTTAAAAAAACACAGAACCCATAACGAAATTTCACTGTTTTGGATCTTTATTTTCGGCTGTTTCTTCTCCTCTATTCCTTGAAATCAATTTTTTTTAAAAAAAGTATTGACTTGAGTAAATCAAATGGTTGAATTAGCCTTTTTTTAATTAATTAATTATTTTTTTTATTTGAAGTTCGTGATTTTGCTTAGTCCCAAACGTTTGGTATTTTCTTTTGTTTTCCCGAAATTTCTAACCAAACAATGAATTTTGACTTGGTTGTATTTGCTTCGGTTTGTTGTTAATTTGGGGACAGTGAAATCTGCCAATCTGGTAATGTTGGGGTTTTGGTTAGGATTGGAAAAACCTAAATAGTCTTGGTTAGGGTCAAAGAATAGTACTATAAGCGAAGAGCCTAAATACTCTCCGTAGCCAAACAGAGCCTTGTTTGATATTTTTATTGCCTTGGTATTTCTTTTATGCTGCAATTGGGTGATTTTGATATTGTAACACGCACATTGAAAAAAATTAATTTGCATTTGTTAGGGTTTTTGAGGACGGAATCAATGCCGAAAGGTTTGAAGAGCAAGTGCGGGTCTGCGTCACACCAGCTCTTGAAGGAGAAGGCCAAGAACCGGGTAAATGACCTTGAAGGGGCGTTCAGTGATCTCCAATCTGCAAGGAAGGAAAGTCGAGCTAATGACATTGCAGTTTTGGAGCAGCAAGTACATCAGATGTTGCGAGAGTGGAAATCCGAGCTCAATGAGCCGTCCCCAGCTTCTTCTTTAGTTGTATGTAGTTTTGTTCATTATATATATATAAATGTGTTTTATGTTATTGGAATGAAGTAAGTTTTGATTGCTAGATAAGATTTTGTTTGGGTATTGTCTAGGGTGCTAGTCTTGGATCATTTTCAGAGGAATTAGCACGTTTTTTGCAAAACTGTGACGAAGAAGATGATGCAACAAGTCCATTAAAGGAACTGACACCATTGAAGCATGAAGCTGATCTTCAAAACCTTTATAACAGAAATTTAACTGCAATTCAGGAGGTTGGTCTTTATTGTTTGGTGTGAATTTTGAACTCAGAGGGATAGTTATGTGATTATGCTATATTAGCAAATTCTTTATATGACTCCCTTTCAATTTACAGGACAATATGCACCCTTTTGTTGAGGAAATTGCAGGAAATAGAAGAAAGTTGCATTTTGATTATCATATTTTGTCCTTCTGATGTTCAAAATAAGATCCTCACTTAGACCAGGTCTAAAGTTCAACTTCTTTTCATATGCACTTTCTCAACAACCTAGTGAAGCATCATTGGTTTTCTGTCTCCATTTTTCTTATATACACATTGCTTCATCGTGATAATTGGTTTTTGTATTATGCATTGCGCTTTAACTATTTGCGTTTTGCTGGGCCATAAGCACGCAACTGAGACTCTTGAAGAATTCTACAGTTTACAAGTGTTTTAAAGCTGATGACTATTACAACCTCTCTGGTGCTGAGTCATATAGCTTATTCAAGCACAGCCCTTTTGATCGGGATTCCAAGAACATCAGCCAAAGCTGGATTTGTGAAAACTCTGTCAAGCCTTGTACTTAACTTTAAGGCTATGCGAACCTTAGGTGCTGCTAAATGGGTGGATCTTTTCTACATCCATGAATGATAAATCATAGATCAAACTGCTGAATCCAAAAAATTGGGTGCTATCACTACTCTCTTTGTTTGGAAACAACTCTTGAAGAGCTTTTCCTTACCTATGTTTAGTCATAATGTCTCTTAGCCAATCATGTCTTACTTTCCCTTTTCTTCTTTTGTTTTCTGCCCTAGTCAGCATTTCCTTGGTCCATCTATGCGGGTAATCCTTCCTTTGGCAGCAATCCCTTGAATTTCAATACTAGTCCAGGCTTTAGAAGTTCAAGAATAGGTCATCCCCCTTTATGCAGCCGCTTGCCAAATGTTGTGGAAACTGTGCAGCCCGGTCTGAATTTGCTATTCACATTAATGGCCTACATACACTAATTACAAACAACATTTGCTAATAAAAAAAAGGGTTAAATGCGTTCGACCCCCTTGTGATTTAAAGACTTTATTTTTTGCCCTATGTAATTCATTTCATCTCGTAGATGATATCTCATTTATGGTTACAGATGGAGATGGTACTTCCATCCAACTTCAGTCTAAAAATTGACTAAAGTCCACATTAACACCTCTAAGAAGCTGAAACGTGTTCTATGTCTAATTAAAAATTAAAAAACTGAAAAGAATAAAAACTTAAAAAAAATAAAAGCTTTTAATTTTTTTTTAAAAAAATTTGAAAAAAAAGGAAGGGTGGCTCGAGCCACCTCCCTGGCCTGTTTGGGGGTGCTCGAGCCACCCCCATGGCCCTTAGGGGTGGTTCGGCCACCGCTAAAGAGCAAAATGGGGGTGGGTTTGGCCGAATCCACCCCGAGGCGAAACGGGGGTGGCCAAGTCACGCCCAGGGCTCTTGGGGGTGGTTTAGGCTCTGGCCATGGACATGTGCCAGCTTCTTCTTCTTCTTCTTTTTTCTTCTTCTTTTTATTTTTATTTTTATTTTTGTTTTTTTTTAAGGCTCTTTTCTTTTGAAGTTTTTATTATTTTCAGTTTTAATTTTTTAATTTTTTTTTTTAAATTTTAATTCGGCATAGGACATGTGCCAGCTTTTTAGAGGTGTTGACATGGACTTCCGTCAATTTTTGGACGGAGGCACCATCTACGATACAAAATGAATCACAAGGAGTAAAAAATAAAGTTTTTAAACCTCAGGGGGCAAAAACTTATTTAACCCTAAAAAAAATTAAGGTGGCTAGAACATAAAATTGGAAATCTTTATCCACAATTTGAACCATAAGCAAAAGGTTTGCTATACTTCAATGTTTTTTATTTGTGTTTGAGAGCTCTTTTTTGGTTTTCTTTTTATCTATTTGTTAATCATTTAGGCTATAAATTATGTGGGATGACTGATGAGCTCAACAATCGGTCTTTTCCAGGATATTTTTGTTAACAAACAGCCCCAGGAACATGGTTTTCATGGGTTTGATCAATGTAGAGGCTCTGTTTCAAGTATGCAGAACAAGGTGGTTAATAATACAGATTTTACAAATTCTCATCGTCTTGATATTCAACAGGACGTCAAACAGAACACAGCTGCTAGTAACTCAGATTCAAGTATAAAACTGGATTTTCATCAGTTAGATTCACATCAAGACTTCGACTATGGGCTTCTCATTGGAGCTAATGACACCGAACAATGTGAACAGGATGCTATGCCGGACGTTCTGCCAAATATCTGCCCTCCACCTTCTGCTTTTTTGGGGCCAAAATGTGCTCTGTGGGATTGTTTCAGGCCTGCTCAAGGATCTAAATGGTGTGAGGACTACTGCAGTACTGTTCATTCTGTTCTAGCATTAAATGAGGGTCTCCCTGACATGACTCCAATTTTACGACCTGGGGGCATTAGTTTGAAGGATGGTCCATTATTTGCTGCTCTTAATGCTAAGGCACAGGGAAAGAAAGTGGGCATCCCTCAATGTGAAGGTGCTGCTAGTAGAAAATCTCCATGGAATAATCCTGGTAGGCCTACATGGTGTCTTCTTCTTCTTCTTCTTCATTCATTTTTTGTCTTCCGCTTCATTTATCTAATTTGCATGTCAGTTGCCCGTCAGTTGCCCATTATCTTGCATATCCATTTTGCACTATGCTTGCTCTAGATATGGTAGATATACTGTGATGTGGTTCTGATTTATTTTAAGAAGTTAGTCTTTGCGTACGTAATTACTGATCAATTAGTGATTTAGAATCACGTACCAAGTTGTTTGTATTCTTTTGGCTTTAACTAATTTACTCTCTTCAATAATGCAGAGCTATTTGATCTTGTTTTCCTTGAGGGTGAAACAATTAGGGAGTGGCTCTTTTTTGACAAGCCTAGAAGGGCGTTTGAGAGTGGAAATAGAAAGCAGAGGTCATTGCCCGACTACAGCGGACGTGGTTGGCATGAATCAAGGAAGCTGGTGATGAAGGAATTTGGGGGGCGGAAGAGGTCCTACTACATGGACCCACAACCTCTTAGCTGTCTCGAGTGGCATTTGTATGAATATGAGATCAGCAACTATGATGCTTGTGCATTATATCGGTTGGAACTCAAGCTTGTTGATGAAAAGAAGAGTCCTAAAGGAAAATTGACAAATGATTCGCTTGCTGATCTACAGAAGAAGATGGGAAGGCTCACTGCTGAGGTTTCTGCAGATAATGGACACCTCATTAAGGACAGGATGAGGGCTAATAAAAAGGCGGATGCTGAAAATACCAATTCTGCTCAAAATCAGATCACCTCTACCTATGAATCCCCGAGTTATGGTTTAAGTGCTCCATACGGTTATCATGCTAGTACTTGACTGAAGAAGTCTTGCCTGCATATGGAAACTAGTACATAACATGGAATAGGTTGACAGCAGCTTTTCACTGTAGCAACTGGTCGAGTTGCTGAAGTACGCTGGTATATAATCAATATATTGTTTCTGATCATTGATGGTGTGAACCCCACTTTTGTCTATATATGGAGGTTGTGTTTGCTTTCCCTTCTGTAAGTTGGACGGCAGGGACGGAACCAGGGGCGGGTAGGCCATATCAAAATTAAGGTTTGGCCTTTCATTCATAATTTGGCCCTTCCGATAAGAAATTCTGGTTAGCTCAAATGGCATTTCCTCCATTTGTAATAAGGTGGAGAATGAGGTCGTGGGTTCAAGTCCTACTAGGTGTGTGTTAATTTCATCCCTATCAGGGTATGCTCAAATTCCTGTTTGACAGTTGACATATATTTCTATAGGCTTCCTGTACTTTCTGAAGTTTCTGAACAATGGATTTAGGGTGCTAATTCTAATTGGTAGAAGTGTAAAAGGCAAGGCAATTTGTTTCCTCCCAACGTCTTGCTGGTTCATTTGATTGGTGATGGGCCGGGCACAACCTATTTAAGGTCATGTCCGGTTGATTTGATGCTGGTTGTACAGTCTGCTTAACTAGAGTTCATCTATGTGGGGGTAATACATGTATACCATCTTTCTTGTTGAACGATCTCCCGAATCCAACATGTTTATGTCTGATCTTTTCGGATATCGTTTTGTTGTGGGTATAAATTGTGTGTTTGAGTTGTGGCTGTTCATTTCTCACTTGCTTGATTACATTATTTGCTTTTAGGACGCATTGAGAGTTCCATTGGTATTATGCATACCAGGGGTAAATGCCTCTGGCCTTGTTCTAGGAGTTAAATAAGAAGATAATAACTTATACAGGATTTGGCATAAACCAGGTCTTTTTTGCCATCCAATGAGAGAATGACACATTACTGTGGAACACCAAACATGATAAAGATAAAAGCACCAAACATTGACAAAATCCCTATTCCCTATTCAAGACAATCGAAAGTTGCCCAGTTCCTCTGCTGGAAGTCACCGCAAACAATAACCCCCTTCCTTCTGCCGCTGCAATTTTACAGGAAAGTAGTTTTGGGATTTCTTGTTCATTTATCCCCTTGCATTTTGAAAGCAGAGAGCAGAACGTGAGGTAGAGAAAAAATTGATACAAAAGGGAGGCTCATGAGTTATTCTCATAAAGCTAACACCACTGGAATAGACCCGACGCATGGAGTACAGAAGACTATACACAATAATAACGAAAACCTAGTAGCCAAATAAGAAGGTATTGAAGTGACCCCACACAAGCTCATCATCGGAGATTGCGTTGCATTGGTTGAGAGTGTCGAGGGTGGACTCGAACGGGTGAAAGGATTACCCTGATTGCTTAATTTCTCCTCAGTAACCGTCTTTGTAATCTCCAACACCGAAATCTGTGTAATGGTCTATTATTAGCCTATGATCTTAAGGTACGAAGGTCCTAAATCCTATATCTTAAGGTATGAGAGTGTTGATGACTTTCAGACACAGCTTGTCAACTTTGAGAATCAGAACAAATTGGGTAATCCAACTGAGGTAGTTGGGTCTCTCAAGTTTGGTAGATACAAAAAGAATGATGTTCAGTACTGGAACAAAGGCGGAAGAGGAATTTGGTGTAGACAAAACTAAATATTTGAAATACAAACGTCAGTTAGAGATACAGAGGAAATGCTTTGAACATTTGAATAGCACATCAGCACCTCGGAGTAATGCTAGCAACGGCATCTATTGACTGAGTCTCTCTTGACTGAGTCGTACGGGACCTGTAACAATACTATTTAGTCGATCGAGGATGCATTGAAAGTCCCGTAACAAATCGATGCTCAAATCAAAACTCCTATATATATATATATATATATATATATATATAACTATATATACAAATAGTTCCACTCAGGAAAACTTCTCTACAGTTTTTCTATCTGTTGCTGGCGGCTTCAGCTCGATCCTGCCTGGATCGTTCAACAATAACTTTCCTCAGCGAATATGGGTTCATCATCGCTACACCTCGCAATGTACCCTTGGTTTGCTATTGGCCACCTTACCCCATTCCTCTACCTTTCCAACAAACTAGCCCAGAAAGGCCATAGAATCTCCTTCTTCATCACTACCAAGACTCTACCAAAGCTGGAGCGTTTCAATCTCTACCCGGATCACATAACCTTTGTCCCCATCATTGTTCCTCGTGTTGATGGCCTCCCTTCCGACGCTGAGACAACTTCAGATGTGCCATTCACTTTATATCCACACCTTATGACTGCCATGGACCGGACTGAGAGTCATATTGAACTTCTTCTACGTGACCTTAAACCAGACATTGTCTTCTATGATTTTGCTTATTGGGTGCCAAAATTGACACGAAACTTAGGTATCAAGTCAATTCATTACTGCGTTATCAGTACACCTACAGTAGCTTACACTATGGTCCCTGCAAGGCAACGCAGTGGTTACCATTCAGAAGCTGACCTTATGCAGTCCCCCCCTGGTTTCCCAGTATCCTCCTCCATTGTGCTCCATGTCCACGAAGCTCGACTCTTTGCTGCAGTGTCAACCATGAAGTTTGGCAGCGATGTCCTTTTTCTTGATCGCCAATTTACAAGCTTAGATCAGTCTGATGCCCTAGGATTCTGGGCATGTAGAGAAATTGAGGGGCCTTATATTGACTATCTTGTGAGCCAGTTTGAGAAGCCTGTGCTTATTTCAGGACCAATTCTAGTAGAGCCACCAGCCTCTACATTAAACTTCGAAGAAAAATGGGTTCAATGGCTAGGATCTTTCAAGGCCGGCTCAGTAATTTACTGTGCACTGGGAAGTGAATGCAAGTTAACGAAAGACCAATTCCAGGAATTGATATTGGGTCTTGAGCTTAGCGGTTGGCCATTTCTTGCAGCACTTAAACCACCCTTCGGGGCTGAGTCTGTTGAAGCGGCGCTGCCGGAAGGGTTGGAAGAACGGATTAAAGGAAAAGGAATCGTGCATGGTGAATGGGTTCAACAGCGATTGATTTTAGGCCACCCATCAATTGGGTGCTTTGTTACACACTGTGGCTCAGGTTCTTTGTTGGAAGCACTGAGAAGTCAGTGTCAGTTGGTAATGTTACCGCAGATAGCTGATCAAATTGTCAATGCAAGGATGATGGGCAACAGTTTAAAGGTCGGGGTAGAAGTTGAGAAAGGCGAAGAAGACGGCTTGTTCACCAAGGGAAGCGTCTGCAAGGCTGTGAGGACCGTGATGGAAGTTGATAGTGAGATTGGTAGGCTGGTCAGAGCCAATCACGCTAAACTAAGAGACCTCTTGCTTAGTGAAGATTTACAGTCATCATATATTAACAGTTTCTGCCAAAAGCTTAAAGATTTGGTTGAATAATTTCTGATCAGTGCGTATGTATGGCTATGTAAAGGTAAACATCAATTATATCTTGCATGCAATAAGCGCCTCTAATTGGTGTCCTTAGCCTTGTTTAATGTACTCTTATTGTAATTGCAATGAACCTTCATCTTCACTCAACCCCACTACCCCTCATTGTTAACAAATGTATTTAGCATGAAGAAATTTGTGCAGACATGATAGCGGTTTTAAGGCTCTTTATATATGATATATAGATTATATTTTATAAATTCACCAAAACAAATTTGAACTTTGTTTTGGTGTTTAATACCAAAATGACATTGTTTTAATTTTTATTCTTCACAGTTCACTCATTTACTTCACCAGTTCACCATGATCAATGCCGCCAGAACTCAAAGCCACCATTCTTTACTTGGAAGAAACTTTTCACTTGGAGTGGGAAGTCTACACTTATGACCAAATTGTGTCATTGTAAATGGGAGTGGGAAGTCTACACTTATGATCAAATTGTGTAATTGTGTATGAGCATGTCTGATAAGAGATTTACCAATGTTTAGAACATCTCTGATTTTGTTCTTTTAGTTACACAACTATGTTTTTGTGTTATTCGTTGTTGGTCTTGTTGTGCAGCAAGTACTGTAAATGTTTTGGTTAGTTGTATTGCTTTTTCGCGTTATACTAAGCAAAAAAACGAAGGTTATGTGAAATCAATATATTTTCAAAACATTAATGCTTAAAAAAAAAATTACAACAATTCCTAAACATTAAAAACTGGCCCAAATTATTTTTAAAATTATTTAAAATATGCTCTAATAGAGACCAAAAGAAAACCCAAAAGAGTAAAATAGACCCAATATATAATATGCGAATAGCGGATAATAACTGCGCGGATAGGGTTAATAAAAACATGATGTGCATGCGCATGCATATGCGGATATCTAAAAGTAATATCCTCATTTTGCGGTTGCGGATGCGGTTACGGATATTACAAATCGGTTAATAGGTGGTCGGTTAAGTCGGTTAATATTCGGTTAACATGGGTAATGAAACGACGTCGTTTTGATTTTTTTAAAGAAAAAAAATAGGGTCAAATGTTTCGTTCTTACTAAAACGATGTTGTTTCGTTTTATGTAGGTTTGGTTAATCGGTTCGGAATCAAAGGCGGTTCGGCTCGACTCGGTTACCGAACCGACTTTCGGAATAAAATTTTATACCGACTACTGAATCGAAAATTAGTCGGTAGAGTCGGTAGGCGGTAAACGGATAATTTGCCCAACCCTAAATATATCAATGTTAATCAGTCGTTAGATTAGATTTTGTCTAAAAAAAAAAATCAACTACTGATTGACACTGCAACATTAACAAGGTGAAATAACAGTAGGATAAAAGTGTACTTTCGCTACCAAAAAAAAAAAAAAAAACCTACAATTAATACCCCTTTTTTTAATGTCGTTGCGCTTAAACGACACCAAACCGTAGTTTTTATGCCATTTACTATATAAACGGCATAAATTTATACTGTTTATTTATAAGCGGTGCCGTTTAATATGAAAATGGCATAAATTGCTGCCCTTTGAATATTAAGGGGCATTAAATTTAATGTCGTTTATTGTGGAAGCAGCATAAATTTATGCCATCTATTTACAAGCTGCACAAATTACAAAATCGATGCCGTTTAATATGAAAATAAAAAATATTAACAAATAACACAAATACAAAAAAAATCTTTTAAAAACATAAAAATAAGTTTTCACTTTTTTCAAGATAAACGCGGATCGAGCACACCCTTAAAATGGATTAACAAAAGAATAATGATTGTTGTACACCAAGTGTACAACAATCATACAACATCCCTTCACAAGGAGTGGGTCCCACAGTGTATGGGGCCCACCCCTTGTGAAGGGGTGTTGTATGATTGTTGTACACTTGGTGTACAACAATCACTCCCCTTAACAAAAGAGCCATATAACACTTTTTTCAAACTAAACGCGGATCGAGCACACCCTTAAAATGGATTAACGAAAGAGCCAAATGCACTTGCCAGTGACTAAATGCACTGTCATGTCTCTGAAGCGCTAAAAGGTTTGTTGTTGGAGTAAGAAGTATGCAAGACAGAAAAGAAAGAGGAAAGGAATGTTCTTCTGTGTGTCAGTGACCTTTTAAGCCTTAAGAAGGGGCATTTAGTGTTGAGGATAATGGGTAGATGGAAAACGTGATTACTACCACATGGGTGGGGGGAGGCATTGGGCTGTGTGCTTACCTGATGGTTGTCATGATGCATCAGTGAGTGCAAGCTAAGACGGGCCATTTAGTGCCGAGGATGATGGGTAGATGGAAAGAGTAATGTTTTCCTTACAATCCTCACCTAACTCCCACACAATCCTCCTCTCACATTGTGTGAGTCCCACATGTGAGACCCACACAATGTTAGAGGGTTGTGTAAGAGTTGGGTGGGAGGGGTTGATAAAGTATCATTTCTCATATGGAAAACGTTATTACTGTCACATGCCACATGGTACGGTGAAGCCGGGGAGCGGGGGGAGGGTCAGGGGGGCACATGGCTCCCCTTAACTTCAAAAAAAAATGTTTGTTATCCATGGTAGAAAATTCTTTAGATGCCTGTTTGCTCACTTTCAATTGTAAATCAAAGACAATTGAAACCAGTCACCAAAATTTAGGGGGTAACAATTCAAGCAGTTGAGATGTTTGAAAATTTGTCTACCACAATTTCAACATTTTAGGATTTTAAGTTTAGGTTAGATGAAAATAGAAAAGAAGATGATGAGAAGCACGATGTCCCTTTAAACACACCGTTTCAATAAATTTTTGTAGTTGGACTGTTTGTGGCCCACTGCCTTAGCTTCTTTCTTTTTTTATTTTTTATTTTTTTTATTTAAGTTCTCTATCAAAAAACACCCCACAATAACTTCTCTTTATCTTTCCCTGTAACATTAAAATATTATTTTTAATTTTTTTTCTTTTGCTTTTTTATTCATTTCTTTCCTTCTCTCTCGTTGTCTTGCCTCTGTCTTCCTTTTGACGCAAAATGCGAAACCCAGCCGTCGACATAGACGAGATGCGGGTTACGCTAGCAGCTAATTTTATTCGACCAAAGACGAAGATGAAAGATTTAGGAAAAGAACTGGTTTGGTTGCATAACCGAAACTAGAGGAAAGGGATTCTATTTATAGAGTAAACTATAGAAGTGTTTACAAGAGTTTTAAGGCATGTTGGTACAAGGTTTACATCCTAGGAAAACATAGAAAACATAATAAGATACAAAAGAGGAAAAAGACGAGTGCTAAGTTTGAGGTGTAGAGAAAGCATCTGGAAAACATAGAGCACAAGAATCAGCAGGAATTCAGGAGAGATTGTGAGCTTAGCCTGTAGCTGCTGCTATAAGGTGGTCGATCAACAAAAATTGTAGAGTTACTGGTTTAACTTGCATGCTATTGTGAGGACGGCTTATCAACATGAAAGAGATCCTCCCTGCTGATTCCTAGGAGGTCCCATTAGTTTGACTTTTGATTCTCATCATCATTTTTTTTTTTTTAGATTGGCCCAGCTCTTTAAACTGTACCTCAAAAGCCAAAAAATTAGGATCACTATGGGCTAAGAAAAGAGCCACTAAAAGGCTAAAAAGAAAAGCCTGAGCATTTTAACTGTACCACAAGGCCAAGATTATGCCAACTATGGGCCAAAAGAAAAGAACCAAATAACTTTAAATTAGGCTTGGGTCTTAGAACATTACCACAAAACCAAAAATTGGGCCAACAAATGGGTTAAAATGAGCTTGAGTTTTTAAACAATACCACAAGCTAGACATTGGGCCAACAACGGGCCAAAGGATACCTCATGTGAGGTGCTTGGATCTTTAAACAATACCAAAAGCAAGAGATTGAGCCAAAGGATATATCATGTGGTGATTTTTTTTTTCTTTCTCTCTGTCAACCGAATTTACCCTTTTTTATTTTTTATTAAACTTCTAGCATCTTCTATGCTTCTGGACCAAAACAAAAACAAAAGAAAAGTCTAGCATCTTCTATACACAGTAGAACAAAACAAAAAAGAGCATTGCAGGAACCAGAGGATTAAAGAGAACTTGGAGAGCCTGCAGGAACTGCGAGAAGGAGAAAGAACTGAAAATTGGGTGAACGAGAGAGGTCCAGATGGCGACGAGAAGTAAGCCGAGAGTGCGTCATGCTCTTGCAGCAGTGACGACGAAGTCGGGGCCGGCAGCAACACGTGGGAAGAAGCTCCGGCTGTTAAAGGAGTAGTCTAGTTCTAGAGGAGACCTTCAAGGAGCACAATACTCTCAATCCGAAGCAAAATCTGGCATTGGCAAAGCTGAGATAAATCGATCTGTGGCAGGGGTTGGGTTGTACGACATGCGGCTCAAGGAAGAGGCCCGACAGTTGTAATATCCCGCTTTTTACAAAAAGTGTAAGTAAAAATTTTGATTTTCACGTATTCTTATGACGTCATCAGAGTTAAATAATTGGTAGCGGAAATATATATATTTTTTTACAATGACACATTTGAGCTGACTGAATACCCTCAATATATAATATAATAACCTTTCGTTCTGATACGATAATTACATTAAAAAATGATAACATATGTGTCACAGACGGCACTAATATTACACAACCATATCTTATTCTAATACAAACTAAATGTCTATTCCTTAATCAACTTAGCAGTTGCTCTCTTCATTCCTTCAAAAATTTGCATGTGATTGTGCTTCACACCACAATTTTATGCTGTGGTCGAGTGAGTCAATGGTCATCAGCCACATAGTGAAATACTGATTTATCTAACAATATACAATGCATCCAAATGATGACAATTATATCCACATACATAAAATCATATCCACATACAATCATGCTCGTTTTTTTACTTTAACTCTTTACTACTCAAAGCCATATCTGTACTTATCACATTATTTGTGCTATATGTTACCACTAATTACTGAGCCATACCTCCTTTACTAGAGTCATACCTTCTTTATTGGAACCATACTTCCCGTACTAGAGCCATACCTCCATTGCTGGAGCCATAACTTCATTACCGAAACCATACTTCCAATGCCAGAGCTATAACTCTACTTACTTATAGGGGCGGAATGATGTTCATCACTAGGGGGACGAATGTCCCTCTAAAAGTTTTGAAATTTACCTTAAAAATGTGGGAATTTATAAATTTGTCCCCCCCTAAATAATTTTTTTGTACTTTCTTACGGGGGCGGAACGTTGTTCATCACTAAGGGGACGAATGTCCCTCCAAAAGTTTTGAAATTTACCTTAAAAATGTGGAAATTTATAAATTTTTCCCCCCTAAATAATTTTTTTGTCCCCCCTAATTTATATATTTAACCCCTCATTCATTTTGAAAGACCAAAAATATTCTTGTTTCTACTATTATTTTTTAAACAAATACCCAAAATTAACCTTTTTTTTTCCTTGATACTTGAACCAAGTCATATCACAAGCTAGGTTGCGGCATGTTTGCATTTCATGCAAAGGTGAAATGTCACTCTTCCAAATTCCTTCATCCCTCTCTCTCTCTGACTCTCTATGACTCTGTTTGTTGTTTGTTGGACTAATCACTAATGATAATGGACTAACAGTAGCAAGCAAATGTCATTCCGCACTTCCGCCCTTGTTAAACTCTGTAAGAATCATTCTTCTTCATTTTTCTTCATTTTTTTCAATACTCAACTTTTCTTTTTCGTTTTTATTTTCTTGGTTTGAAGTTTGAACCCAGTCACCCAGAAAAGAGAAAAAAACAGAGAGAAGCAGAGAAAAGCTTTTCTTTCTTTACCCTTTTTTTTTTTTTTTTTTTTTTTTTTTTTTTTAAAAAAAAAAAAATAGAAAAAAAGAAAAAAGAAAAAAAAGAAGTCGATGGATCATGGATGGTATTGGCTTTCAGTTAAAAATTAAAATTATCTGTATATATTGTATGTTATGTTCTGAGTTATAATTTTAGGGCTCTTTACTCTTGAGTTTTCTGTATGTAGAATGTGGGCCTTTCACCTTTGTATCTATATATACTGAATTATTGATCTCACTGTTGTGCAATGTGGAATGGTGGCGTGTATTGTTTGATGCTCAAGTTGTCCATTTGCTGCTTGGCTTCTTTTAAGTCTCGGTAGACATTACACATTAAGCAATGGTCCAAATTTTTGTCTCCAATTGATATTACAACAGTCGACATGCATGCTTATCTCTGAAAAATCAATGAAATCAAAAGCTACCAATCAAAATTAAAGATTTCAAAAGCAACAAACACCTCTCCTAATTTCATACTTCTCTACCTATATATAAAAGGTTCACCCTAAGTTTGACCCCTTATATTTTGATTTCAAAGCTTGATTCATTATGAACTTTAGGTACTTTTTTTTTTTCTTGAATCGGGTATTATATATCGAAATGCAGGCACTTGGGAGATAATGCTCACCTGGACACCTGGTAGTCATCAAGAATGCAGGGCATGCTCACCTGGTAGTCAGTTGTAGACCTGTAGCCTGTATGTACAGACACAACTATGCTACTCCAAATTCTCAGTTTCTCTTTTATATATTTGGTCAAATATGTTTGACTTTTAAAGGGTTTATTTTTTAGGTTTTGGATGCTGCAATATTGTTATGACTTGACTCTCATCATTATTGTTCTTGGAGGTTTTGGGAGATCTTGTAAAGAGAAAGAGTCTACGCTCAAAGGTACAATTTTTCTTGGACCCTATAAATTGTACTTAGTTTATTTTACTAGTATTTTATACTATTGTGTGTTTGTATGTTTTTTATTGTTAGTGGTAATAAAAACTATAATAAATATCATTTGATAGTAGTAATAAGAACTATAACAAAATTCTAACAAAAATCTTAATGTCTAGAAATTTTTCAGGTTAATTCTTGATCCATAAATTTTTCTTAAAGTTAAGAAAAATATGGATAAGCCAAAAAAACTTGATTCGTTCTTTAAGAAAAAAGATGAGAGTCACTCAGAAGTTAATACTGATACGCCTTTAGCAACGGAAATTGAAGCTTTAGTGACTGGTGAGCGCCCTTCCAAATGTCCAAGATTAATTCAGCCTGAAGAAATGGATGCTACCACTTTCCAACGTGATCCCGGATTACGTCCGCAAATATGAGAATTTCTCGTAAACTTACAAGATGAAATGCGACGTGCTTATATTAACGTTGGTCCATGTCAACCCATGCTTTCAGAATATCCATTTTCAGGAGAGGGTAATAATCGTCGCCAATATCAAGCTTCTTGGTTCAACACATACTCAACTTGGTTGGAATACTCGGAATCAAAGAATGCCATATTTTGTCTTAAATGCTATGTTTTTGCTAAGAAATCAACAGGTCGTCCAAGATCAGATGCATTTGTTGTGAAAGGCTTTAACAATTGGAAAAAGGCAAGTGACAAAATGAATAGTTCTTTAATGGGACACGTGGGGAAAATCCAAATT
The DNA here is from genome assembly GCF_958979055.1 of Alnus glutinosa. Lineage (NCBI taxonomy): Eukaryota > Viridiplantae > Streptophyta > Magnoliopsida > Fagales > Betulaceae > Alnus > Alnus glutinosa. Next base: position 11,028,130 of record NC_084887.1, read on the forward strand.
CACCACATAAAAATGCTGTGAAATGTTGTGAGGATCTGATGAATCAGTCACGGTATATTGACAAGTTAGTTGAAAAACAAACATCACAAGAAACAGAGAATAATTGGTTGCGGCTCAAAGCTTCAGTAGATAGTGTTCAATGGCTAGCATTCCAAGCATGTGCCTTTAGAAGTCATGATGAAAGGCCTGACTCAAAAAATCAAGGTAACTTCATTGAATTGATAAAGCTCCTAGCAACTTATAATGATGATGTTTCTAGACTTGTCTTGGAAAATGCTCCAAAGAATGCGAAATATACATAACCCAAAATTGAAAAGGAAATTATACATATCATTGCAAATAAAGTGCGGGATATTATTCGAAAAGAAATTGGGGATGCCAAATTTTGCATTCTTGTTGATGAAGCTCGGGATGAGTCAAAAAGGGAGCAAATGGTTTTAAAAGAGAGCGTTTCTTTCATGTTGTGCATGTCAATGATACTATTCCAGCAACTTTGAAAAAGAATATATGTGTTGTTCTTTCTCGTTACAACCTTCAAATTGAGAATATTCGAGGTCAGGAATATGATGGAGGTAGTAATATGCGTGGTGAATGGAATGGATTACAAGCTTTATTTCTGAGGGATGGTCCCTATGCATATTATGTGCATTGCATGGCTCATAAACTACAATTAGCTTTAGTTACAGCATCTAGAGAAGCCAAGCATATTCATCGGTTCTTTATTCAGTTGGCTTCTATTACCAATATTATTGGTGGTTCTTCAAAACGCCATGATGAATTACAAGCTCCTCAAATTGAAAGTTTGATTGTTTCTAATAAAATTGAGACTGGAAAGGGGGCAAACCAAACTGGTTCTTTGCAACGACTTGGAGAAACTCGATGGTCATCTCATTATCAATCTATTTGCGGCTTAATAAAAATGTTTGGTTCAACTTGTTCAGCTCTCAACAATATCCCCAAGGAGGGAGCTAATTATTCTCAACGTGGTGATGCTGAAGCGGCTTACATGGTATTAACATCATTTGAATTTATTTTGATATTGCATTTGATGAAAGATCTTATGAGACTCACTAATATGTTGTGTCAAACTTTGCAACAAAAATATATAGACATTTAAATGCCATGACTCAAGTTTCAACTACACAATCACTCATTTAAGGGAGGAGAAAAGATGGGTGGGAGCCTTTGCTTGCTACTGTTAAATCATTTTGTGAAGAAAATGATATTGATATTTGTTGGTATAGTTTATGGTACGGTGACATGTTGCCTTGTGATTCGTTGCCTTCCTTGATATTCGCTCTCCTCGTAATCTGCAAAATAATAAATGGCTCGTTGGCTCATGGGGGTGCTGACCATACCCCCACTCCGATGCCTAAGTCGGTTCAAACTATTTATTTTCTGGAGAGTATCAATAATCTCAGAGCTTAGAGAATCTGCCTGCCCAAAATACCTGGCGTAGTGGTCTTATTTATAGGCTCACAGTTCACAGTTATAAAACTACTATAATACTTGGAGCATAATCTAATTAGGAGTCCGAGTCCTAGATCACATAGTCTTTAATCTTATCTTTATAGAATTCGAATTGAGTAGTAGAGTCCAAGCTGGGTAGGACATTACCTTTTTGTCTGACGTCATACTATTAGGTACCTTATCCCGTATTTGATGGGATAAAAGTCTTATCTTGATATACTCAGAATATCCGTCTTTTTGAAGATAACGAATGGTCTTGTACTTAGGTCTGATCTGGCCGGGCCGACTCGATGAGCTTGGCTCCCGATACTACCTTAGGCCCACATGCCTTTGGAGCTAATTATTTCTCCAACAGTTACCACCCAATTCTCTTATTTGAATTTAGAATGTAAGAGAATTAAGTACCTCAATTCCTGAATCTGGATCTTCCATAATCTGTATCTGAAAATTGTCGCCTCTTTTGAAGTAATTATGACGAATAGAGCCTCGAATCTCTGGATTGGAGTGGCATCTGACCTAATGGATGCCAATTAAATTCTTGGGCACTTGTGATTTGTTACAGTACTGATAGCAACTCCCCATAAATATCTTCTTCATAAGTGCCTCTACATAATATTGTCGGTCGGGCCAAAATTGTGAAGATGATCTCCTACCCTCGGAAGGAGATGGATCGAACCGATGTAGTCGATTTCTCCAAGATTATGGTGAAATGTCACTTCAAAGCTTCTTCTCCGGTAATGCTTCGCAGACTGCTTCCACAAAAATCTCTGTTGGTTGCTTTTGAGGCTCAGACTGGCGCTGAGGCTTTGGTTGTCCGAGACTTACAACGGCTAGGGGCTTCTAGTGGCCCGAGGTTTTGTGCTTAGCGTACCGAATCTTCTAATTTGAACACCATGTAGCTTGGTCTCACCTGTGAATATCTTTATTTTTGAACTTTGTAATGTTTGAATTCTTTGTTATGGAAAAACTTTCCATAACAAATAAATTCTGACTTTTCCTTTAATAACTTGAACAAACAATCGGTTTGCGTAAGTTAACTCCGAGGAGGATAGGAAAAATCTTTTGTTTCAAAAATCTTTTTGTTTCGACCTCCAGGACTAGGAGGAAAAAAATCTTTTTATAATCGATGAACTTACTTGATTATTTTTTTTTTGTAGGGGTGGTATCCCCGTATGGTTTGTTATAGGGGTTGTCTTCCCGTAAGGTTTGTTGTAGGGGTTGTCTCCCATTATCTTTGTCCGAGCTGCTCCTGAGAGATCTTAATTCGAGAGCTTGGTGCAGCTTCAGTGATTTTTCCCTTTTGTAGAAGCTTTAACTTTGTTGAGCCACTCCCCATAACTTTAGTTCGCGACCGCGGGCCAAGTCGTTCGAGGCAGATAGTCAGGTCATCTTGGTGTCCTGGACGATGCTTCCTGAAGCTTTGAAGCTTTGTCATCCTGAAGCTTATATCTTCTTGAAGCTTTGTCTTCTTGGAAACTTTATTTTCCTGAAACTTTATCTTTCTGAAGCTTTACCTTTTTGAAGCTTTATCTTCCTGAAGCTTTACCATCCTAAAGCTTTATTTTCCTGAATCTTTCCCTTCATGAATCTTTATCATCCTGAAGCTTTATCATTCTGAAGCTTTACCTTTCTAAAGGTTTTATCTTTCTGAAGCTTTACGTTCCTAAAGCTTTATCTTCCTGAAGCTTTATCTTCCTGAATCTTTCCTGAAGCTTTACCTTCCTGAATCTTTGCCTTATTGAGTCTTTGTCATCCTGAAGCTTTATCTTCCAGGATCTTTATCTTCTTCGATCTTTCCTGAAGCTCTATCATTCTGAAGCTTTACCTTTCTGAAGCTTTATCTTCCTGAAGCTTTATCTTTCTGAATCTTTATCTTCCTGGATCTTTTTTGAAGCTTTATCATTCTGAAGCTTTACCTTTCTAAAGCTTTATCTTTCTGAAGCTTTACCTTCCTGAAGCTTTATCTTCCTGAAGCTTTATCTTCCTGAATCTTTGCCTTCCTGAGTCTTTGTCATCCTGAAGCTTTATCTTCCTAAATCTTTATCTTCCTGGATCTTTCCTCAAGCTTTATCATTCTGAAGCTTTACATTTCTGAAGCTTTATCTTTCTGAAGCTTTATCTTCTGGAAGCTTTATCTTCCTGAGTCTTTGTCATCTTGAAGCTTTATCTTCCTGAGTCTTTGTCATCCTGAAGCTTTATCTTCCTGAATCTTCTCTGAAACTCTGTCATACTGAAGCTTTTTCTTCCTGAAGCTTTACTTTCCTGAGCTACCCCCCATAACTTTAGTCTGTGACCGCAGGCTAAGTTGTTCGAGGTGGATAGTCAGGTCGCTGAGCTTTACCTTCCTTTGCAGCAGCTTTATCTTCCCTGAGCTACTCCCCATAACTTTAGTCTGTGACCGCGGGCTAAGTCGTTTCAGGCAGATAGTCAGGTACCTGGGTATCCCTTTTAAGTTTGAGCCTCTTCTTGCGAGATTTTTGCCCGTGAGCTTGAATCAGCTTTGGTGAATTTTGCCTTTATCTCGGTCTTTGAGGAGCCATATCTTGTGGTGATGAATCCTTAGATTATCCTTATCCTTATCCTTATCCTTCGGAAACCTCCAATCTCGCCTTGGTATCCTTTTCCATAACCCTTTCGGGTTGTCCGAGGAAAGGACTCGGGCCAATTCTTAACCTTATCCCTTCGGAAACCCCCAACCGAGGGGTTTCTTCCCATTGAATCCTTTCCATGACCCCTTCGGGTTGTTCGAGGAAAGGATTCGGACGGATTCTTATCGGGATATCCTTAACCTTTTCCCTTCGGAAACCCCAACCGGGAGGTTTCTTCCCTTTGTATCCTTTCCATGACCCTTTCGGGTTGTCCGAGGAAAGGAATCGTACGGATTCTAATCCTCATCCCTTCGGAAACCCCCAACGGAGGGGTTTCTTCCCTTTGCATCCTTTCCATGACCCTTTCGGGTTGTCCGAGGAAAGGATTCAGGCGGATTCTTCCCTGAGCATCCCCACCATAACTCTTTCAAGTCGTTCGAGGGGGGGAGTCGGGTGGATGTTGATGTAGCTTGATCATCTTTGGAGAAGTTTGATGAAGAAGTACTTTTACTCTGTTACGAACTGCTGCTTTATTCTTAGCAGAGATCAATCAATACCTGGGGACTGTCATTTCTTCCTTGCTCTCGGTGTTGGACTAATTGGGAGACTTTCCTTGTTTTCTATGCAGGGTTGTCTCCCTAGCTCTTGGTGTTGGACTAATCGAGAGACTTTCCTTGTATGATTTGTTGTAGGGGTTGTCTCCCCATATCTTTTCTGCGAAAAGGGTTAACAAAGTACTGCATATACTAAAATCAAATAGCAGAATGTACAGTGGCATTATATTCTTTTGTCATCTGTCGGGATGATTTTATGATCCTTGCACTCACAACAGGAGTGAGGTCTCGACACAGTCTATTTTGCTTAATACAACAATCCAAATTTTCGACAAAAGATTCGTGATAAAGAGGCAATTTCTATGGGTTAACTCCCAATAAAAACTTTATGAGCTTTCCATCAGAAATCATCAAACATGAATTATTGCAATAGCACAAGAGTTCTATTTTATCAAAATATATATATTTTCGGCAAAGCGTTCAAGTGCATGCGTACATATATTTTTCTGGTTGATAAAACAAGAATCAACATTTATCCTTACTTTAACATAAATCATGTTTGTAAAAGAAGAGTATGAACTTATCTGGTGAATTCGATGAAGATGAACCGTCTTACCTGGAGTTCCTTATCTTGCATGCCACTCGATATGGGGCACTTTGGGAGAATTCCTCAAGCTGGACTCTTGGTTCGGATTGGTCACTCGGCATGTGACTGTATACTTCGGAGGATGGCAAATCTGGAGGGGTCCTCGGAGTGTGCCATTTGGAACTAGAAGCTCGGGATAGTATCCTAAGAATAATACTCTCGGTATGTGTCATCTCGGTACATACTTTTTGCCTCGGTAGAACACCCTCGGGTCTAGCTTTTGTCCTTAGCAGAACACCCTCGGATTTATCTTTTTGCCTTGGTAGAACACCCTCAGGTCTAGCTTTTCTCCTCGGTAGAACACCCTCGGATCTAACTTCTCGGAGTATACTTTCTTCTTGGTAGATCACCCTCGGATCTATCTTTTGTCCTCGGTAAAACACCCTCGGATCTATCTTTTCTCCTCGGTAGAACACCCTCGGATCTAACTTCTGTTGGGGGGTTATTATGCCTCGGAGTATTCTTTTCGGAGAGTGGCCACCTCAGGATTAAACACCTCGGAGTTTACTTTCTTCCTTTTCTTGCTGTAGCTATGAAGCCTCTCTGGAATTCTCCCTTTTGATTAATTGTTTTGCATTTGCATGAAGCATCAGGCCCATCACAAGAAATTTGCCTAAACATAGCACTTCAGCAAAGCCATACTAACCATAAGGCCCACCAATGCCACCATACCAAACCCAGCAATCTCTCCTTAACTTGAATGGCACGTGGCTGTTAACCACGTGGTATGGCTACCAAATATTAGTGGTCATAACAACAATGGTTTAGAGGCCTGGACAATCTGGTCCATTGCCGAGATGTCCTCGGACTCCAGCGCGATCTGGCGGTGGGTGGGTGGATGATCCGATCCGGCAACGGGACCTCGTGTAAGATGGTGTTGATATCAAGGAGCGGCCGTGTCTCTCTGGAAGCAATTGGGTCGATCCAGAGGAGCATCACGTGCCTGATGGGTGGGTTACAGGCGCCGGCCGGCAGCGGCGTGATCTTCGGTGGTGTGAGCTTTGGGCGACTTTGATTGTGTCCACTATAAATTTCTCTGATATTCACCCATGGAAACCACGACTCGGTGGATTCTGAGTGGAGTCTTAGATTACACTGTGTCGCCACTACCTTGGAAGTCCAGAACCATGACTCGGTAGATAAGGGACGCCTGGACTGTGATCTAGAGCCGCCACGGGTTCCAGATCTTTGGCGGGTCACGAGACGATAATGGGTCTGCATATTTTAGTGAGGATCAAACTGCCCAATGCGCACTATGAAGACCTCTACAAAGCCCTCTTATCCGCAGTGCATCATGTTGAATCTAGATCGGGTAGCACTTCTGGAGCCGACTAGCCGAGGGTTCTTCCATACGTTCTTCAGGGAAGAAATCATAACTGGACCGGGTTGGACATTCCTATCGGTTTGTTTTTCTTGTTTACAGATTCTCGGTGGGTTTTGGGTGGAATGGAGTTTCAGTGGCACCTCGGTGGTCCAGGTCTTGAAAGAGATAGCCTCTCCTTGGGGGCTCCGAATTCCTACTGGGCAAAACCCAAAATATCGGAGGTTTGCCTTTGTCGTTCTATGGACCGTGTCACTGGGGCTGGACCCTCGCGGTGGCGGATCCTTCATCCTCTGGGCTTGGTGTGCATGTTCTCAACCCGGCACAATTGGTGGATTCAAGAGAAGCGGATCTAGGATCCGTAGAACATATGCCGATAGTCTCGTGCCCCCATGTGCCGATAGTCCCCGATGAACTGGAACGTCGTGGCCCCCGACTAGTGGGTATCTCCGAGCATGGGTTGCCTCAGGGGATGGTCGTCTCTACTGGCCCTGGGGATTCTGGCCTGCATCTCTATCTGAGTTAGGTCATGCCGCATGTCTACAATTGACCTGCCCGAGGAGAGCCGTCATGCAGGTAGGCCAGATCCTTCATCGCCTGACTTGGCATCACCAACAGTGAGGCCAGATCGCAACTTTCTCTGGCATCAGAAGAGGAACAGCCTATGGGTTCTTCGAAGAAAAAACCGAGAACTAGATCGGGTTAGGATTTAGGCATACCCATGTTTTTTTTTTCTTTTTGGGCTGACTCCCTGCCTCTTGACCCATCTTTTTTCCTTTGTCTTTTTCTGGAAGTGGGAGATCTGACTTGGGGGAAACATATGCTTTCATCTCTTGGTCTTTTCTTTCTCTTTGATTTACTTTTCAGAAATGAATCGACCCATCATCACCGAAAAAATTATGAGTTTGTGCGAACACGAATTTGAGACTGTACACCCGTGTAAATTCATTACCTCACCAATTGCGGAATTTGTGCGAACATGAATTTGAGACTGTACACTCGTGTAACACATCTGTATATTTTCAGCACCGATTTGGTGTTACCAGATTCCGATCTAAGATTTCAAACTTGATTTGATCGCGTAGTAACCGTTGCAGATTTTTTTTTAGGGAACAATGTCGTTCTCACAGACAGTGCCAAACTGTTGGTATAGTTTCCGGTACGGTGACATGTTGCCTTGTGATTCGTTGCCTTCCTTGATATTCACTCTCCTCATAATCTGCAAAATAATAAACGGCTCGTCGGCTCATGGGGGTGCCGACCATACCCCCACTCCGATGCCTAAGTCGGTTCAAACTATTTATTTTCTGGAGAGTATCAATAATCTCAGAGCTTAGAGAATCTGCCTGCCCAAAATACCTGGCGTAGTGGTATTATTTATAGGCTCACAGTTCACAGTTATAGAACTACTAGAATACTTGGAGCATAATCTGATTAGGAGTCTGAGTCCTAGATCACATAGTCTTTAATCTTATCTTCATAGAATTCGAATTGGGAGTAGAGTCCAAGCTGGGTAGGACATTACCTCTTTGTCTGACGCCATACTATTAGGTACCTTATCCCGTATTTGATGGGATAAAAGTCTTATCTTGATATACTCGGAATATCCGTCTTTTTGAAGATAACGAATGGTCTTGTACTTAGGTCTGATCTGGCCGGGCTGACCCGATGGGCTCGACCCCCGATACTACCTTAGGCCCACATGCCTTTGGAGCTAATTATTTCTCCAACAGTTATTCCTGATATGAATGCTCATTACAATAGAACTCGAGGTACATCTCGTCGTCAAGATGAAGGGTCTCCAACAACAGTTGAGCATCATTTTAGAGTTGATATATTTACTGCTGCAATAGACTTTCAATTACAAGAATTGAAAAGTAGATTTGGTGAGCAAGCTGTAGAACTCCTCACTCTTAGTGTTGCTTTAAGCCCTAAAGATGTATACAAATCATTTGAGATTGATGATATATGCAAATTAGCTGAGAAGTTTATCCAAAAGATTTCAACATGTAAGAAATATTATGTTTGAAGTTTCAATTGGAGCATTATAAGCTTGATGTGCCAAAAGCATTTAGATTTTCAAAATATGTCTACATTATCTGAGTTATGCATAGGATTGGCAAATTCGGGAAAGTCAAAGATCTATCATTTGATTGGCAGGTTGATTCATCTAGTGTTGACTCTCCCTGTTTCTACTGCGACTACAGAACGAGTTTTTTCTACGATGAAACTTATAAAAACTAGATTGCATAGTAGAATGGAAGATGAATTTTTTGCAGACCATATGGTAGTTTATATTGAGAAAGAAATTGCTAAGAATTTCACTTTAGAGACTATAATGGATGAATTTTATTCTATCAGCGATCGTCGTCGAGCATAATTTGAAGGAGAAGCTATGTTCTTTTTTGGGATCTTTTTTTTGTACATGTCTATAGAAAAATAAGAAACTTGTGTATTCCAAAGGAAAGTTCTCTTGATGTTTTATAAGATGATTTTGAAATAGATAGATAACTTTTTTGCATGACTTACAATTTAATATGGAATTAAATTTAAGGATTTTTTATTTTTTATTTTACATAAACAAGTACAAACACACACATAGTAAAAAACAACATGTGTCTATATACTTATGTACGTAATTATGTATTTATGAAAGTTCGTCCCCCCTTACCAAAAATCCAGGTTCCGCCCTTGCTTACTTACCTTATCTCACTATTACTCCTTCAACATTTGGTTTATCCGTCGGTCTTATCAGTGTATTGATGCCTTGGTACCTAAACTTTTGGTTTATCCATTGGTCTAGCCAACCTTTTGATGTCTTGATACATAAATCTCAGTTCATCCGTTGGTCTACTCAATCTTTTGATGCCTTGGTACCTAAACCTCTAGTCTTTTTATTAACAGACTCATATCATATCGCAATATATTCATGCAAACAACATCATATACATAATTTCAACTAAAATATGTTAAACATATTAAATGCCAAACTTCACGCATACAATTAAATAAAACAACAATCACTACATTGCTAAAGACTAAACTACATGTATCATCCTCAATGAGTAAGAAATACTCACAGTAATTCTTCTGGATTTAGAAAAACGTTCACAAATATAATTAATGCAATATATACAGATATAATACAAGCGAATAGTGAATTAGTATAATTCATTAAACATACAATTTAACCCTATACTTATTTCTGATATCTTGATCTTAACTGAATTTCCTATTTATCATTTCAACATAGTAACGACGTATAAAATCCTTTAATTATAATGCCACATATTTCATGTGGGCATTATAACTGCGTTTATTAAATTACCAAAATATTCTTTTTCCATAAAAATGCTTCTTTTTACTTTTAAAACATAATACATCATAGTAGATATAACAATTAGTATAACTAATTGTTACATATATATATATATATATATATATATATATATATAAAATTTTAAAATCATTCGAGCAGCATAACTGCTTATTAATAAAATATTTCATTTTCATTCGGGCATTACAATGGCATGATTTATAAACCTTTTACGTCATATGAAAAGCCTTGTCTTAAAACAACCTTTATAAAACATTAGAATACTAATAACCTTATAACAATATAAGATTTAAAACTAATAGAAATCTTTCCAGAATATTTTTAGGATATTTTTTAAAGATCTTAAAATATCTTTTTAGGATATTTTGTAAAAGATCTCAAAATATCTTTTTGAGATATTTTGTATAACACACTAAAACAATATCCCTTTTCTTTCAACACAGTCTCATTTAAGAACATTAAACTATAACTTTAAAGGTTTATAAACTTACCCAAAATATATTACAAAGTTGATATATTTTGTAAGAGAACTTATTTGAAAAGGGATGAGACTTTTCTTTATTCTTTTCCCCTTTCTCTTTTTATATCTTTTCTTTTCTTACACTAGCCGAGAGAGTGAGAATTTGAGAAGGAGAGAGCAAAGGAAAAAGAGCTTATCGTGAGAGAGAAAACTCCTGTTTCTCTACTACACCCAAATTAGAAAAGGAGAGGGAGTCAGAGAGATGTTAAGGGAGAGAAAGAGAGAGCTTGGAAGAGAGAGAAAATTCTTTCTTTTTCCTTATACTGGCCGAATAGAGAGGATCCTGAATTTTCCTTCCCTTTTGATGCAGCCCAAAAGGCAGAGATCAAAAGGAGAGATAGAGAGTTAATGAGAGATATATGCATACACACACACACACACACACACACACACACACACACACACACACACACACACACACACATATGAAAAAGAAGAGGAAGAGAGTTCTTCCTTCTGCTGTATCGTGAAGTAGAGAGGGAGATAAGATGATATTTAACTTACCAAATGAAGAGAATGAAAGCTCCTGATGTAACCTCAAACCAGGGACTAAGAGCTTTCTATTTTCAGTGACGAAACTCATGAAAAACGTTGCTGACAAGGAGGGAAAAACAGTGAGCTTCATGCTCTGTTTTTCTTGATAAAAAAAAGGAAGAAATGGCTTTACTGTCCAAACACAAACCAAAGACTAAAAGAGTGTTCGAGAGCTTTTCTGTAGAGTTTTTTCTTCCGGGAATCACAACTAAACAAAGAGAAACAACAAGAGGATTCTTACTACAATAAAACAAAGGAAAGATAGCATCCTAGAGAGAGAGAGAGAGAGAGAGAGAGAGAGAGAGAGAGTTTGAGAGAATTGTGTGAGAATTAAACGTTGGGTGACCATCCTTTTATACAGAAATAAACAGTCCAAATCAATCTATTTTGAGAAATCACCTTAGAGTGCAAGTTTGATGAGTCATAAAAAAACAATCATCATTCTCAAAAAAATATCTTTTATCTTAAGTTTGATCTAACGGTTGGAAGAAATTCTTGGGCAACAAGTTGATGAGTCATGGAAGTGAGGTGTTATTGTAATGATGAACTCCATGAGTTGTGCAATGAATCATCACATGTGATGATGATTTGATAAAAATTGGAGGACAGGTGTTCGGTGCATGAATATGTTTTTTGCAGAAAATCGATCGATCGCATTCGAGGATATTTTTACACTGTAGAATAATCGATCGATAGCATTTCGCTCAATCTATTTTATAATCGATCGATCAATTATACTTGGTCAAAATTCCATCCAATTCAGCACCTATATAATTAAATCACTCGATCGATCGATTTAGACTTAGTTTAATTTCTAATCCGCTTTAACTCCCATACACTTATAATCTTTTAAATATTTATACCTAAATAGATGAATATTTATTCCATAAATATTCATATATATATATATATATTGTTCATATTATTAAGCTTTAAATCATATGTTAAGATATTTTATTTAATATCTTAAAAGACGGAGTATTACATCCCTTTCCCCTTAACAGAATTTCATCCCCGAAATTCGTAAACGTTATATTGTATGAAGTTTACATTAAGGGAGGATTTAGATTACTAAACCTTAAGTTTAGTGACACAGATTTTAAGTTTAACATCTAATCACTAGACATTGGTCACTTTAAATGTTACTAAAAAATGTACTAAGGATGGAAAAATATATCTCCTCATTGTCTAAACATATAATTTTTATTCACATGTGATCTAGTGTTTCACTCTACACATCATTTCCATTTTTCTGCTTCAATGTAGAGGTCTGTTCTAATTATAAACTTCCGCCTACTTGGATTTGTTTGTTTTGTAATACCTGATCAAATCAATATATGTTTATACATCTTAAGTATAATGTTGAAATTCTATTTTATTCTTTGTTATCAAAATTCCATCTCCCAATCCTAGGGAAAGAACTTATCAATGGGCTGACGTTTCAACTTTAACACGGGTTGTTCCTATTCATCAAAAGGGTGTAAGAAAATAATGTCTTTCAAGGAATTTTTTTTTTTTTATTTTTTTTTTTTTATTTTTTTTATTTTTATAAAGTACCATGATTTTTATATAGTACCATTATCTATTACATGAGTCAATCTACCGACTTATGGTGAGTACTAACCTTTATGTATCTATTTCCATATTCGCAAATCGTTCTCTATCCTCATCAGTAAGGATAAGAGCGTACGTTCGTGCTTGTTGTGAGAATTCGCCTTCACGTGCTCTTGATCCTCCAGCTAGATTCAAAGGGCATGTTCTTTGGTAATGACTGAACTTAACACACTTGAAACAGCTTGACCCTGCCATCCTACATTCTCGTGTATGCAGCTTCCCACACGTGTTACACGTAGGTATCTGTTTTCCAGGTATAGGCGGGAAACTTTAGCCAACAATTGGTTTAGAATCGTACTCTAACATTGGCCTCTTCTCCGAATGCGACGTCTGTTGCTTCTGTTGCCTTTTCAGATTGTAGGCTGCTACTGTTTCGTGAATTCCCCTCTCTGCAAGAGATGCTACTTCAACTAGCTTGGCGTAGTCCTTGATCTCGAGTCATATCACCCTTTCCTTGATTCGAGGGTTGAGGCTGTTTTCGAAGCGCTCTACTTTTGATTCTTCTTCGGGGATTAGGTTAGCGGCGAACCTAACGAGTTCTATCAATTTGGCGGAGTATTGTTCCACTGTCATGTCACCCTGGACTAGATTTTGGAATTCGATAGCTCTCAGTTGCCTTTGAGCTCTGGGGAAGAATTCAACTTTAAATAGATCCCAAGTGATTACCGTTTTGTTTGGGGGTTCTATTAGCAATACCTTCTTGGAGGTCCACCATCTTTCAGCTTAGCCTGTCAGCTTTAGTCCGATGTATCGGACCCTCTGTTTGTTGGTGCAGCCGAGGATATCGAACAGTACCTCGATGTTAGTGAGCCATGCTTCAATTGCGCTTGGTCCTTCTACACTTTTGAATGATCAAAAGTTGTGACTAGAAAAGTCACGGAGTGAACAACCTAGAGGTTCGACTTGGTTGTTGGGTTGCGGCACACGTGCTATCACTTTGGCGAATTGCCTAGAGGTGTCAGCCATGAATTGGATCAAGGCTTCATAGAATTGTGGAGGTGGAGGTGGAGGTGGAGGTGGAATCCTTTCATTACCATCTTCATGGTGATGTTCGTCTTGGTTCTTATGACGGTGATAACGTAGCATCTTTTGGAGTCATGATATTTTGTTAACCAAATAAAGATAACACAATTTATTCGGACCTAACAACAATTACATGGATATTTCCTATCCGAATTATTAATCGAAAGAATATTTTCAAGTGCTATAACATCTAGATTATTAAACCTATTGAAAAGTGTTTATTCAATCTTTTTTAAATGATAATCTTATCATCCCTTTAATATCTTGAAGGAATGAACAAACACAATTGTTAGTTTTATTGGTTGCATTTTGTTAACAAAATCATTGTTATGTAAGGTTGCTGCTTTCTACAGGGTTGCCGTATTCTTTAGAGTCTTCATAATATTCAGAGATTATTTCTCCAATATGGAAAGGGCCTTAATATGACACGAGATAGAATCAGACCGATTCCCTAAATGCCATGTTTCAATGTTACAAGCATCAAGAAGGCAATTTCCGGTTTCCAGGAAGATTCTGCACACGTCTCAGTGGTTTTATCATAACTTTCTACTCAAGTATCGGATTGAGATGAAATTGGTGTTGTTGGAAAGCTAACAAAAAATGCTACAACTTGAATGTCCAGAAGGCCAAGAGAAACATCCAGACGGCCCACCGTATGGACGGAAAGTGAGTGCGTCCAAACACTCGCTAGAGTTCAAGAAATTTTGGAATTCCTATTCAGACACGGAAATAGCTAACAGTCGTCCGAATGCGGCCCAGAGAACTCCAAATCAGAATTGTAAAAGGTCTTGTAAAGCCTATAAATAGAGGTTTCTAGGCATGTAATAATCATGAATTTAGTATTGAATTCTTTTGTACTTAGAGAGGGTGTTTAGGTAAAAACTGTAAAGATCTGCTAGCTCGCTAAGGGTTGCCAGTGTCCTGTTACTTTTCTTGTGTTGAAGTCTATCTTAGGAAGGAGTCCTAAGGTAAAGGAATCCATTGAAGACCCCTTAAATTATGTGACTTGGTTGGGAGGCGTTCACGTTGGGTTACGTGTCAGAGTGCAAGATACGATCGCTGCATATGAGAGTATGTGAGTATTACTGTTTTGTTACTATCTTTGTCTTTTGAATTGTGGAATTCCTGGGTTTGGCTGCCCCAGAGTGGTTTATCTCTTAATTTAGTTTTCACTTCGTTAACAAAATATCTGTTTCATTTAAATACTGCACTTTTGATATTTTGTTAAACATTGCACACACACACACACACACACACACACACACACACACACACACTGTAATTTAGAAGTCACTTTATTTTTCAATTGGTATCAGAGCTTGATACACTCTGTTAGATTAAATTCTTAAGTGTGATCCATATTTTTTGTTGACTTCTTTTATCATGAATTCTTCTATGTTATCTGAAGAAAATTCTTATACTAATCAAGTTGAAAATTTTCTTAAATTGAGTAATATTTCAAAAAATTTCAATAAAGAGCTCAAAAAGGTTAAGCAAGAAAAAGAGTTTTTAATCATTCAATTGTCTGAATCACATGCTTTGATTGACACTTTGAAATCTAAGAATACCATGCTGTTTAACACTATTGATTCACTTGAGATTAAATTAAAAGAATCTGAAGATCTCTTGAAAAAATTATCTAGTGATAGTTTAAAGAGCATGCTTTGTATTTATTCAGATATTTCTAACAAGCCTCACTTAATTGTTGATGATTTGAGTGCTTCTACTTCACAGGCTTCTGATTCTGAATTAGATTCTATTGTTATTAAGCTTATGATAGTAGATATTGCTTGTTTGGATAATTCTGAAAATTCTTGCTTAAATAATTGTGTGAAGCCTAAATCGAAAGATGCAGGTATACAAGCTCATGGTAAGTTCGTCCTTAATTGTCATAATTGGGGGAAGATTGGTCATATTAGACCAAATTGTTTTCTGTCAAAAACCCACAGATCTTGAATTAAGCAGGATGCTCCGAGAAAAGGTAAAGTTGAAAAACCTTCCTCATCCAAATATGTCCCTCCACATAGGAGACATATAAAAGGTAAGGACAATGTTATTTGTAAGAATGCTAACCTAAAACTTGTAGAGACTATCAAAAAGCATTCAAACAAAAGAAGACTGCCCACCTATCATCACTATGGCATCACTGGTCACATTCGACTCAAATGTCCACAGCTCCAGGCTCCACCTATCATCACTATGGTATCACTGGTCACATTCGACTCAAATGTCCACAGCTTCAGGCTTAGAGGTCAAAGGTTTAGAGAGAGTTACCAATAAGAGCTACATCAGACACTTTACCTTCGATGGCACATCAGGTTCCACGGCATCAGCAGTGACAACATAAGTTTGTTCCTGCCAATTAGAGTGGCAAACCAAAGAATAACAAATCAAGGCGCTACAAGAGAAATCAATAATAAATAACCACTCGCAATAGGACGAATCCTTGTAGGATAAGGCTATAGAGAGGGTGTCGAACCTCAAGGACTACAGGGGTATTGCTATCAAGTTTATGAAGATTAAAAATAACTAATGAAAAGATTGTTGAATTTGTAATTAACTAAAGTGCATAAAAATAAACGTAAAAGAGAATTGAAATATAAGAGAGAGAAAAAGAGTAGAGTATTGACTTCACCGCTATCCGCACATCAATGGTTAATCATATTTAATTAGAGAAATTCATTCTATGCATGCTATAAATAAACAAGAAATTACCATATTAAAGCATAAGTATAATCCATCTTCGGTTGGCACGGACCGTCCACCTAACCACTAAGATGCGGTACGACCCGTCTTCCCTAGGCATGGATTAGCTACGTCTTTAATAGGATACATACAATCAATGAAAAAGTATAACCCATCTTCGGTTGGCACGAATCGTCTACCTAAATTACACTAAACTAGGGTGTAGTACGATTCATCTTCCCTAGGCATGGCCTATCTAATTCTCTTGATCATATGTCAATTAAACCCGTTGTATAATCATCATTCTCATAATCACAGAAAATAAGAATGATTTGTGTTCAATAAAGGTAAAAAGCTTTCTAAGACAAGAGAAGAATTCTACCAATATTGATTATGAATTGAAGAACAATTGCATTAAAAGATGAAGAACAATATCAAATTGTAGCAATTCTCATAATTATACAACCAACATGCATAAACTAAAATTCTCTAAATTAAAATACAATCAAACCATTGTGCTTGGATAGGGCTACATCAATACCCTACAAAGGTTTTTAGCCGCTCATGAAGTTGCTGCAATGGCCTCTTGCCATGATTACTTCTCTTCAACTCTTCAAGCCTTCAAGAAGTTTTTCTCTGAATTTTTTCTCTCGGTAGCAGTGTCTTTTCTCAATGTTTTTAAGGCCTAGAAGCTCTTGCCATTCCAGAAAAATCATCTCTTGAGTCTTCTTGTCCAAGTAGGAGATTGAAACTTCAATCCAAGTAGGAAAAGGATTCCAAATTCGGCCAGAATTGTGGTCCTTTATTGCGAGGCGATTTTGATATAGTAAACGTCCGAATTTATGAAAATCTATTTCTGACATATTTGTTGGAATTTTTATTAGCTTTCCAACGCCACTAATTTCATTGCAATCCAATATCTGATGCAAAAGTTATGATTAAAACACTGAGACATGTGCAGAATCCAAATTTGAACCCAATCCGATTTTGACTCTTATTAGAGAAATTCCGATTTAATCCTTCACTTGATTTGATTAAACTTAACCACATCATATAGGTATTCTATTATGATTGGTTAAGCTTAAACATATCTTCTAGGTCTTCTCAAAGTGTACTTTAAGCCCAAAAAGCATGGAATTAATTGCATCTTTATTTAAAACCTGAAAACATTAAAACAACACAAAATTAAACAAATAACAATGCTAAGGAATTAACATATATAAGTTAAGGGGCTTGAATGTGTAACATTCAACGCTTATCACACCCCCAAACTTACATATTGCTAGTCCCTTAGCAATACAAAACAAGAAATAAAACTGAAAAACAACGGAATAAATCCTTCTTTCGTGGGATGTACGATTGCATTTAGCGTATGCAACAAGCCTTTTAAACCTCTAGGACTCCCTAGTGGACGAGTGAAGTCTCGTGAGGGTTTGCCAGAAATGATACCCACAAACATTGTTCCTACCATGTTATCCCCAAGAATGCAGCATCATAAAAATAATGGTTCTCATTCATTAGCAAGCTTAACAAAATAAACTCCATCTTCACAATTTCAGGGAACAAAAAATTAAGCTACTAACATGGCATTATGAGATATCACAAGATTCAACTAGTGTAAAGTGAACTTAACACATAGTCATGAGGTTTCAAAACTAATTTCAATCATGAATGGTTCAACACTCAAAATTCGTTGGACTCCCCATTAGATAAAACAACCAAGGCATATATATATTTTATTATTTTTATATATGCAGGTTGTGCAATGCTTAGCTCCCTTAAGCTTTCTAATTGACCCATGTAACGAGTGTTAGGTCAATGACTCCCAAACCAGATGGTTTTAGGGCACTAGGTGTAAAACACCCTAAAGACTTACTAACTCGAGTCAAAAAGGCTACGAAGCTAAACTTAGCCATTTATCAATCAAGGTAAACTTCCACCTTTTGACGCGAATACTCAATGCTTAATGAGGCAAGAGATCCGGTTACTCAGTGAAAAGCTCAAAGTAATCAATATTATTATTCTTTTATTTCTTTCTTTCTTTCTTTCTTTTTTATTTATTTATTTTTTTTATGCCAAGGTTATTCCTCCAATAAGTTACCCAGCTGCATCTAAGATATTGATAACAGACATAACTGATTTCAAATTTCATACCCCACAGACTACATGCTAGTGTGCTTGTGAGAATCAAATTGAAACAAGTAATATCTCATGCTGCCAAAGAAATTAACAAAACTTCTTAATTCCCTAGTCAAGTGATCATGTGTTCATCATGTTAAGCTCACCAATGAAATACGAATCAAAATTCAAAATTTAACCAAATTCTTAGAAATAGCATGATCAGGCAGTCACAATATCTACAAGAGGACAACAAAATGTTTTTCTCACCCCCAAACTTAAACGATACATTGTCCCCAATGTATAGATAGAGATACAATACCGGGTGGAAGGAAAAAAATAAATGGGACTGGTTGTACTCCCCCAATCTTCAACGCAAGAATGCCTGTCCTAAAAAAAAAAACAAAGCACTACTCCAGCTTTATAATAAGAATCAAGAAAATCAACAAGAGAAGTGTTAGTAAAGTGGGTTGCCTCCCATTAGCGCTAAGTTTAACGTCTTCAGCTAGACAAACTAGATCCACAAACAAATCAAAAATAAAAATGAGGAAGGGTAAGAAAAACTCCTCTAATCCAAGTAGATGGGATCCGTCAAGTGGATGGAAGCAGCATTTTCATTCTGTGCAACGCCCTCTATGTAGGGCTTCAATCTTTGGCCGTTGACTTTGAACAAAGTGCCATCTTTTGGGTCCTGTAATTCGATGGCGCCATGTGGAGACACTGACGTGACTATGAAAGGGCCATCCCATCTAGAGCGAAGCTTCCCAGGAAAGAGCCGGAGTTTGGAATTGAAAAGCCATACCTTTTGTTCTGGCACAAAGGATTAGGGCAGAATATGTCGGTCATGAAATGCCTTTGTCTTTTCCTTGTAAATGCGGGCACTATCATATGCATCATTGCGCAGCTCCTCCAATTCTGTCAACTGAAGTTTCCGGTGAGAGCCAGCTTCTTTCATGTCAAAATTGAACTGCTTGATTGCCCACAGAGCTTTGTGCTCTAGCTCCACAGGAAGGTGGCATGCCTTACCATAAACAATCCGATATGGAGACATACCGATTGGTGTCTTGTAAGCTGTGCGATAGGCCCATAGTGCATCATGGAGGCGCAAGGACCAATCCTTACGATCTGGCCTAACTGTCTTCTCTAGAATGTGCTTCATCTCCCTGTTGGAAACTTCCTCTTGGCCACTAGTTTGAGGATGGTAGGGAGTGGCTACTTTGTGTGTGACGGAATATTTAAGGAGCAAGGTCTTGAGAAACCGGTTGCAAAAGTGCTTACCTCCGTCACTAATGATGGCCCGTGGGGTACCGAATCGGCTGAAAATGTTAGTCTGGATGAATTTGACCACAACCTTGTGATCATTAGTCTTGGTGGCCACAGCCTCAACCCATTTAGAGACATAATCCACTCCTACAAGAATATACTCAAACCCAAAAGATGGCGGGAAGGGTCCCATGAAGTCGATACCCCAAACGTCAAAGATTTCAACAATTAGGATAGGGTTTAGTGGCATCATGTCCCTCCGAGACATAGCTCCAAGGCGTTGGCACCTCTCACAAGCTCGACAAAACCCATAGGCATCTTTGAACAAGGTAGGCCATGTGAATCCGCTCTGTAGTACCTTGGCTGCAGTTTTCTTGGCACTGAAGTGTCCTCCACATGCTAATGAATGGCAGAAGGTAAGAATACTGTGGAATTCACTCTCGGGAACACAACGGCGGATTATCTGATCAGCACAATACTTGAATAACTCCGGATCTTCCCAAAAATAAGATCGAACTTGCTTGAAGAAGCGGTCCTTGTCTTGTTTGGACCAATGAGAAGGGATCCGACCTGTGGCTAAATAGTTAACAGTATCAGCATACCAAGGCAGCTCCCTCGAAGTAATCTCAAATAGTTGCTCATCTAGGAAGGAATCATTAACTGGAATAGGCTGAGGTTTCTCAAACATAATCCGTGACAGGTGGTCAGCGACAACATTCTCAGTTCCCTTCTTGTCCCGTATTTCGATGTCAAATTCTTGCAGAAGAAGTATCCATCGAATCAACCGGGGCTTAGTTTCTTTCTTGGATAGCAAATGGCGCAGAGCCGCATGATCTGAGTAGATGATTACCTTGGATCCCAGAAGATATGAACGGAATTTATCCAAGGCAAAGACAACGGCTAGCAACTCTTTTTCTGTTGTTGTGTAATTGACTTGAGCATCCATCAGAGTCTTGCTAGCATAATAGATGACATGAGGAAGCTTACCTTCATGTTGTCCCAGGACCGCACCCACAGCATAATCAGATGCATCACACATGATTTCAAACGGCAAAGACCAGTCGGGGGGCTTCATGATGGGAGCAGAAGATAGCATAGAACGGAGCTTATGGAATGCCTCTAGACATGCATCATCAAAGTGGAAAGTAGTATCCTTGGCAAGTAAATTACACAAGGGTCTTGAAATCTTACTGAAATCCTTGATGAAGCGGCGATAGAAGCCGGCATGGCCGAGGAAGGAACGAATCTGCTTCACTGAAGTAGGTGGCGGTAGATTTTCAATCAGTTCAACTTTGGCACGGTCCACCTCAATTCCTCTTTTAGATACTATATGGCCCAAAACTATTCCCTCTTGCACCATGAAGTGGCTCTTCTCCCAGCTTAAGATTAGATCTGTTTCTTTGCAACGTTGAAGCACAAGTGATAGATTGTGGAGACATGTATCAAAGGAGGAACCAAAAACAGAGAAATCATCCATAAATACCTCTAAAAATTTTTCTACCATGTCTGAGAAGATCGACATCATGCATCGCTGAAAAGTGGCAGGTGCATTGCATAATCCAAAGGGCATGCGCCTATAAGCGAAAGTACCAAAAGGGCAGGTAAAGGTCGTCTTCTCTTGGTCTTGGGGATCAACTGCCACTTGATTATACCCGGAGTACCCATCTAGGAAACAGTAGTAGCTTTGGCCAGCAAGACGTTCCAGGATCTGATCAATGAATGGGAGTGGAAAGTGATCCTTCCGAGTATGGGAGTTGAGCTTGCGGTAGTCAATACAGACGCGCCATCCCGTGGTTGTGCGCTGGGGAATCAATTCACCAACTGAGTTCTCTACCACTGTGATGCCAGACTTTTTTGGAACCACTTGGGTGGGGCTCACCCACTTGCTATCGGAGATAGGGTAGATGATACCTGCATCAAGTAATTTGACCACCTCCTTCATCACTACTTCCTTCATATTGGGATTCAGCCGGCGCTGTGCCTCACGAGACGGTCGAGCATCTTCCTCTAAATGAATCCGGTGCATACAGATGGAGGGGTCTATGCCCTTCAAATCAGCTACAGTCCATCCAATAGCCTCTTTATGCTTCTTCAATACTGCTAATAAACTGTCTTCTTGGTCCTTTTGTAGATCTGAAGCAATGATGACCGGCAAGGTATCATTAGAGCCGAGGAAGGCATACTTGAGCTTGTCTGGCAGTGGCTTCAATTCAAGCTTCGGTGGAGACTCAAGGGAAGGAACGGGAGGAGTGCTTGAAGTTGGAGGTAGGGGCTCCTTGGGTAGTCTCCATGGATAAAAATCTGCACTGGCAGCTGTCTCTAGCAAGGCATTTACCTCATCAATGTATTGATTGGTGTTGAAGTCTTCAGAGCCAAAGTGAGTTAGGCAGTCTTCCAAAGGATCCTTTGCCAAAATAATGGGGAGTGAATCTTCTACATATTCTTCAATGTTGTCCACAAAGAAACACTCATTCTGATCAGGTGCATGCTGGAATGCAGTGAAGATATTTAACCTGACCTTCATATTACCAAAGGAGATCTCCATGACTCCTGTACGACAGTTGATGCATGCATTGGCCGTGGCTAAGAAAGGGCGCCCAAGGATGACCGGGATCAGCTTCTCAGGATTGGGAACGGGCTCAGTGTCAAGTACGATGAAGTCCACTGGGAAGAAAAACTTATCTACTTTGATGATGACATCTTCTATTACCCCTCTTGGTTTCTTAATAGACCGATCAGCCAACTGTAGAATTACTGTGGTGGGCTTCAGTTCCCCTAGGCCAAGTTGCTGATACACTGAATAGGGAAGTAAATTCACACCAGCTCCTAGATCTAGGAGTGCTTTATCAACCTCACTCTGTCCGATGATACATGAAATTGTAGGGGATCCAGGATCCTTGAACTTCGGAGGAGTGTTGTGTTGAATTAGGGAACTCACATGCTCAGTAAGAAGTACTTTCTTGGGAATATGATTTCTACTTTTCCTTTTCTGAGTACACAAGTCCTTGAGGAATTTTGCATAGGCAGGTACTTGCTTGATGGCATCAAGGAGTGGAAGGTTGATTTTTACCTGTTTGAATACCTCCATCATATCTTGTATTTTCTCTCCTTGTTTCCCAAAGTGAGAAGGTGCCTTGAGACGTTCCGGGAATGGAACTTGAGGCTCATATGGTATCTCAAGAGTGGGAGCTGATGAAGAAGAGGCCTCAATGTTTACTTGCTTACCCTTGTCCTTCTGCAGATTCTGTGGGATCTCAGTTTGCTCATCCACCTTTTCTTGCACATAATTGTCGACCCTTCTTCCACTACGCAATGTGGTGATGGCTTGAACTTGTTGGTGATGTGAAGTATTGCCTTCTACCATGTAATGTCCTTTCGGGTTGGCCACCGGCTGACTTGGAAGTGTCCCCTCTTCTCTCTTGTTGAGGGTATTAGCCATCTGTCCCATTTGAGCCTCTAACTTGGCGATGGATTGAGAGTGAGAGTTCACTATCTGATTCTGAGAGTCCACCTTCTGATTGATCTCGCCTAGAAGTTTCAACATCTGAGCCTGAATGCCAGAATCTGACTGAGAAGATGGTGTGGCCTGAGATTGCTGTTGTGAAGGGCGGTATGTGGAAGAAGATTGGTAGGGCTGCCTGTTAGATTGAGCTTGATTATGCACCCCTGGGACTGAGTTACTTGAAGCTTGAGCCTTCCATGAGAAATTGGGATGATTTCTCCACCCTGGGTTATAAGTATTGGAGTATGGATCATTACCCAGATGTGAAAAAGCTGCATTGACCTGCTCGGTTGAATCATCATAAAACTTTCCAGCAGTAGGACAATCATTTGTATGATGCATAGGATTAGAACAAAATGAGCATGGTGTGTGCTGTGTGTGCATGTGAGTAGAATTAGGAGCAAAACCAGCAACCATCATTTGATCTAATTTCCTAGTGATAGCATCAACTACTTGGGTAGCTACATCTGAAGAATGTCCTATTTCAAAAAGACCTTCGGTCTTTGGTGCTTTAGGTGCAGGTGCTCTACGTCTAGTGGATGCATGCTGAGTGGAATTATTACTCAAGTTTTCAAACAATGTCCATGCTTCGTCCTCACTTTTCATCATAAATGTTCCCCCACAAGATGCATCTACCATTTGTCTATTAGGCTCAGTCAAGCCTTCATAGAAGCTTTGCACTAGCTGCCACTTTGGGACAGCGTGGTGTGGGCATGATCTAAGTAGGTCCTTGAGTCTTTCCCAGGTCTCATACAATTGTTCTCCCTCATATTGGGAGATACTAGTGATAGCTCTCCTAATATCATTGGTCTTTCCTATGGGAAAATACTTCTTTAGAAATTCTTGTTGCAATTGAGCCCAAGAAGTAATGGAGTTTGGTGCTAAGGAATGAAACCAATGTTTGGCTCTTTCCTTGAGGGAGAAGGGAAAGAGACGCATCCTTAGAGCGTCCTCGGTGAACCCGCTCAATTTAATGGTAGAACAAATTGCTAAGAATTCACCGAGGAAATCGTAAGGATTTTCAGTACTAAGTCCTAGAAAAGATGGTAAACTCTGTATAGTACTAGGCTTAATCTCATAGTGGGCTGCTGTAACATCCGGCAACCTGAGACATGTGGGAGAAGTGTATGTGGTAGGGAGATAATGATCTCTCAAAGCCATAGGGTTATCGTCACCCATAGTCTCAGTGGTGCGTTTTCCTAGCAAATTAGAGTTCCTTTCGGATCTAAGTTGTCTAAGAGTGCGTTCAATGTCAGGGTCGCAAGAAATTAAAGGCAATGATAAAGAACGACGACCCAGCATACAACAAAACAAAATAAAGATAAAAACAAAATAAAAAGCTCACAACCGGCCCGTAGGAATGCTGGAATTTAGCTGCTGTAGATGATGATGGCGGTCAGCGAGGAAAACTGAGAGGGAAAAGGAAAAGAAAAACTAAAAGCAAAATTAGAAACACAAATCAATAGTAAAAATAAAAATAAAAAGAAATAGAAAATAATGAAGCTAGATTTAATCTTTAAAACTTAATAACACAACCGTTTGTAGTCCCCGGCAACGGCGCCAAAAATTGATGTGGTCTTTTGTTTACCAAAATATATCAATAATAAATAACCACTCGCAATAGGACGAATCCTTGTAGGATAAGGCTATAGAGAGGGTGTCGAACCTCAAGGACTACAGGGGTATTGCTATCAAGTTTATGAAGATTAAAAATAACTAATGAAAAGATTGTTGAATTTGTAATTAACTAAAGTGCATAAAAATAAACGTAAAAGAGAATTGAAATATAAGAGAGAGAAAAAGAGTAGAGTATTGACTTCACCGCTATCCGCACATCAATGGTTAATCATATTTAATTAGAGAAATTCATTCTATGCATGCTATAAATAAACAAGAAATTACCATATTAAAGCATAAGTATAATCCATCTTCGGTTGGCACGGACCGTCCACCTAACCACTAAGATACGGTACGACCCGTCTTCCCTAGGCATGGATTAGCTACGTCTTTAATAGGATACATACAATCAATGAAAAAGTATAACCCATCTTCGGTTGGCACGAATCGTCTACCTAAATTACACTAAACTAGGGTGTAGTACGATTCATCTTCCCTAGGCATGGCCTATCTAATTCTCTTGATCATATGTCAATTAAACCCGTTGTATAATCATCATTCTCATAATCACAGAAAATAAGAATGATTTGTGTTCAATAAAGGTAAAAAGCTTTCTAAGACAAGAGAAGAATTCTACCAATATTGATTATGAATTGAAGAACAATTGCATTAAAAGATGAAGAACAATATCAAATTGTAGCAATTCTCATAATTATACAACCAACATGCATAAACTAAAATTCTCTAAATTAAAATACAATCAAACCATTGTGCTTGGATAGGGCTACATCAATACCCTACAAAGGTTTTTAGCCGCTCATGAAGTTGCTGCAATGGCCTCTTGCCATGATTACTTCTCTTCAACTCTTCAAGCCTTCAAGAAGTTTTTCTCTGAATTTTTTCTCTCGGTAGCAGTGTCTTTTCTCAATGTTTTTAAGGCCTAGAAGCTCTTTCCATTCCAGAAAAATCGTCTCTTGAGTCTTCTTGTCCAAGTAGGAGATTGAAACTTCAATCCAAGTAGGAAAAGGATTCCAAATTCGGCCAGAATTGTGGTCCTTTATTGCGAGGCGATTTTGATATAGTAAACGTCCGAATTTATGAAAATCTATTTCTGACATATTTGTTGGAATTTTTATTTGCTTTCCAACGCCACTAATTTCATTGCAATCCAATATCTGATGCAAAAGTTATGATTAAAACACTGAGACATGTGCAGAATCCAAATTTGAACCCAATCCGATTTTGACTCTTATTAGAGAAATTCCGATTTAATCCTTCACTTGATTTGATTAAACTTAACCACATCATATAGGTATTCTATTATGATTGGTTAAGCTTAAACATATCTTCTAGGTCTTCTCAAAGTGTACTTTAAGCCCAAAAAGCATGGAATTAATTGCATCTTTATTTAAAACCTGAAAACATTAAAACAACACAAAATTAAACAAATAACAATGCTAAGGAATTAACATATATAAGTTAAGGGGCTTGAATGTGTAACATTCAACGCTTATCAGCCGCAGAAGCCCAATATCAACCATGGCTATGAAGGGCTGTTGAGCTTGATGCAAGGTATGCTAAGAAAAATGGACAACATGGACAAGACCCGCAAATCACCGCCATGGGTCAAGCAGGTGTGAGTCAAGAATGATGAGATCATTCGCCCCTTGAGGGTGAGTGGACTCACCTAGTAGAGGTGCAGTCTCACCATGCCTAAAATTTTGGTTTCTAAATCCTAGTGCATGTCAAGTATGCTTGCATTGCATTGCATTTTGTTTGAGGAACCATTTATTTTATCCCAATATTTTCTTTTATTGTCTTGAGAAAGTTTTGCACGTACTATTTGGGAATGACAGGATAAGAACATCAAGCTGCTGTTTTTCTGTCTTGGTAAATTCTGAATCTTTCGTGTGAACAGGTTTGATTTTATCACATATGCTAGGAGGTGTTTTTGTATTTATTTTCACCTACCCATGTTTTTGTTTTTTTTTTCTGTCTATTTTTTTTTTCAACATAAAAAAAAAAAAAAAAAAAATTGGGGGATAAGATGCAGAATTTTTATTTTTTCCTTTGATAGCTTTTTAGACATTGCATGCGTTTTTGCCTGATATCTAAGTTTATTGTGTATTGATTAAATATGCTTGTATATGATGGAAAGTTATGCCTGATATCTGGTAAGTTTACCTGTTGCATCTTAATGATAAATAGTTGTTTTTCTCATACGATGAAAAATTGTGCATTATCCAAAACTCCCCTAAGGTACATTTTTTTTTTCTCTATGATTTTTAGCTTCTGGAAATTCTGATAAGGGAGAGATTTTTTTGCTAAGATGGTCAAATTGACCAACTCGCTAGTTGAACCAATAACCTAAAAATTCTGGCATTCTCTTTAGGTTACAGTACCAAGTGATAAAAAGCTTTCAAAAATCAATAAATATAGATAAATTAAAAGATCCACTACTTATTGTACTATAAATCTGTTGAACTTGTCCCTATAGAAACAGTCAGTGACCAAATCATTGTGAAAATAGACGGTCATTAAAGGACTAAGTAAAAGAAAAGCACTACACCTTAGGAGGAGTGTATTAGATGAGGGTGGCTAGGCCTTAGTAAAATAAGATTTGACTTTTGACAAATCCAACATTGAATTTCTCTCTTGTTTAGAAAATTCAGTTGCTTTAAATCATATCAGCAAACATCTTACCTTATTGAGAAAACTTTCACACATACACACGCATAGCATGAGTTCGGTAATCTATTTAAAATTTCTATTTGCAGGAAAATTTGTGCTTATTGAATTCTTAACACTCAATTATATCTTTGCATATTTTTGATTTGCTATTTGACTGTCTTATCAGTTATTTATACATGCGTGTTCTGAAGCTAACTTTAGGGAAAATTATTATTTCTGCAAATTTTTTACTGTTTTCAGCTTTTCTGTGTGATACATCCTAACAGACTTGGCTTACAATCTGGACGCATGCGGTCCTGTCGATTGCCAGTCTGGCAAGTGGACCGTTCGGATGCATTGGTATCACGTCTGGACGAGTTCCTTACAGGTTTTTATTGGTCTCTTTGCTTTCTTTTCCATACGCACACCTCTGTATTTTTATTGTTTTATCATGTCTTGTTGTGTGTTTTTCTCGCAGATTTCTCCCAAGATTTTGGCATTCTTTGCACATCTTTTCTCATTCCATGGTATTTGATGTGTCTTCCTTTATTCTTTTAAGTTCTTAAGCTTTTTTGAATATTGAAATATTTTATTGATTGTGTTAGTATTTTATATTGGCAACATTCTAGTTGACAAAATCACTTTATGTAATGATTGCTATCATAACATGGAATCTGCTTTATCCTAGAGTCTTCACCTTTTTCAGAGCATCTAGAGTTCCAGAAGATTCTGCACAGTTTCCAAGACAGATCCCTTGTAACTGTCTGGATGAGCTCTTGATACCGTCTGGACGCTCCCTATTGTCTATAAGATTCTTGAAAGTTCAGTATATCCCTCTAGATGATAGATTCAACACCGTCCGGACTCCAGTCAGAGTCCGAACAGATATTGGATTTCCTAGTCAGACACGGTTTGGGAATAGCAACCGTCCAGATGACCTTCAGACATGTCTGGACGCTCTCCTGTATTGGAGAAGATTCTGGACAGCACACTCAGTTCATCATTCCGGACGCTAGGGCAACACCGTCTGGACGCCGTCCAGTGTTCCAGAAGAATCCAAACTCCTATTCAGTCTGGAATAAGGAAAACTGCCTGCAACTATCCAGAAGCCAAGGCAACACGTTTGGACACGGCCCTATTAAAGGAAGACCGTTCGGAGGCTACCTTACTTCCGTTCGGACGCGCATGCTCAGAGTTCGAGTTGTAATTGTAATAGGTTTTGAAAAGCCTATAAATAGGAGGCTCTAGGCATGTATTATTTACAGAATTCGGTATTGAATTCTTTATAGCTTAGAGAGGGTGTTCAGGATATTTGAAGATCTGCTAGCTATCTAGCTGTTCTCAATGTGTGATTTGATCAACAGTGAAGTCTACTTAGGGAGGAGCCCTAAGGTAAAAGATTCCATTTAAGACCCCTTCAGGTAGGAGACTTGGTTGGGAGGCATTCGTGTATAGGTACACGTCAAAGTTCAAGGTACGACCACTGCATGAGGGGTATGTGAGTGCTACTGCTTTGTAACTAGCTTTATCTTCTGAATAGTGGAAATCCTTGGTTTAGCTGCCCCGGAGTGGTTTTTCTCTTAACTGAGTTTCCACTTCGTCAACAAAATATTTGTCTCCTTTCAATTCCACATTTAATATTTTGTTGCACACTGTTTACACACACGATTAATTAGAAGTCATATTTTATTTTCAATTGGTATCAGAATAGGTACACTCCGTTTAAAGGATTTAATTCCTGAATGTGATCCTTATGTTTTTGTGACTTTTTTTTTTTTTTTGTTAACACTTTTTATGATGAATTTTTCTCAATTATCTGAAGAGAATTATGATATTGTGCTCGTTAAAGTTTTTGGTAAATTGAGAAAAAATTCTAATGTTTCTCATAAGGAACTCAAAAAGGTGAAGCAAGAAAAAGAGTCTTTGATTATTCAGTTATCTGAATCACATGTTTTGATTGACTCTTTGAAATCTGAGAATACTGTATTGCTTAATACTATTGATGCACTTGAGAATAAATTGGAAAAATTCTTTAGTGATAATTTGAAAAGTATGCTTTGTATTCATACAAATATTTCTAACAAGCCTGATTTAATTATTGATGATTTGAGTGCTTCTACTTCACGTGCTTCTGATTCTGAATCAGATTCTATTGTTATTAATCCTGTGATAGTAGATACAACTTGTTTAGAAAATTCTTGCTTAAATAATCATGTAATGCCAAAGTCCAAGGAATCAGGAACACAAGGTAAGTTTGTTCCTACTTGTCATAATTGTGGGAAGATTGGTCATATTAGACCAAATTGTTATTTGTTGAAATCCCACAGGCCTTGGATTAAGCAGGATGCTCTGATGAAAGGTAAAGTTGAAAATTCTTCCTCATCTAAATATGTCTCTCCACATAGGAGACATATAAAAGGTAAGGGTAATATTATTTGTGAGAATGCTAACCTTAAATCTGCAAAGACTGTCAAAAAGCATTCCAACAAAAGAAGTCTGCCCACCTGTAGTCACTGCAGCATCACCAGTCACATCTGACCCAAGTGTCCACAGCTTTAGGCTTACAAGATGAAGATTCAGAAGAAAGCTGCCAACAAAAGCTACATCAAGCACTCTACCTTCGAAGGCACATCAGGCTCCACGGCATTAGCAGCAGTTTGTTCCTGCCAATTAAAGTGGCAAACCAAAGAAGAACAAATCAAGGCGCTACAAGAAAAAGCCGCAGAAGCCCAATAGCAACCATAGCTATGAGGGTTTATTGAGCCTGATGCAAGATATGCTAAAAAGAATGGCCAACATGGACAAGACCCGCAAACCACCTCCACGGGTCAACCAGGTATGGGTCAAGAATGATGAGACCATTCACCCCTTGAGAGGGAGTAGACTCACCTAGTAAAGGTGAAGTCTCACCATGCCTATGATTTTGGTTCCTAAATCCTAGTGCATGTCAGGTATGTTTGCATTGCATTGTTTATCATGTTATATCTTATTCATGCCTTGCATTGTATTTGAGGAACCATTCATTCGATCCCCGTATTTTCTCTTGTTGTCTTGAAAAAGTTCTGCAGGAACTATTTGGGGATGACATAAAAAGCACACCAGGCTGCTGTTGTTTTGTCTTGGTAAATTCTGAACATTTCATGTGAACAGGTTTGATTTTATCACACATGCTACGAGGTTTTTTTGTGTTTATTTTCATATAGCATGTTTTTTTTTCTGTCTATTTTTTTTACATAAAGAAAAAAATAAATAAATTGGGGGAGAAGATGCAGAATTTTTATTTTTTGATAACTTTTCAGATATTGCATGTGTTTTTGCCTGATATCTTAGTTTATTGTGCATTGATTGGCTATGCTTATATATGATTGAGAGTCTATGCCTGATATCTACTAAGTGTACTTGTTGCATCTTAATGATAGATAGTTGATTTTCTCATGAAATGAAAAATTGTGCACTATCTAAAGCTCTTCTGAGGTACATTTTTTTTTCTCTCTCTGATTTTTAGCTTCTGGAAATTCTGATAAAGGATAGATTTTTTTGCTAAAATGGTCAAATTGACCAACTCACTAGTTGAAACTAGAACCTAAAAATTCTCGCATTCTCTCTATAGGTTGTAGCGCCAAGTGATAAAAAGCATTTAAAATTTAGTAAGTATGGATAAATGAAAAGATGCACTACTTTTGTCCTATAAATCTGTTCTTAAACTTGTCCCTATAGAAACAGTCAGTGACCAAATCATTGCGGAAATAGACGGTCACTAAAGGACTAAGTAAAAGAAAAGTGCTGCATCTTAAGGAGAGTGTATCAGATAAGGGTAGCTAGGCCCTAGTAAAATAAGGTTTGACTTTTGACTGATTTAACAATGATTTTCCTTCTTGTTTATAAAATTCAGTTGTTTTAAATCATATCAACAAACATCATACCTTATTGAGAAAGCTTTCACACTCACACACGCATAGCATGAGTTGAGTAAAACTATTTAAAATTTCTATCTGCAGGGAAATTTATGCTCATTGATTACTTGACTCTCAATTATATCTTTACATATTTTTAAATTGCTATTTGACTATTTTATCAGTTATTTATATATGCGTGTTTTGAAGCAAATTTTAGGAATAATTATTTTTTGCATTTTTTTTTTCTCTAATTTGTGCTTTTCAGTGTGGAGCTTCTGGACGGTCCTACTTCTAGCTTCCAGACGCAGTCGTTTTTGCGAGTGCTTATATGGCAATGCGATGTCCGGACGGACCGATTTTTGGCATCCAGATGACAGCATTTTTGTGCATGCTTACGTGGCCATGGGCCATCCGGATGGACCTAATTATGTCGTCCAGACGTGTGACCTACAGGTATATATCTCACGTTTCCCTCTTGCGCCGGACGACCCACCCTTTTGATACATTGTTTTTCTCTTGTTTTTGTGCGGTTTGGTCTCTTTTTCTCACGATTTTTCGGCATCTTTTTTCCTATTCCGCGCTTTTCAACATTTCAGGTATGTTATTTGTACATTTTTTTTAGTTTTTAACTATTTAGATTTCTATTCTGTGGCTTGTGGAATATTTATTAAAGTGCATGAAATTGTTGTTTTTCTGCTACTGGCTGTTGGGTTTATTTTCCCAGTACTTATGAATTGCTTAGAATGAATTTTTATTGAGGAATTTTTTTTGGCGATAGTCCAAATTTTAGCCATTATAATGCCTAATTTTTTTTCGTAAACTAACAGAATCTAATATTTTTTTTGTCTATGAAAATTTATTTTTTAGTATTTAGAAAAGTCGCAGCAAGTGATTCTCGGCGATAGGTTCGACCCAGAGTTGATGATGCCTTAGAAGCAGTCAAGGACCAGGGTGGAAAACAGACAGGTGTTGATTGAGAGGAATGTGGTGGGAGCAGATGTGATGGTCCCTCCTTTTGATTTTATTGACCGCATGATCCAGCTTAACCACTGGACATATCTTAACTCCTGCTTTGGTGTTGTGTATCCCAGACTGGTTTGGGATTTCTATGGTTATATGAGGGTGGTCCATGATGACCAAAATACCCTCAGTTTGCAGACTACTGTGCAAGGCATCCCTATCACTATTGATCCAGAGTTGATTGGCCAAATTATTGGGGTGCAACCCACACAGTATGAGGTAATTCCTTTCCAAGATTCTGTGGATCCCCCTTCCATGGAGGAACTTCAGGATTTCTTCATTCCTCAGCATCCGGAAAGGATTTCAAATGCCTTCAAGATTGGTCTCTTGTCTATGCCACATTGCCTTCTTGCAAAGATTATCCTCTATAATCTGTGGCCCTTAGCTAGTCGGAGTGAGCTAATTCTGAAGAGGGCTCGACTATTATATGCCTTGCTGAATGGGATTCTGTTTTGCTTGTGCAAACATTTGATGCTCACCATGATTAAGACGCAGAAGGATCACAGTATTGGACTTCCTTTTGGGTACCTCTTTACAAAGATATGCTTACAGTTTGTTTTTTATATTCCAGACTCAGAGCCTAGGGAACGAGATCCGGATACTTTTCATAGACACACCTTGACGAAGTCTGCTACTTAAATTCGATTTGCTGGTTAGGTAGCTGCTGGTGTTCCTCCTCTTGCTCAGCCAGATCCTCAAGCTGCTTCATCCCCTCATGATCAGTCTACCACTGAGGGACTTTTGCTTGAACTTGTAGATGATGTTCATGCTCTCAGGTGTGAGGTTAGTGCTATGAGCATTCGAGTCAAGCTGGCATAGATTGACATCAAGCGACATGTCAATCATTTATTTCCAGAGGATGATGATGATGACCTTTGAGTGCTGCATCACTCCTTTTTGCTTCAGTTGTTGTTTGGTTGTTTCAAACTTCTGTTTTTATTGGGGTCACTATTTTGAGACATCATTCCTTTATGGTTGTTATTGTGTTTTTCTCTTGTACTCTGTGAAAATTGAAATTGACTTCTAAAATAAAAACAAGTGTGTGCAATAGTGTACAACAAAATATCACAATGCGGAATTAAAAGAGACATATATTTTGTTGACGAAGTGGAAACTCAATTAAGAGAAAAATCACTCCGGGGCAGTCAAACCCAGGATATCCACTATTAAGAAGACAAAGCTAGATACAAGATAGTAACACTCATATAACCCTGATGCAGTGGTCGGACCTTGCTCTCTAACGTGTAACCCAACACAAACGCTTCCCAACTAGGTCTCTTACCTGAAGGGGTCTTCAATGGACTCCTTTACCTTAGGGCCGACCCCTAAGATAGACTTCAGTTGTAGCGCAGCAACATCACACTTGCAATAGCTTAAGAGAGGACAAATCAGCTCCAATAATCTCGCAAAATACTCTCTAAGCTTTAGTGGAATTCAATACCGAATTCTTGTAGTTCTCAATGACTAGGGGCCTCTATTTATAGGCTGAGGTTCAAATGGGTGACTGCAGTGAAATATGCGGGTGCCGTCCGGACGGTGCACATGGGCCATCCAGACGGACAACTGTGTGACCAGAATTTCTGAGATTTTCGCTGAAAATCTTTCCTGCTTGAGAGCCAAGTCCAGACGGTGAGGCATTGTCGTCCGGACGGTCGCACCTCCGCTGCAAGTAACTTCCATATAAGGCTTTGAGTGTCCGGACCATGGAGGATTGTCGTCCGGACGGTTAATCTTCAACACGCAATTTCCACATCTGATAAGCGCACGTTCTGACCATGAGAGGCAAGCTTCCGGACGATTGAAGTTGAATACGCAATTTCCATATCTGTTGAACGTGCGTCCGGACCATGTTGACAGACATCCAGAAGTTTGAATTTGAATTGCGATTCTTGCCTTATAAATGAGCGAGTCAGGACGGGAAACCATGTTGTCCGGACGGTTGAAGCAATCTTCCCATATTTGCATTTGGAAAGAATCGGAAGCTTGATCGATTACTGAGAGGCGTCCGGACGGTAACGGGGAATCTGCGTTATTCCAGAGTCTTCTAGTTTTTCAAAGCATCTAGAGTTTCGGAAGATTTTGCACAGTTTCCAAGACAGATCCCTTGCAATCGTCCTAACGGGCACTTGATACCGTCGAGATGCTCCCCAGTGTCTAGTAGATTCTCGACAGTTTAGTACATTCGTCTGGATGACAGGTTCATTACCATCCGGACTCCAGTTGGAGTCTGAATAGATATTGGATTTCCCAGTCAGACACAGTTTGGGAATAGCAATTGTCCGGAAAACCTTCAGACACGTCTGGACGACCTCTTGTATTCGAGAAGATTCTGAACAACACACTCAGTTCGTCTGTTCGGACACTAAGGCAACACCATCCGGACCCCATCCAGTGTTCCAGTAGAATTCAAACTCCTATTTAGTCTCGAATAAGGAAAACTACTGGCAACCGCCCGGACGCCAAGGCAATACGTCTAGACGCGACCTTATTAAAGGAAGAATTGCTCTGTTTTGGAAAGGCGGTTCCAGAAGACAGTCCAGACGCTACCATACTTCCGTCCGAACGCGCATGCTCAGAGTCCGAAATTTAATTGTAGTAGGTTTTGAAAAGCCTATAAATAGGAGGCTATAGGCATGTATTATTTATAGAATTCGATATTGAATTCTCTATAGCTTAGAGAGAGTGTTTAGGGAGATTTGAAGATCTGTTAGCTCTCTAGCTGTTGCTAGTGTGTGATTTGATTAGTTGTGAAGTCTATCTTAGGGAGGAGCCCTAAGGTAAAAGATTCAATTGAAGACCCCTTCAGGTAGGAGACTTGGTTGGGAGGAGTTCATGTATTGGTACACGTCAAAGTTCAAGGTACGACCACTACATCAGGGTATGTGAGTGCTACTGTTTTGTAATTAGCTTTGTCTTCTGAATAGTGGAAATCCTGGGTTTGGCTGCCCCGAAGTTGTTTTTCTCTTAATTGAGTTTCTACTTCGTCAACAAAATATTTGTCTCATTTAAATTCCGCATTTAATATTTTACTGCACACTGTTCACACACACGATTGATTAGAAGTCATATTTTATTTTTAGATTGGAATATTTTCTTGAGATATTGTGCATGAAAATCCTTTTATGTCTATGTGTTGGGTAGATATTGATATATCCGTGCTATTTGGATTACTATATTTGCTTTTTTAATTCTTGGGCATCCAAATTGACAGCTGTCATAATACCACATTGTTTTTGGAACTAACAAGATCTGATTCTTCTTGGTAGTGGTATTTTTGTTGATATTTCTGTTTAATTTTGTTTCAAGAATATGTCATCCAGGGGCTCCCAGCACAGTGTCCGACAGATGGATCCTTTGGAAAATTAATTTTGTTTGAAATCATATGTTCAAAATTTCCAAAGGTCTCAAGATTTAAGATGAGCTTGTTTCCCCCAGGCCTAAGCTCATGCAGAGCCTTCAGTAGTGTCTTCTTCAGATCTGCACCAGTCTTGCAGACCAGTTGACTAGAGGATTTCAATCTGCGGATGATCAGCTTCAGGCTTTCCAGACTCAAGTGACTAAAGGTTTTCCGTCTATGAATTTTCGGGCTCAAATTCAGATCAATGTGCGGAACACTATATGCCAGAGGACTAGTGAGATTTGAAGCATTAAGGTTTTTGCTTTCCTCCCATGGTTATTTGAGCTTATGTTGAGACACTTTCATTATCCTTGTTGTTTTGGATTTTAGTACTTTTTGTTTGTGGTTTTTACTACTCTGTTTACCCTTTGTCCTTTTGAGACAAAAAGGGTATTATTTTTGGACTGAATTTGTATTTTCAATCGGTCAAGTGATTTTTATCCCAGAATGGCCAAAGGGAGAGTTTGTTAGTTTTATTAGCTACATTCTGTTGACAAAAATCACTGCCAGGTAAGGTTGCTGCTTTATACAGGGTTGTCGTATTCTTCAGAGTCTTCAAAATATTCAGAGATTATTTCTCCAATATGGAAAGGGCCTTAATATGACAAGTTTCAATGTTACAAACATCAAGAAGGCAATTTTCGATTTCCAGGAAAATTTTACACACGTCTCAGTATTTTTATCATAACTTTCTGCTCAACTATTGAATTAAGATGAAATTAGTGTCATTGGAAAGCTAACAAAAGATGCTACAACTTGAATGTCCAGACAGCCAAGAGAAACATTCCGACGGCCTACCATCTGGACGGAAAGTGAGTGCATACGGACGCTCGCCAGAGTTCGAGAAATTTTGGAATTCCTATTTAGAAACTGAAATAGCTAGCGACCGTCCGGACGCTGCCCAAAGAACTCCAAATCAGAATTATAAAAGTTCTTCTAAAGCCCATAAATAGAGGTCTCTAGGCATGTAATAATCATGAATTCGGTATTAAATTCTTCTGTACTTAAAGAGGGTGTTTAGGTAGAAATTGTGAAGATCTGCTAGCTCTCCAAGGGTTGCCAGTGTGCTGTTACTTTGCTCGTGTTGGAGTCTATCTTAGGGAGAAGCCTTAAGGTAAAGGAATCCATTGAAGACCCCTTCAAGTAGGTGACTTGGTTGAGAGGCGTTCACGTTGGGTTACATGTCAGAGTGCAAGATACTATCACTGCATATGGGTATGTGAGTGTTACTATCTTGTTACTAGCTTTGTCTCATGAATAGTGGAATTTCTGGGTTTGGCTACCCAAGAGTGGTTTTTCTCTTAATTGAGTTTCCACTTCGTTAACAAAATATCTGTTTCATTTAAATTCTGCACTTTTGATATTTTGTTATACATTGCACACACACACACACACACACCGTAATTTAGAAGTCACTTTTATTTTTCTACAATCATTGACAAATCACAACACTAAGCATATAACCTAAAGTAGCGTTATGTGCATAGTGTACATACACATGCATAGCACCCATTCTCAATTTTTTGTAAAAAAAAAAAAGATTTCTTGTTTCCAAAACCTTTTGAAAACATACAATAATAATACAAGAATGAGTAGTCTCATTCCGGAATAAGAGTTTATCTCCATCTATTCATTGGGAGAAATAAGAGTTTAACTCCCTCTTATTTAATGGATTGTTATACATGAATGGACATTCCCATCCTGGAATAAAAGTTTTACTCATTGCATTCAGAGGAGGAACAAAAGTTTTACTCCCTGCGTTCAGAGGAGAAATAAGAATTTCCTCCTTCTTATTTAATGGAGTGTCTCAGTTGCTATTAGAGGCATGTATAAAACAAAAATATGTCTATAATATAGATATATTATTTTCATAAAACTTTTGTTTTAACAACATCTTTATCGCTTCTAAACATCTTTTCTTCGCGTAAAAAAATCATTTCACAATCAAAAGCAACAATGTTAAAAGATATACTCAATATACTTAAAAACATTTTCTTAGGTCCAAAACCAAAACAGTTTCAATTGCAAACCCTTTATTGAGCAAGCAATCATGTAGATACATATATATCTAATCTGCCAATCAAATCTATGAGCTACTAACTTGTAAATCATATCAGCATATTCTCTAACACACAAATGATATTGAAATGCTTATTAACATGATTAGCAAGGAACATATATCTATAAAGATCATACAATGCATATATGATCACGTTTAGAAAGATAACACATAAACATCAAAGTCAAATCATGCATAAATCTTTATAATTATCACAGAAACATATAATCATTAGAATTACACAATGCAAGCATAGATGACCATATTTAAGAAATCCTAACTGTAGACAGCAGTTATTAATCTCATCAACTATAACATTACGCACAAAAGCTTTTATAAAAAGTTGTTTATTTTACCTATAGCTTTGTGTCATTTCTAGATTTTCAATGGTCAGTTCTAGTGGTCACCAGAGCAAACTGCTCTGATATCATTCTGTAACGACCCGCTTTTTACAAAAAGCGTAAATGAAAATTTCGATTTCCACGTATCCTTACAACGTCATCAAAGTTAAATAATTGGTAGCGGAAATATATTTTTTCTTTACAATGACACATCAGAGCTAACTGAATAACCTCAATATATAAAATAATAACCTTTTGTTCTGATACGATAATTACATTAAAAAATGATAACATACGTGCCACAGGCGGCACTAATATTACATAACCATATATTATTCTTCTATTCCTTAATCAACCTAGCAGCTGCTCCCTTCATTCCTGCAAAACTCCCATGTGATTGTAATTAATACCACAATCTCATGCTGTGGTCGAGTGAGTTAACGGTCCTCAACCACATTGTGACACACTGATTTATCTAACAATATACAATGCGTCTAAATGATGATAGTTATATCCACATACATACAATCATATCCACATACAATCATGCTCGTTCTTTTATTTTTACTCTTTACTACTCAGAACTATATCTCTACTTATCACATTATTTGTGCTATATGTTACCACTAATTACTAAGCCATACCTCCTTTATTGGAACCATACTTCTCATACTGGAGCCATACCTCCATTACTGGAGCCATAGCCCCATTACCGGAACCATACTTCCAATGCCAGAGCCATAACTCTACTTACTTATCTTATCTCACTATTACTCCTTCAACCTTTGGTTTATTCGTTGGTCTAATCAGTGTATTGATACCTTGGTACATAAACTTCCAGTTTATCCATCGGTCTAGCCAACCTCTTGACGTATTGGTACATAAAGCTCAGTTCATCTGTTGGTCTACTCAATCCTCTGACGCCTTGGTACCAAAACCTCCAGTCTTTTTATTAACAGACTCATATCATACCACAGTATATTCATGCAAACATCATATACATAATTTCAACCAAAACATGTTAGACATATTAAATGCCAAACATCACCCATATAATTAAATAAAACCGCAATCACTACATTGCTAAAGACTAAACCACACGTATCATTCTCAGTGAGTAAGAAATACTTCCAGTAATTCTTCTGGCTTCAGGAAAACGTTAACAGATATAATCATTGTAGTATATACATATATAATACAAGCAATAGTAAATTAATAAAATTCACTAAACATACAATTTAACCCTATACTCATTTCTAATTTCTTAATCTTAACTGAATTTCCTATTTATTATTTCAACATAATAACGGCGTATAAAATCCTTTAATTATAATGCCACATATTTCATGTGGGCATTATAACTATGTTTATTAAATTACCAAAATACATTTTTTTCCATAAAAATGCTTCTTTTCACTTTTAAAACATAATATGTTAGTTTTTGTGTTGGCTGCATTCTGTTGGACAAAATCACTTCTATGTAATGTTGCTTCTTTCACAGGGATGCTGCTTTATCCGGAGTCTACTCTTCAGTTATGTTCTTTGAGAAGATTCTGTGAAGTTTTCAAGGATTTATTTCGGTTCCCTGTCAGCCGTCCGGACGCTCATCAGTCAGCAACATCCGTCCGGACGACGAGATCTTTCCGTTCGGACGACGAGATCTTTCCGTCCGGACGCCCATCAGTGTCTAGAAGCTTCGAACAGTTCAAGGTTGCATCTGTCCAGACGTAATGGCAAATCGTCCGGATGCTCTTCAGATTTCGAGAAGATCCCAGTGTTCCAGTGCATCCGTCCGGACGACGTGGTTATACCGTCCGGATGCCATTCAGTGTTTGACAAGTATTAGGGTTTCTGCCTCAAGACACATTTATGGGAAGACGGCTGCTACCGTCCAGACGATGTGTGATCTCTTCCGGACGATGTTCTCTATAAGGCAAGACGTGCATACAAAGTTCAACCCTCCGGATGGCAGTCTTCATGGTTCGGACGATCAAGCTTCATATTTGGAAATTGCGTTCACCAGTTCAACCGTCCGGACGTCAGCCTTCAGGGTTTGGACGCTCCAAGCCTTATTATGGTAATTACGTACAGCCGAAGTGCAACCGTCCGGACGCTAGGGCTACACCGTCCGGACATGGCCTTCTTATGGAAGCTTTTAGCGCTATCTTGGAGAGGCGGTTGCAGTTGACTGTCCGGACGCTCGGTCAAATCGTCCGGACACCCTCGGGTATTTTGGTCATAACGTTTTACTCAAATATCGGATTGGGACAAAATCAACGTCGTTGGAAAGCTAATAAAAAGTTTTGTAATTTAAGAGTCCGGACGGCCATTAGTAGCGTCCGGACGGAAATATTTGCCCGTCCGGACGGCCCTGCAGAAAATTCCAGAATTACTTTCCGGACAAGAAAAACTTGGCCCGTCCGGACGGCCTTGGCTCCCGTCCGGACGCGCGTGCCTCAGAATCCGTTTTTGACTCGATTTTAGGTTTCCAAAGCCTATAAATAAGAGGCTTGAGGCATGCTTTCAACATAGAATTCGGTGGTGAATTCTCCACAGCTTAGAGAGGGTGTTTAGGGAGATATTGAAGATCTGCTAGCTCTCTAGCTTTGCCAAGTGTGTGATTTGATTAGCTGTCAAGTTTATCTTAGGGGTTGGCCCTAAGGCAAAGGATTCCATTGAAGACCCCTTCAGGTAGGAGACTTGGTTGGGAAGCGTTCGTGTTGGGTTACACGTTAGAGATCAAGGTACGATCACTGCATCGGGTATATGTGAGTGTTACTGTCTTGTATCTAGCTTTGTCTTCTGAATAGTGGATATCCTGGGTTTGGCTGCCCCGGAGCGGTTTTTCTCTTAATTGAGTTTCCACTTCGTCAACAAAATATTTGTCTCATTTAATTCCGCATTTAATATTTTGTTGCACACTGTTCGCACACACTTGTTAAAATTAGAAGTCCATATTATTTTTCAATTGGTATCAGAGCAGGTACACTCTATTTAGGATTTATTTCCTGAGTGTGATCCTTATCTCTTGTGACTTCTATTTTTTTATTACACCTTTTATCATGAATTCTTCTCAGTTTTCTAATGAAGATTCTGATATTAAGCTCTTTAAGGTTTTTAATAAATTGAAGAATGCTCAACATTCTAAATAGCTTAAAAAGGTGAAGCAAGAAAAAGAGTCATTGATTGTACAATTGTCTGAATCACATGCTTTGATTGACTCTTTGAGATCTAAAAATACCATGCTGTTTAACATTATTGATATACTAGAGAATAAATTAAAAGAATCTGATGATCTCTTGAAAAATTTCTCAAGTGTTAATTTGAAAAGCATGCTTTGTATTCATTCAGATGTTCCTAACAGTTCTGGTTTAATTGTTAATGATTTGAGAGCTTCTACTTCACATGCTTCTGATTCTGAATTAGATTCCACTATTATTAAGCCTGTGATAGTAGACACTGCTTGTTTGGATAATTCTTGCTTGAATAATCATGTGATGCCAAAATCCAAAGACACAGGTACACAAGTTCATGGTAAGTTTGTCCCTACTTGTCATAATTGTGGGAAGATTGGTCATATTAGGCCAAATTGTTATTTGTTGAGATCCCACAGGCCTTAGATTAAGCAGGATGCTGAAGCTGAAGATTCTTCCTCATCTAAATATGTCACTCTTCATAGGAGACATATA